>NC_136796.1:43268199-43603199 GCF_951216825.1 Electrona antarctica
TTGAATATATATTCTTTCAGAGCGAACGTTTTTTAAACTCAAATCTTTGCTTCTGGGGGGGGGGGGGGGGGGGGGTCCCTGGAACAACGTATTTTCAGATGGGGGTCGGCGGCCAAATACATGATATAATCTTGGGGGTCCTTGACATGAAAATGTTTGAGAACCACTCTCTTATGAAGACCTTGTTGGTCGAAACATGTTGGCAGTTGCCTTTTTAATTTAATAAAAGGCGTTCCTCATGTTTTAACTTTGAGTGCCTGGATCCTTCTCTTTTTGTCTATGTCCCGTTTTTGATCCGTCTGAGCACCTTTTTTTTATATCATTATCACGTTTTGCTATCTCCGTTGAGCACCCGGTTAGTTCCTCTTTTTCACCGACATGGAAACATTAGGTTTTCAGAAAACTGTCAGGATTTAGAAGACATTTGTAGAGAATCGTTCCCAGGTCTAAATGGGTTAACAGAGCACAAATGGAACCAAATGGACCCTTTGGTTTCATTTGTGCTCACTCAACTGTTACATTAACACTGACCATGTGACACCGTGCAGCAAGACTCATTTTGTTTGTAGGGGAAACTTCTCATTTAGAGTTTGTCTATTTTTACGCTGCAGTTCCAAGTGGGAGTCCTAAAAAAAAAACACTGTGAATTTTGTGAATGAATAAATCCCAATACATGCTCCAGTTCGGACGTCCGAACTTGTCTTGGGAAGGGGAGGTGATATAACTACAAATTGACGTCATTCAGAATTTCTGAACGATGACGTTGGAGGGAAGCAGCATGTATTGGCTTGCCCTTAAGTGTACAGTACGGTATGTTATACAAATTAGCAAGCAACAAATGAGTGTGTCTCTCTCCCTCACTCTCTCCCTCTCTCTCCCTCCTTCCATCAGCCCAGCCCATTACAAACCTGTGAACACTACTGCAATCAACCCACCACCTAGACACCAAGACTGGACTCATTGCACACACACCTTGTCGGATCATACTTTCATGTCATGTTGTTGGGAGCTCTTGCCTTGTTCCTGGACTATGCTTTGAAGCTTCTGGTAATTTGCTTGTACCTCTTTGTTTTTGCATTTTTGGACTGCTTAGTTTTTGCCAGTAGTTACTAGTTGTATACGTTTGCCTTTTTTCTGCATTATTTAATAAATGCTTTGATTACACTCTGCCTTGCTGGTCGTGACTCTGCACTTGGGTTCAATACTTTTTTGCCATCGTGACACTTACAGTACTGCAGTGTTTTCGTCGACTAAAACTAAGACAAAACAAAATGCTTGTCGACTACCTTTTTCCACTGAGGAAAAGACTGTCCGTAGAAGAAGACGGCCTCCTCCTCCTCTACCGACAACAACAATGGTGAAGGTGGCCGCGTCGATCGCATTATTCACTCGCTAAGAGTCTTTAGAAGCATTCATATTTTAAGATGCGTGGGCCCATATATGGAGATCCCTGATGTCATCGATATTCGCCAGCAACTCTACATCTGACCTCAACCCCTCCATATATGGAGCTGACCTGTTCTGACATTCCATATGTTGATCCTTCCCCATCCATCCTTCCTCTTTTCGATGTCTCCCTTTTGACTGATACCTGTCCATTTAAACTCTAGGGCAGTATTATGCGTGTCTTAAGTACCAGGTCTTATGACTTAACTTAAGACCTGGAGGCGTGGTCAATGCTGTTTGGCCACTCAGAATAGCCAAATGGCATTGATCACGCCTCCAGGTCTTAAGTTAAGTAATAAGACCTGGTACTTAAGACACGCATAATACTGCCCCTAGAGTCCTAGACTCTAAACTATCTTCCACAAAGTTATTATTGCAGCCGCGCCCGGCAGCCCGCGAAAACCATAGTTCTCAACAGGCCCGACAATTAAGATCTTACCCCCCCATGCCAAAGCACCAGCGCTCGCCCAGCAGTCTGCTGTCACCCAGGCGGATATGTTGATCTGACCCCCCCATTCCAAAGCGCCAGTGCCAGCGCTCACCCAGGCGGATGCGTGCACGTGTAAGATGTGTACAGTAAGAGAGACAGACAGTAGGACAGCAGAGAGAGAGAGAGAGAGAGAGAGAGAGAGAGACAGTACGACAGCAGAGACAGTGATATTTAGCTATGGTGTCAGATCCCAAATGGCTGAACAGACAGAAACATGAACTTTGTACTTGTAGGACGGACAGACAGACAGACAGACAGACAGACAGACAGACAGACAGACAGACAGACAGACAGACAGACAGACCAGAGGACGGAGTGTGAGCAGTGACATCATCGTATCTGTTACCGTGGTAACATGACACCATGACAATGAATCTGAAACTTTCCATCATGGAAGCCATGTTGTTTGTTCACAACATGGTTCAGTTTGATTGACACAGAGAGGGGATTCAAAAACACATATTTCAAAATACGAATTGGTCGGAGAATATATGTGAACCATATTGAGAGGGCTTGTGGGGAAATAAATTAAAATAAAGCTGCTTGGTCCATCAGACTTATACTGTGGTCGATTATAGACAAATCACAAAACATGCCTCTCAATTATTCCTTTCATCAAAACAAGTAATCAATAGAACAATCGCCAAGAAGATAACCAATGGTTGCGCGATTCAATCAATGGTGCCCTATTGATTCAGCAGTGATTCCCAACCCGTGTGCGCCGCGGCACACAGTGTGTGCCGTTTGAAATGGCCAGGTGTGCCGTTTGATTTGTAGCCTCGCTACCCAGGCTTTTATTTTCATTGAAAACAAGTAACCCCCTATACCCTCCCCAGACAGTAACCCCCTATACCCTCCCCAGACAGTAACCCCCTATACCCTCCCCAGACAGTAACCCCCTATACCCTCCCCAGACAGTAACCCCCTATACCCTCCCCAGACAGTAACCCCCTATACCCTCCCCAGACAGTAACCCCCTATACCCTCCCCAGACAGCAATAGATACTGGCCTCGGTGGGCTGCCATGCGGTCCGTTGTTGAATCATTGTTGTTGTTGTTGCCCATTCCCCACCAGTCCGACTACCCTCGGCCATAGAAATGCTAATGTATATGGCTTTGTTTACATGAGGAGATCACCTACTCGCCTGGCACGTACTGTATAAAAATCACACCCGTGTGAACTGAGTGGTGCAAATCCCCCCCCCCCTCTCTCTCTCTCTCTCTCTCTCTCATTAGCAGGCAACAGTGCATCTCTCTGTCTCTGTTTCTGCCACAATAGCGCCCCTACTGGTACTCATGAGTCACACACAAGTCACACACATTAACACGAGTCACATAGGTGAGTGAACACGGACATTGCTGTTCCTTGGAGTGGTTGCACCACTCAAAAAAAAACACTGCTTGCCTCTGTGCGTTTCTAACCTCGCGTCACCACCAGGTGTCATTAGGGCCTATGATGCAGGCCAAGGTTTGATATTAGTGCAGGCCAAGGTTTGATATTAGACTCAAGACTCAAGACAGTCTGCAATCCATTCATTACACACTGCGTTACACAACACACACACACACACACACACACACACACACACACACACAGGCCAAACAAAACAAAAGAAACTGTATGTCTACATGTGAATGGGCTTGAGGCATGTGCAATACTGTGGCTGTCTTGGTTTGCTTTCCTTTTTTGCTTGTTTTTCTCTCTGTTTTGCTTCTTATGGTATGGTGTGGAAGATGGCATAGATGAACTGGAGGAACTCCCCCCCCCCCCCCCCCCCCTGTCCCAATGTTTGTTTTGTCTGCCTGTAAAGTATGTCTTTTGTAAAGTAAGTAACTGTATGTGAAAAAACACACCCGTGTGAACTGAGTGGTGTAAGGTCTTATATAGACTGATCAGCTGTGGTCTGACGTAATGTCTGACGTAATGAAATCACACCCGTGTGAACTGGGTGACCATAGCAACCGTGCTCATTTTTTGAGCACAGACAGACAGACTAACAAAGCCAGTTTTTGAGTGGTTACACCACTCAAAATTTTTAAAACCAATAAAAATATTAAAACACACACACACAGGCCTGCTCCACAGGGCAGGCGCGTCCAGGGCCAGGCTGTTCTGACCGATAAACTGTTTGCGCCGCCAGCATGGCACACGTCTCTGTGTGATGGCACCACCCGCTGTGGCCTTTATGGTGTGTTTTGGTAACAAACATCGAGTAAGATTTGAACTCTTGGCGTGAAGCGGACACTGCTGAACCACTCAACCACCATACACTTATAGTACACCCCCGTCTGTCTGTCTGCATACCGAATAGCTGCACAAGGGGTGTTTTCCTGAAGAAGAAGTGTGTGTGTGTGTGTGTGTGTGTGTGTGTGTGTGTGTAGCGCTGACAGTCGCCCACGCCTAAAGATCCAGAAACCCCACATCTGGAAACCATCTCTCCCTTTCGCGCGCGCACACACAGACAGTCACACACACACACACACACACACACACACACACACACACACACACACACACACACACACACACACACACACACACACACACACACACACACACACACACACACACGGGGGTCTGCAGCGTGACTCCATGACTTCACACACAGCTGTGTGTGATTACATTCACACACACACACATTACATGTGACCGTCTGTGCTGCGTTAGACCCATCTGCCTGCCCTGTATTAGACCTAGTCTTTCTGTCCATTCTAGTATCTGTCCCGTGATAGGTCGGTCTGTCTTCGTGTCTGTGGGCATTTGCATGTTTTGCCTATATATCACACGTGAACATACACACTGTATTACTAAACTGTATCTTCTATCTATTTGTTAACGCACCTGAGGCTGATTTCACAAATGTCTTCTAAAACAGTTTTCTGAAAATCTTATTCTGCTATAATCAGTGGTGATTAAACTTTTTCCATTGCAAGGACCACCAGAATTATATCTGTTTTGGCCACACGGACCCCAGTCTGAAAACAGTCTGCTAGTGCTACCTTATAATTCACAAACCTAAACCCTCCCCCACCCCCATCTCAAAATATGTTGTTCCAGGGACCACCAGAAGCAAGATTTGAGTTAAAAAAAAAAGTTTGAGTTTAAAACATTTATATATCCAAAGATTTGCACACTAAAAAACTCAGGATTTTTCAAAAATGTTCAATGTTCAACCTTGTACATCTGCTATTTTTGAATAGACAATGTATCAAATATTGGTTAAAGACGTGGTTCAAAACTAAAAGCAGATGCTTTCCCGGTTTTAATGTGTCAAGGCTTCACTGAGTCACATTTAAAAGGCCTGATTTATACTCAGTAGTACGGGGGTGTTGCTTGCCTAAAAGAATAGATCTACACCCTTGCACTACAGGGTATAAATTAAGCTTTACAAACCAAAACGGTCCTGAATATGAGACAATGAATCTGCTCAAAGTCAACAGCTGTTGACCAAAGAAGTTCACACAGAGTTCATCTGAAAAGATCTATAAATTTATGTCGTGCGGTGGAAACCAAAAACCGAGTAGGAATTGGAAAAATAGAAAAAAAATAACCTCTCTTCAGATGGATCTAATACATTTATTATTTAGTCACAAGCCCTTCTTAATACTTTTGTATTGGTTAAATATGTTTTTTTTTTTAAAACACATATTTTACCCACTTTGACTTTCAAAATCTTTCAAAACGAGCAAACCTCTTGGAGATACAAGGTTTCTCTAGAATTCAACAATGTAGCTCATGTGTTATATAAATGTACTTAAAACAGATAGATAACGTGCACATACACACACACACAATACAGACAGTATCTACCTCACTCACACCGATAGTATCACTCACACACGCGCGCACACACACACACACACACACACACACACACACACACACACACACACACACACACACACACACACACACACACACACACACACACACACACACACACACACACACACACACACACACACACACACACACACACACACACACACAATATTGGAATGTGCTACCAAAGCCCAACACACCCCATAAAAGTTACTTTTAAGCTAACATCTAAAATCATGGTGTTGGCTTTTAGATCAAATGGTTCCCCTCACTCGTTCCATGAGCTCCACTAGGTCTATAATGTGAGTAGCATCCTCCACATGTCATATCTCTGGCCTCCCACCATAGTTTTTGTATATTTTTGATATTTTTTTTGTCTCTGGCAGGCAGAGGAAGAAATGCCACCAATTTCACATTGGCCATTGTAGCGCCACCAGCAGGCCATTGTAGCGCCACCAGCAGGCCATTGTAGCGCCACCAGCAGGCCATTGTAGCGCCACCAGCAGGCCATTGTAGCGCCACCAGCAGGCCATTGTAGCGCCACCAGCAGGCCAATTTTTTTATATTACTCCTACAGAGACTGAATTCCGAACATCAGATCTCTGATCGTCTGCCTAGGAGCGAGACTAAAAGATTGAAGATGTAGCGCATGCGTGTGTGTGTGTGTGTGTGTGTGTGTGTGTGTGTGTGTGTGTGTGTGTGTGTTTTTTTTCTTCTTTTCAATTCAAAAGGAGTTATATTGGTGAGAAAACATACGTTTACTTCGCCGAAGGCTAAACTAGCAATTGTCAAAAACATAATAAAACAATAATAAGAAACAAACTGGGGGAAGAATATAACAGTTGTCCCCGCAGGGAGAATTTCAGAAATACACATTGTGAGGAAGACCATTTTTATGAACATGAAAATGTTAGATTCAGGCTTAATTTATGCGTAGCTGTGGGAAGCTGTTGCACAACCTGACAGCCGATAAACAGGTCCCCCGTGTGTCTCAAGTTCACGCATTGTGAACTTGTAGATCGGCTATTTTTGGTGCGCATGACACTGGCTTTGAACTCAGACTCACGGTTACGAAGGGCAAAAAGTGGAAAAACAAATCCTCACAAGTATAGTTAATGTAAACGTGTGGGTGTGTGTGTGTGTGGCGAGTGTGTGCATACATTAGCACTCCTCACAGTTCTCTCTTTTTAATTAGCTGGTTTGTGTGAATGACAGTCACACCCATGACACACACAACACACACACACACACACACACACCACACACACACACACACAATACAGACAGTATCTACCTCACTCACGCTGATAGTATCACTCTCTCTCTGTCACACACACACACACACACACACACACACACACACACACACACACACACACACACACACACACACACACACACACACACACACACACACACACACACACACACACACACACACACACAGTAAAGTGAGTACGATAGGTGATAGGCGAGTTTCCATTGGAAAGACAAGGCTGTTTGTTCTACTGTTGCTGAGAAACCCCTGTCTGTCTGTCTGTCTGTCTGTCTGTCTGTCATGTCTGTCTGTCTGTCTGTCTGTCTGTCAGGCAGGCAGGTAGCCTGCCTGCCTGTTTTTCCTCTTCCCTATACTGTCTGTTTCATTGAATACATTGTATAGGCCTACTCAGTGAGGCCTAGGCTACAGTATACACAATGGAACAGACAGACAGACGCTGTCGTCTTACATAACACCATTGACATAAAAAGACACGTTGTTCAACTTTTTACAGGTTCTTACACACACACACACACACACACACACACACACACACACACACACACACACACACACACACACACACACACACACACACACACACACACACACACACACACACACACACACACACACACACACAGTAGTGAGCTGTGACGAGTTCAACGTGCCAACATGTCAAGTCTGACGTCATTGTTTCACTTGCATCATAGGACCACATTACGATGCTGTTCAAAGTCCTTTTATAAAAGAGAAACGCTAAATATTTAATAGCACAACATTCAGCTACATATATATATCTAAAGAAAGTCAAACTAATGAATCATATCTGCAAAACATAATCTTCAAACACGAGCAGTGGTGGACAGTAATGAAACACACAGCAACATTTTTTTGAGCATCTGTTCTTGAGTATTTATATTTTTTGTATACTTGACTTACACTCCAATACAAACATTTTAGGTGACTCCACTACATCTCTAAGGAAGGAAAAAGGTGCATTATTAATTAACCACTTAAGCCACCTTTGAGGTACTCCATTACTTTAACTGAAGTACTCCAATACTTGTCCGGGTCCCTTGCAAATTTTCCAGAAACTTGTTGTAGTCGAGTAATATTTGGCCATGAGTATTGAGTAGTAAAATGTGTCCAACACTGCACATGAGAGTGGGGTTGTTGTAATCATCAAGGATCAAGCGATTGATTTAATGATGATGATCTTTACCACACAGGTCACTATCGGTCAAGTTCTTCAGCAACACAACACACATCTACCACCATCATCATCATCCTCCTTATGGAAGCATAACCATGGTTTGGCGAGTTAGTTTTCAATCCATCAAGGTTTCAATCTCATCTCAATACTTGAATCTATCTGAATAGCTCGGGAGTCATTCAGAATTCAGATAGATCATAAGAATTGAGATCGAAACCTCCTCAATCAAAACAAACCCACGTCAGCACGCAAAACAAACCTTGTATATACTCCTCCGTTGGACGGCGTCGCTTGCCGAACACATCTAATGTTATTATAAACTACTAGACAGCTATAGATAAGATTAAGATTCTAGTCTGAAACTGGAAAGAACCCGCTGGATATGTGTTCTTTTCGGCAAGCGACACCACCGTAGGATGTCGGACGCTGTTCAGACGGCAGTAGCCTATTAATAATAATAATAATAATAATAATAATAATAATAATAATAATAATAATAATAATAATCCTGTTAAATAAAACGATCGTGTTTATGTTGTAAAGATATGTAAACATAAAAAAGCAAGGAAATAAACGCCATACATTAAAAACTAAAACTGCCAAGCAAGCATCACGTCACGTAACACACAAACACCGCTCCTCAGATACTGTTACAATGTTACAATTGTTCATCATTCATGTCCGTCCACACACACACACACACACACACACACATACACACTTGACTACACACACACACACACACAGTCACACATACCTTGATTTGGACGTCGATGTTCAGGGTTTCACTTGGTCCATTTGTGGGTTTATAAGTCCATGTAAATCGGGCCCAACAGACGGAGGTCTCTGGTCCAAGTCTGTAGGCCAGCAGTCAGTCCAGGGCCCTGGTCCGGTGGTCCGGTGGATCTGGATCTTGGATCTAGTTACTGGTTCTGCTAGAAAAATGCAGCAACACACCCGGGGAGGACTCCGCCCCTCTGAAAGGGAGGGGACGTGACGCAAAAAAAAATAAAAAATAAAACACCATCTGTGATTTCGCCACGAAGGGGCGCTAATGCGACGACTGTACATTTTTAAGATTTGGTTTGTTTTATAAGAGGGCAGGCACACTGATAGATAAGAGGGATAAAAAAGTACAATACAAGAAGTAAAAGTATTGAAAATTGGAAATACCGAAGCAATGTTCTTATAGTTACTTTAAACCACTCATGAGAAGGATTTTCTTATAGTTGGAGGTTCAAATTGTGCCTATAATGATGCCATGAAATGATTCATCATAACATCCCACAGCCACAGTCTGTCTGTATGATTGAATAGACCAGTGGTTCATTTTCATGTCAAATTGACAATAATTAGCCTAGCCATTTGAAAATATACACCAGGGACCTCCATAAGAGAAGATTGTACAGCTCTAGCAGTGATTATCCACCATTTTAATTTCAAGGACAGTTTGACATGCATTAGTCTACGGACACCCATTTGATGGCATTTCTATCTCTGGGACCCCCAATTTATATTGTAAAATCACTGTTAATTTAACTCTGAGAGTGTACAAATAGACCCGTTAGGGTCCATTTGGTTCCATTTGTACACTCTCAGAGTTACAGACCCATATACAGGTCCATTTGGTACACTCTCAGAGTTACAGACCCATGACCCAGGTCCATTTGGTTCCACACTATCATTTAGCTGGGGACCCCCTTGAACTCCCTCAAGGACCCCTGGGGGAGAGGAGAGGAGAGGAGAGGAGAGGAGAGGAGAGGAGAGGAGAGGAGAGGAGAGGAGAGGAGAGGAGAGGAGAGGAGAGGAGAGGAGAGGAGATTGGGAAGCTGTTGACAGACCATCCTTGGCAGGAGGCTCCGGATTTCCGGAATAATGGAGGCGAGGTCTTCCCTGACAACCACAGACATCACCATCACCATCATAACTCTCACTGAAATTCTAAATTTAAAATACAACCAGTCATTGAAAACGTCTGCCTCTATAGTTTACAAGTGCAGTCTCACTATATATTATTCCTGCAATGACTAATTCTATATATTGGCTATACTATTACAAATTCTAGTGGCTATACTATTAATAATTATATTATTACCATTAATAAGCTGCTAATCCAATCATTGCAATACTATGCCACAATAACTAATTCTATATTACACTAATACAGTATAACTAATTGTGTTACTTACTAACTTACTACTAGACTGACTAATATTACGACTTCTAGGCTACTATCCCTAATCGTAATCATACATGTACATTCCCTAATCTACAGCTATATAATTACTATTTAACTATTAACTATTCTCTGATGTCAGTCCAACAGTACATCAGTGATAAAACCGAGGTAGTCCTCATTGGTTCCAAGTCCACACTCTCCAAGCAACCCAGTTTCACCCTCCCCATAGACAACACCTCGGTTTCCCCCTCCCCTCAGGTTAAGAGTCTGGGTGTCGTCCTCGATAGTACACTCTCATTCCACGCCCACATCAACAACACCATTCGGTCTGCCTTTACTTCCACCTGCAGAAACATCAACCGCCTCCGCCCCTCACGCACCGCTAACAGTGTCGCAATTCTGGTTCATGCTCTTCCCTTCTGCAATTCCCTTCTTTTTGGTCTCCCCCACAAACTTCTCCATAAGCTCCAACTATAGTCCAGAACGCTGCAGCACGTATCACCAGAACCCCTGTCATCAGTCACATCACCCCTGTTTTACACCAACTCCACTGGCTTCCCATCAAATACCGCATTGACTATAAGATCCTTCTCCATACTTTCAAGGCCATTCATAACCTCGCCCAACCCTTATCTGTCTGACCTTGTTCACGTCGACATTCCCACCTGACATTCCCACCCGGGGCAGAGCGGCCGTGCGGCCCCTCACCTCTGGAACTCCCTCCCCCCTGATATAAGAAACATCATGGACTCAATCACATCATTTCAAACCCACCTGTTTTGAGTGCCCTGAAAGGCGCCTTATAAATAAAATGTATTATTATTATTATTATTATTATATATGGAGACGCCATATATGGAGTGTGTCACAAGGCGTGACGGACTGACGACCATATATGGTGGCGAGACGGAGTCACTGACAGGTTTCTCAGGTTTTCATATAGTAATCTACGGTCACAATGACAAGAGAAGAGACGGTCGCAGAGACAAGGAGATAAACAGCTACACAGCTGTTTAAACTTTGAATCCCTGCATACACACACACAGGTAGAGGAACACACTCTGTTCTTTTTGCACTTATTCTATTCTAACCACTTAAAAACTATCTCTCTCATTCTCACTCCTTTTCTTACCACTCTGCCTTTCTGTGTTTTTGTTATAGCTTGTTTCTGTTTGTCTGCATTGTTTTTTTACCCTCTCTGCTAATATTCTGTCATCTTGTATTTTCTCTGTTTGTCTTTCTATACTCTGTGGGTACTTTAAGTCCTTGTGGGAGTGACCCTTTTGATCTGAATTTTGAATCAGCCATCAGACAGAATCAAACAGACCACTCACTGAGTGATCTACTTGAGTCCCTCTGCTGGCCAGATCAAGGCTTTAATTAAAGGCCTCAGGCAGTATATATCTGCTCTCAAATCACTCAGTCACTCACTCACGGTCGCAGAGACAAGGAGATAAACAGCTACACAGCTGTTTAAACTTTGAATCCCTGCATACACACACACAGGTAGAGGAACACACTCTGTTCTTTTTGCACTTATTCTATTCTAACCCCTATAAACTATCCATTAAAGCTACCCCTCTACTCTTCAACCATCTCTGCGGTTGGTTCTTTTACTTCCTCCCTTTCTTCCATACATACTGCCCTAGTACGCGCGTGAATGAACCTTGATCCGTAGCTCATTCCGGCTAACCAACGACCACTTTAGCCTGGTGCCCAAGCCAAAGACCCGGACATCCAGACACATCTAACGAAGGAGGCAGCCTCCCAGGGTTTTGTATCAATCTTCTTCTTCTTCTTCTTCTTACTATTATTATTATTATTTTTTACTATTATTACGCTTATTTCTTATTTTTATTTATCTGTGTACTATGTGTTTTCCCACCATCCCTATCCTGCCCTTTTCATGTCGCCCTAGACACTACTTCCCCCGCCACAGAAATCCCTCAAATCTCATATACCCAGCTCGTTCACCCAGTCACCACATTGTGGTGGAGGGAGGCCTTTGGAACTGCCACGCAGCTACCAAAGAGGAAATGCCTGAATTTATCTCAGCCCACGCCACCCTCAAGTCTCTGCATTTCCTTGCTCTAACCGAAACCTGGATTACCCCTGATAACACAGCTACCCCCGCCGCCCTCTCTGTTTCACACAAATTCACACACACCCCTCGCTCAACAGGTAGGGGGGGTGGTACAGGGATACTCATGTCCCCGAAATGGAATTTCCGTGTCTTAAATCTCTCTCACCTTTCTCTCACCACATGTGAATTTCATGCTATCTCAATATCACAACCAGTCCCCCTCACCCTCATTGTGCTCTATCGCCCCCCAGGAACCCTTGGGAACTTCCTGGAAGAACTAGACTCTCTGATCAGCTCGTTTCCGGAGGATGGCACCCCCCTGATTCTACTGGGTGACTTTAACCTACCTACGGCAGAGAAGTATCTTCCCGCTACGTCCCTCCTATCCTCGTTTGACCTCTCCCTTTCTCCCTCCCCTCCCACTCACAAGGCTGGTAATGTTTTGGACCTCGTGTTCTGCAGAGCCTGCTCCCCCTCCACACTCTCTGTTACTCCCTTAATTAGGTCTGACCACCACTTCATAACCTTCTCCCTCTCTCTCTCTACTCTCCCACCTAAACCTACTCACCCTCCGACCGTCACCACCCGACGCAATCTCAAGTCCCTAAACCCCTCCTCCCTCTCATCCTCTATTCTCTCCTCTCTACCCTCCCTAGAGTCCTTCCTCTCTCTCTCACCCGACCCCGCAACCACATCCTTCCTCTCCTCTATCTCATCTGCATTTGACCAACACTGCCCTCTCTCGACCAGGCCAGCTCGCTCATCCCCACCGGCCCCCTGGTTATCTGAAACCCTCAGATCTGAACGAACACCTCTCAGGGCAGCTGAAAGGAAGTGGCACAAGACAAAGCTACCAGATGATCTCTCCCACTTTCACTCACTCCTCTCTGCCTTCTCCCTCTCACTAACCACCGCTAAAACCTCCTTCTACCACACCAAAATCCAATCCTGCACTTCTAACCCAAGGAAACTCTTCTCCACTTTCTCCTCCCTCCTTAAACCCCCTCCCCCCACTCAACCCTCATCCCTCACCGCGGAGGCCTTTGCCAACTACTTCGAAAAGAAGGTTGATGATATCAGTAGCTCCTTTACCCCCCTCCCCCATAAAGAAGCACTCGACTCAACCAATGCTAACCATAACATACCATGCATGTCCTCCTTCTCTCCTCTATCCCCAGATGAGGTCCTGAAACTAGTCACATCCACTAGACCTACCACCTGTCCTCTCGACCCCGCCCCGTCTCCAATCTTCCAGACCATCGCACCTGACCTGCTCCCCTTCATCACTTCCATTATCAACACCTCAGTAACCTCAGGCTGCGTCCCATCTGCCTTCAAGTCAGCCAGGGTATCACCACTCCTCAAAAAACCAACTCTTGACCCCTCAGATGTCAAGAACTACAGACCGGTATCACTCCTTTCCTTTCTTTCCAAAACCCTTGAACGTGTTGTCTCTAACCAGCTTTCTCTCCATCTCTCAGAGAACAACCTGCTGGATCCCAACCAGTCAGGATTCAAGAAGGCACACTCCACGGAAACTGCACTCCTCGCAGTCACAGAAGCACTACATGCTGCCCAGGCTGCTTCCCACTCTGCAGTCCTGATTCTCCTAGACCTATCGGCGGCATTTGACACAGTGAACCACCAGCTGCTCCTAGGCACCCTAGCTGATCTAGGCATAGGCGGGACGGCGCTGAAGTGGTTCTCCTCCTACCTCTCTGACCGGACTTACCAGGTTTCTTGGAAAGGTTTGCTATCACCCCCCCGCACCCTCCAAACTGGGGTCCCACAGGGATCTGTACTTGGTCCCCTCCTCTTCTCACTGTACACTAAATCCCTTGGCACCATCATCTCTGCTCACAATATATCCTATCACTGCTATGCCGATGACACACAACTGTTTCTATCCTTCCCCCCCTCTGCCACCCAGGTAGAAGAGCGCATCACTGCATGCCTGGCTGACATCTCACAGTGGATGTCTTCCAACCACCTCAAGCTGAACCCAGACAAAACTGAGCTTCTGTTCTTCCCAGCTAAGTCCTGCCCTATGCGGGAGCTAACTATCTCCGTAGACAACGCCCTGGTAAAGTCTGTCCCGACAGCCAGGAACCTTGGTGTTGTCCTGGACAGTCAGCTCTCGTTCAAAACACACATCACAGCTGTCACTAGATCCTGTAGGTTTACACTCTACAACATACGACGAATTAGACCGTTCCTCACCCAGGAGTCAGCCCAGCTCCTAATCCAGACAACAGTCTTGTCAAAACTTGACTATTGCAACTCCCTCCTTACTGGCCTACCGGCATGTGCACTTAAGCCCCTCCAACTGATCCAAAATGCCGCAGCACGCTTGGTCTTCAACCAACCTAAATTCTCACACGTCTCCCCCCTTCTCCGCTCGCTCCATTGGCTCCCGGTCGCTGCCCGCACAGAATACAAAACTCTGATGCTGGCATTCAAAGCAACCAAAGGCATGGCCCCCCCATATCTCACAAGTATGATCGTACCCTACAAACCCTCCCGCTCACTCAGATCAGCCAACGCAGGGAAGCTGGAGGTACCTTCACTAAAAACGCCGGGACAACGCTCCACACGTCCCAAACTCTTCTCCCTTCTGGCTCCAAAACTATGGAATGCACTTCCCATTGCAGTCAGAACTGCAGCCTCACTCCCAATCTTCCGCCGTAGTCTGAAAACCCACCTCTTCAGACTCCACCATGGCCCGTAGCACTTGCCCTAGCCTAGCCCCTTAGATAGCACATTATGTAGACTTAGATAGTATTTTAAACAGACTTATAGCTTGTTATGTAGACAGCTCTAGAATTGCACTTTATGTAGTCATAGCACTTTATAGTACACATGTATAATATATTATATAGTATAGTATGTATAGTTTACATAGATACTCCACTGTTACGTTCTTAGTTTACGCATGATTCATGATAACTACTTTTTATACATGTGATGTATGCCATGCTTTTTGTTATTGCTTAATGTAAGTCGCTCTGGATTAAGAGCGTCTGCTAAATGCCTAAATTGTAAATTGTAAGAGAAGAGAAGAGAAGAGAAGAGAAGAGAAGAGAAGAGAAGAGAAGAGAAGAGAAGAGAAGAGAAGAGCAGAGAAGAGAAGAGAAGAGAAGAGAAGAGAAGAGAAGAGAAGAGAAGAGCAGAGAAGAGCAGAGCAGAGCAGAGCAGAGCAGAGCAGAGCAGAGAAGAGAAGAGAAGAGAAGAGAAGAGAAGAGAAGAGAAGAGAAGAGCAGAGAAGAGAAGAGAAGAGAAGAGAAGAGAAGAGCAGAGAAGAGAAGAGAAGAGAAGAGAAGAGAAGAGAAGAGAAGAGAAGAGAAGAGAAGAGAAGAGAAGAGAAGAGCAGAGCAGAGAAGAGAAGAGAAGAGAAGAGAAGAGAAGAGAAGAGCAGAGCAGAGCAGAGAAGAGCAGAGCAGAGAAGAGAAGAGAAGAGAAGAGCAGAGAAGAGAAGAGAAGAGAAGAGAAGAGAAGAGAAGAGAAGAGAAGAGAAGAGAAGAGAAGAGCAGAGAAGAGCAGAGCAGAGAAGAGAAGAGCAGAGAAGAGAAGAGAAGAGAAGAGAAGAGAAGAGAAGAGAAGAGAAGAGACTGAAGTTGATTTGAAACACCATTTATTACAGTCAGTCAGAATAGGAAAATAGATTGACATCAGTGCTTATCATCCCGTCATCACTTGTACTCTCTCATCTCCAGAAGGAAGCGTGTTCAAATGTAACGATGTCATTAAACAGGACTTTGTTCCTAGACAGAGGGACGTTAAGAGTCACACAGAGCAGACATGACAAACGGGTAAAAAGGTGCATTTCACAGAATATTTGTCTTTAACATCAACATGTTGACCTCTTCAGTGGTCACTATAGCATCCCAAAGATCACCAGCCAATATGTCTACAGGGTGGCCAACATGGTAGACCAACTCTAGATTGTAACAGAGCCTGTCTGGTAGAGCAAACTATCAGACTATTTCTGATAGTATATACAACGTTTCGACCTTGCGATCTTTGTCAAGTATATACTTGACAAAGACCAAGTATATACTTGATATACAAGTATATCAAGTATATACTTGACAAAGACCGCAAGGTCGAAACGTCATATTTTTTGCCTGCCTGTCGCTAAATAAAGTTTGGAGCATCATTAAGTGAGTTGCGAGACCCTGCTTTCTTTTCATGGTAGAGTAAACTACTCATATTTGTCTAGAGATCCCCATCTGAAGAGTTTGTGCTAAATTAAAAAATGTTGTTGTTAATTTGTTGAATTGACAAAATGTAAGAAGATTTAAATAAGGGCATATTCAACCAATGAGGGCCGTGACCCATAAAAATGGGACGCGACCCAGACTTGGGCCCGCCCGACCTATACTGTTTGAGAAACAGTGCTCTCTAGATAATGTCTGGTAGAGTAGACCAACTTGTCATGTCATAAAGGCTGGTGAGTGGTGATCATTTGAAATTCTGGTTTACACCATTTAAAAATTCTTTCTTCAATAAAATAAAATAAAATAAAAACGCAATTTTATTATTAATAACAATAAAGTGCAAAACAAAAGCCAGCAGATTATAGGCTTAATGACTAAGGGGGGGATAAAACTGCAAACAAAAAGCACATAATTTCCTGTCTGAACGAAAATGTGTTTTTCTTTTCAATGACTTTTGAATGAAGTTTAAAACATTGAAAACATGAACGCCATACATAAGATACCCCACAGAACCAAATATATCTTAGATAAAAGATAATAATAATACAAATAAAACTGCACTTCAGGTATACCTTTACAGTGGTAGGACACAGCAAAGACACACGTCAACAACAACAAGCACATTTATGATAAATGAATTACTTTTACAGATGATTTAAAACAAACAAACAAAACAATGAGGGGGAAAAAAAGACTCAGTTTTCGGAGTGAATTAAAAAATGAAATGGCAGCCGAGGCTGTGATGGCATTTAGAACCCTGTACTCCTGACTAACAGTCTCATTACACATTATAGAGAACCAAAAACCACCTTGAAGTATTATATTAATTTATCTGATTTAAAAGTAGTTTGAAATCAAAATGTATTTAACTTAAGTTTATAGTTACTTAACTTTCCCATATATATGCTGTGTGTCTACATGAGTCTTTGTTGCATAGTGTAACAGTTGTGGCAGGCTCACAGACCTAGCATCAGGCTCACAGACCTAGCATCAGGCTCACAGACCTAGCATCAGGCTCACAGACCTAGCATCAGGCTCACAGACCTAGCATCGACTCCTGGACTAAACACGTCCATGTCATTATGTCTGGTGATTAGGGGTGGGACGATATGGGTTCCTCACGATACGATATATATCGCGATATTAGGCCCTCGATAACGATAATATCACGATTCGATATATTGCGAATTTGCGATATTTGCGATATATCGATATATTGTATGAAATTTCATCGACGATATATCACGATATCTGCAACTACAAAATACTTGGAACTGAAAAAATGCAGCATTTTGTATTCCCACAAAGCTGTTTGGAGACTTTGGACAAATCACCATCCAGTAATTCAGTACTTCTGGTTGCTGTGGAATCTGAGTGGGATTTGCTTTATTTTAGCTGTCATTTCCTCCTTTTCTAAACATGTTGTTCATCACTTCATTATGAACAACATTTCAAATTTCCCGATATCGATAGTTTAATAATCAATATCGATTATTTATCGCGGGAGGACGTATCGATATATATCGCCATATCGATATTTCAGCACACCCCTACTGGTGATGTGGTGTTTCTGCCCTTTATAAGAAGCAAAAACAGGTTCAAAAGAGTAGTTCGCCCCCAAAATGACCTATTTTCTATCAATTACACACCCCATGAAGCCTTGAATTAATCTATTTTTTTATTAATAATTTGATGTCCGGCAGAGTCTGCGGTAGTGTGTCTCCTACAGGAGACTCTGCAGGTCATCAAGATATTGGCTTAGAATGCGACAAAAACTAAAGAATCTCCATGAATTCAAGGATTCATAGTCTACTGGAAATTCCATAAACCCAGAAATGGTGATTAAGCCGTTTAGGCCCGACGTCGAAATTAAAAAAACGTTCGCTCCGAAAAAATATATATTCAAAGATTTGTGCCGCATTTTTACGATTTTTCAAAAATAGCAGACCTACAAGCTCGTAGCGGCGCCACTCGGTGGCGCGCTATGAGCTTGTAGATCTGCTATTTTTCAATAGCTAAAGTATAACATAATGCTTAGTTAAAACACCAAAAGGGGTTCCCGTCCAGAATGGGTTAATGCAAACTTCTATGATAGAAATGATATAGGCCTAATGGATGAAGTTCAGCGTGGTTGCTTAAGGGAGTGTAATAACTAGAAAATAAGTCTTTTTTTTTTGTCCTTCTGGGTATCAATAAAGGACCATCTTATCTCATAGTTGGTATGATAGGTGTGTAGGGTTTACTTAAGGTAAGGTAGGTATGTGGATTTGAATTAATGAATTAAATCAATTAATTAAATTGAGGAGATTTGGTCATTAATCAGGATTGGAGTCTTCCTGCCATGTACAGTTATATGCCATGAAATGTTAAATCATCTTAACAGTCCACAGAACTCTGTATGATTCAATAGACCAGGGTCAACATGCATGCACGCACACGCACGCTCATGCACACACAAACAGTACAAACTGACACTATAGCATGTTGTTTCAACAGTAACACCTCTGTCTTTCATGTCACTACTCACTACGATGATTGAGGTACCGCGCTGGACTCATATCCAGGGCTGTTTAGAATAAGCAAACGTAAACTTGTTTTTCTTTTTCCTGTGACACCGAGAGCTTTTCTTCTATCAAAATACCTTTTTTCCATTTAGCTTTAAATGCAATACATCACAATTGGCATTAAAAAAACATTCGGATTCACACATAATTTCTGCCGAATCCTCGGATGGAACTCAGACAAACTAACACATCGCTGTCTCCATAGCAACTGATCACCTGTCAAAGCTAGAATCAAACTGATCCGTTAGTGTAAATTCACTTCCAATCCAACCCGTTCAGTGTCATCTACTTTTGTGCAGAAATCCATAAATTATAGCTAGATTTACTAAGCCGGTTCTTTTAACTCATTTTTTTTTTTTTTATAAATCTATGACACTTTGAAGACATATCAGTCCCTATGTACAGTATGTAATGATAACTGTAAACAGTTTTAATATCTTATGATAAAAAAATTACGAAATAATACTAAAAAGGATGTTATTTACAGTCTGAGTGAATGAGATTTAACTTTAGGAACTAGAACAAGAACTCTCCAGGACCAACGTTGAACCTCCCATCAGTCAACCTGTGCGTCCTGCAAACATGTCAATTTGTTAAATCACTAAGGTTTATTTGGGGATATCTGGTTTTAACATTAAAGCAAAAATGACGTTATAGATTCATGTCAATGTCACCGCCTCTCGCTGTAATTGTTTTTTTATTTTAATCCCCACCGACCCCACATATTGGGTTTGATGACAAAGTTTACAACACAGAAGTATGTCTGTTATGACGCAGTACAAAATGTTTTCTTTTTTTAGTTTTTAGTTTTACATTACCAAATGTTTCGAGACACCAGTATTCTTCAATCTACCATCCTTGTCTGGTTGAATTCATGGGTTGATTGAATTGAAAGTATATGAATCCAAATAATCAAGCCTCCACAAACAGATAAACAAACAAAGGTGACAAACCTCAAAATCAAATGGACACATATGGGTGAATTTATAGGCCCCCGGCCTAACCCATCCTAACCGCAACCTCATTAAACCATGTCTAAAGTTAACTCCAGCAAAACCGTGCCAAAACATACGTAAGCCATACTAACAGTCCATGAACTCGACTCCGACCAATCAAAGGACGCTTTATGAAAGACATTCTCTCATATGCACCTGTTTCTTATAAGGTCGGAGGTCAAAGCGCTGCTACCCGAATCCCGATTCATTTTCTTTGATTACTTGACCCGTTTGTTAGTTTGAGCAACATATGGCTCCACAGTGAACGATCTCTCTCTCTCTCTCTCCCTCCCTCTCTATCTCTCTGTCTCACTCTGGCACTCTAGCACACACATTCACATCACTCACAACACTAAGTCGTCAACAACACTGCATGAGGTCACCATTACACTGGTCATTGCCTGGTTTCCAGTGAACGCCGAACAGGCCTGGCTATCATAACTGCTAACTGCTGCTGTCCACAACCAAGCCCCAGCTTAACCGGGGGTCTCTGCAAGACCTGGGGCTCAATTACATAAACCATTTTGATGCTTGTTTTCTAGACTCTGCGTGAGGAAACTGGTGAGGAAAACTACCTGAATGAACCCTGCAGTGGGAACTCTGGCGTTCCACTTTATTCACCTACGTTTCCCATTTCAACAGCTGGCTCTTAGGCCTCACTCAGACCTTTACTGCATTGCTGTATGCTTGTTGGATGAATGTTGGATGAATGTTGTGTAGTGTCATGGCCGCCCCAATGCATTTCCAATGGAAGTCACATGGTTTGTAGTCCACATTTTGGACTACAAGCTGTTGTATGGCTTTCGGCTGTGTTTCGACTGCGCCCCTCCCCCTCATACAACACAAATGTTGTGTCAAACCATGTGACTCCCATTGGAAATGCATTGGGGC
Source organism: Electrona antarctica (assembly GCF_951216825.1). Lineage (NCBI taxonomy): Eukaryota > Metazoa > Chordata > Actinopteri > Myctophiformes > Myctophidae > Electrona > Electrona antarctica. The sequence goes on from NC_136796.1 coordinate 43,289,362, forward strand.
GGCCATGACACTACACAACATTCATCCAACAAGCATACAGCAATGCAGTAAAGGTCTGAGTGAGGCCTTACACTCCGAACATTCACATTAACTTCCAACAAGAACCCTCTTAAGCCATATTTCACTTTGACACATATTTACATTTAGGTTTAGAACACACGGTACTCTTTGCTATCCTGGGTATCTGTAGTGATGTCGCAGGTTGTCATTTCAAAGACCTATAGCTTCCAACGTCACTGTATTTCACCATTATTATTGTTTATAGTGTTTTCTGTGAAGATACACACTTTGTAACGACAGACTGTCTTGTCACAGCTCTGTGTCTGGAAGGTTTTTAACATAAGTTAGGCATAATACTGTAGCGTCAGATGCCTGCATACCCCATTTGTAATAACATCTGTTCATCTAATTCTATCACATAAAAATGTTTTATCGACGCCAACATCATCAGTCAGCTCTTAGAGAAAGTGCAATCATTAGAGCACCATACTATGTCACTCAGAAATACTAGGGTAGTATTTTTGATGCAAATGACATAAATATTGTATCACATACAAGTTATTTTAACTTTTAACAGTGCAAACATCATTTCCTTTCAGTATAATTCAAAAACAGCTCGATGGTTTGGGGAGTTGAATAGATAGTTTAAAACTGCTATTTTTGCTTTTCACAAAATGAAGGAAACATTAGGTAATTGGCATTTATATATGTCATAAAATAAAATAACAAAAGACATATAATGAAACAGGCTAGACATACGCTCCCCATCTTTCTTAAAAGAATATATAATAAAAACTCAAACTCAATCCACTGAGCATTGTTCTGAGACCAGGCTAGCATAACATATTAGTTTCATTCTTTCATTCCAATGATGCTAATAAGCCGTTTGTTGGTTAATTAGAATTTGAACAACCAAAAGAAAAACGCAACATCAGTTGAAGTCCCTTTAACGAAATGTCCCATAATTGTCTCACGCACACGCACACACACACGCACACACACACACACACACACACACACACACACACACACACACACACACACACACACACACACACACACACACACACACACACACACACACACACACAGCATTCGGTATAACTTCTCCTTGATATGTTGGTGGAAAACGAATCTCAAACTCCAGCAAAACCACAACAATAGGGATATTTATCCACCATTCTCCACCAGGAAGCAGTATATCGGCCATTCTGCACCGTACCGTTCTACACTATTATAGTCTCTAGTCCCATCATGGAATCACAATGACCACATGGCGGGGAGTCTCATTACGTGTTTCCTAACACATCGCTGTGTCACTTTACTGAAGCCGACGGTGTCCCATCAGGGAGCTGATGAAGTGTTAGTGCAAACAAACACCATGGCCACATACAGTACAAGAGCCTGGGCTAAGCTAGTGTAGCCAAGCAAGAAAGTACTGCCGAAGCAGACAACCCGCAACACTCCAGGTTAGAACAAAATCCTTACGGTGCAAGGCTCGAATATACAGGTTGAAATGAAGAAAATGCCAGCACTCATCATTATGTACCTCTGACGAGTTGATAACAAACGCGTTTCGGCCTGTGTGGCCTTCGTCGGCGTTATCAATCAATTATTAGATAACGCTGACGAAGGCCACACAGGCCGAAACGCGTTTGTTATCAACTCTCGTCAGAGGTAAATAAATTCATGTGAAAAGGACATACAATGAGTGCTGGCATTTTCTTCATTTCAAGCTAGTGTAGCCCCCGGCCAAGACCCAGCCCGCAACAGGCCTGCCAATCGGGCTCAGCCCTATAGAAGAGGGTATGCGCATGCATAAAGTGAATGGCAGATCGAGTGGCAAATCGAGTGGCAAAGTGAATTTAATGTTGTTTAAAGTCATTTAATGCAATCAAATAGGACTTTTCTGTGTGGATGTATGGGGCTGTGAAGGCCAGAAAGTAGTTTTTTGCCACTCAGTAGGCGTTCCCGTGTAACTTCCAGGTATGATGATGATGTCACGCGCATACCCTCGTATTGGCACGACAGGTGGTCTGGCGAGTGGGGTTCAATCCCCGCTTCCGCGCAATGCTACAATCGCAAACAGGAAACGGTCACGCCTGCGCTTCATGCGCGCCTGAAGCACCAACCGCTTCCATTCTATGCGAGCAACGTAGCTTCCCTTGGTGGTGCGTTGATGGTGTTGACCCCGTGTGAGGTCCAACCCGTGTGAAGCTTGGAGCTCAACATTAATGAACTTTTAGGGACATCAACCGAATGGAGAGTAGCGCTGTCGTTGACACCACGCGGCACGTCGCTTGTAGTTCTCTTTCAGTGAGCCGCCGACCGCACTCCAACGAACTACATACACCAGAAAACCAGCACACACACGCGGCACCGACCGCACCCAAATCATCTATCCATGCACACACCATAGTCCTAAGAAAGCAAATGTACCTGCAGTGGCCTTTAACCCATTCAGGCCTGACGTCGAAATTAAAAAAAAAAGTTTTCTAAATCACGACAATTTTCTGAAAGATTTGAACGATTTTTCAATAGCTAAATTATAACATCATGTATGTAACCACCAAAAGGGGTTCCCGCTCAAAATGGGTTAAATTACACTACGTAACATCCACAACATCCACTCTTTTGCTGGCAGAGATGATCAGGACAAAAGACTGTTTATGCGTTGATTTGTTTGCATGTTTAACGTGGGCCCGGTTTAATAATAATTAAATTAATGTAATTTAATCAAAATCCCATTAGTATCGTATTGTTGAATTGAAGGTTTGACCACTTTCAACTTGGCATGCCATACTTTCACTATAGCAGTGTCATTAACTATCAGTTTGTGCTTGGAATCTAATTTCTTTGTGCTGAGCTGAAAGTGTTTGTGTAACAATGTAGGACAATGGAACGCCTCAGTCCTGACGCTCACATTTGCCCGTGTTCCTTTTTTTATTTTAGTTTGCGTTTTCATAGCAGCAAGCTAGTCCCGTCTCATAACTCACAAAAAAGGGGTTCACCTTTTGAATGACATCACCCGCCAGTGGCACGCACAGATAGACACTAGGGGGTGCTAGAGCGCCTTTTTGGCAATGTGCCCTTTCGAAAAACAAACAAAAAAAAACACTTTTTTTTCCTTATTTTGTACAGTTACACTGTACAGTATGTGGACCATGGTAACATTGATCAATTCTTGATAAAAAAAGCTTCTAATATATTATTTAGGGTCTATAAATCTCACACTATTAAGGCAACCGGCCGGTTCCACGCGCTGCACAAAGTGCCCTTTTTTCCACTTGAGCACCTGCCCCTCTAAATGTCTGTGCACGCCACTGTCACCCGCCTACAGCCAAACTGCATCCTCTTAATGCCACTTTGTCACGCCTTCTGTTGCTACAGCTGTCAATCAGCCTAAGTCAAATATGGAAGGGTTGAATGTCAATGTTGGTTGGTTACTATTGTTCTGAACATTTTAGTTTAGTTACAACCGTGCATTAAGTTAAACTTAATCAAAACAGGAGCGGATACACATTTAATGACTGCTCCCAACTTAAGTGCTAAAAGTCACAAGATGCCACCTGTCAATCAATCAATCACTCTGAAAGAACTTGGGATGCAAGAAGTTTGAATGAATGGGTTATAAACAATTCAAAATTGGGGTCCAAAATACATAATACTCAGTCATAAAACGAAATACTGTGATTTGGGGCCTGTCTGTCTGTCTGTCTGTGCACAATTTATTTTTGTATATAAGTGAGCAATGACCAGCCGAAGGTTTGAGGACCAGTTGTGTGTCAGTGTGAGAGCTCACACTGCACTGATATTTAACTTCACCATCTGCTCACCATACTCGTTAAAAAAGGGGGAGGAAAAAGAATCATGTAAAACCAACCCCCACACTCTTATGTGGAACTGGAAAAATGTTCTATAGTTTGCTTTTGTCCTCACATTTGGCTCTTTTTTTTTTTTAAATGGACCAGGATGGTTCTTTGCGGAACCTTTTTTGGAACCATGTGTGCATAACAGTTTTGTGCTCCAAATTGAATCTTCTGCATTCTGGGGTGGGGGGGAGTAACACATATAACTATTATCTATCAATTGACCACCAACGACAACAGAAAGACACGACAAACCAAAGCTATAGAGAACACACGTTCTTTAAAGAGAGAGCAGGTCAGGACTCAGTGTCACCTGCAGGTCAAAGCTACGTAGGAGATGATTGCTTCGCATCGTGCGGTGACTTTGTAGAACGGCTATTTTCGAATAGCCAAAGTATGAAATAGCTGGTAAGTGTTGCTAAGTGGTTAATGTTTACTACCATCATTCTCTACCTAGCATTCTAGGGGCTCCAAACCCCTTATCCCTAAACTTCTTTGCCTTTTCTTTGTCTACAAGCAGCTCACAACGTGTCAATGTAGATTGGCTAGTTGAACTATTCAAAAATGTTTTTCAAAATAGTAAAAAAGGCAAAGAAGTTAAGGATAAGGGGTTTTATCGGTGACGAAAATGGAGCCCTAGATGTCTACGTACTTTATACTTTGTCGTAAAAAATAGTGAAAACATGCGATCAACAAGCTCACGACATATCGTGATGCAACGCGATGTGAGCTTGTAGATCGGTTACCTTTTCCTACCGTAGGCCTATTTGAAAAATAAATAATTACTTTATTAAGAAGATTGATCATTCATGTATAATCGATTAAATCGATTAGTTGGAGTAACTATTGCACCCCTATACCGTCCTAAGACTGTAGTTGTCTGGGTTTAATAGAGTACCATGTTGAACTTGCCTAGTTGTACAGGGCTCTGGATCTAGACGTCCACTACAATCCGTCTCTACCCGGGATTAATCTTAATCTCTAAATGTGGATTATAATCTTGGCAATTTTAAATAACTTCATAGAGTCTGTATTTAAAGATGTCATCTATATGCCTCCCATTCTAGAGCTGGAACATCTTCCCGTTTGGGTTGACCTGAAGGTGACTAAAAAAATGTCCGTCCCTGTTTTGAAGAACCTTCAGAAGGTTCAGACCCGTAGTACCTCTATCGGACCTCACACCGTACCACAAACATGTCTGCTTTCATTTCCTCATGTCCTCTTTTCATTTTCTTTCCTGCTTTCAAGGGATAGTTCACCCCCGAAATTCATTATTCCTAGTGATTATACTCACCCCATGGAGCCTTGAATTCATGGAGATTTTTTCCTAAGCCAATAATTAGATGACCGGCGAGGAGGAGACTCAAAGAGTCCACATTGAGTCGACTCTAATTATTTGGGTGAACTATCCCTTTTTAACGCCTATTTCTTCTCTTCTTTTGTTGTCTTAATTTCCAAGAACGTCCTCTTATCAGCCAGAATGGTAAGCCTGTTTCGAGACCTTGATGATGGAAGTAGATGAGGAGGCAAGGAAGGAAGAAAGGAAGGAAGGAAGGAAGGAGACGAGGAAGGAAGGATCCATATGTGAAGCATGTGTGCAGGCCCAGCAGTAGAAGGAGTCCATAGGTTCAAACACAGTCAAACATGCAGTTTTTTTTTTTTTTAGGGAATCACAGCAAACTGGTTACTGGCTGCCTGGCCGTCCCAACCAGGGCAGCGTCTGTACAAAGTGCAAGGAGAGCAAGAGGAGTTACTAGTGGTTACTAGTGCTTTTGGTTTCATGTATCCCTCTGCGATTGGTCGTTTCGTGTGGCCACCAATCAGGGATTTCCACCAATGGAAGAGAAGCAGAGGGGAGGGGATAGGGGAGAAGCCCCTTACCATAGGAAACGATAAACAGGCAGACAGACGTAGACAGACATGAGGAAGGAAGAAAGGAGGAGGGAGGGTGATTCTATTTATACTACGTTCGATTTATTCTCCGTCGCACAGCAATGTTGTGCACTGACAATAGCACGACCTATAAAGCTGACAGCTTATAGAGCGGCTATGGTCTGTCCCGCGACGCCAACGTACCACAGAGCGTGAACAGTTACTCCTTCACATTCCTCTCCTCTCTTCCTCCGGACTTCTCAGCCCTCCCTGCGGGAGCGACGGAAGTAGATGAAGACAGAGGAGGAGCATCAAGGTCCTCCTCCACTACAGGAGTCAGTGTGATCTCCACCTCGCCTTCCTCCTCGTGGAGCGTGGGAAGAGGAAGAGGAGGACGAGGAGGAGGGGGCGGAAGATGGGTAACGACGGCGCCCGCGACAGTCCCAGCCATGGGGACGACGGTCTTACTGCTGTTGGGAGCCCTCTGGATCACCTCCACCATGGTGGCGTTCTGGAAGAGCAGCACGGGCCTCGGAGGTGAAGGGTGAGGATGGTGGTGACGCTCCGAGTTCCCCAGGGGGTTCCGGGCGCCGGCGCTTTCCGCCTGGCACTGGACCACCACGCCGCGGTGGGCGACGACGGACTCCGATGCCGCCACCGACACGGAGGGCAGCTGTCCCGTCAGGACCAGGCCCTGAGGGTCCTGGAACACGATCTCCACTAGTGGATGGGAGGAGGAGGAGGCCTTCTGGATCACCCCGCCGCTTAGGGAGGTGATGATGGGGAGCTGAGGATGAAGAAGAGGCGGAGGAGGAGGAAGAGCAGCGGGGGGAGGCAGAGGCGGCGGGGGGTCATCGGGCCGGGCTTTCCTCGGCCGCCCTCGCTTCCGTTTCACCGGCGGAGGGGCGTTGCCTGCGGCCCCCGCCGACTGCTGCTGCTCAAGGGAGCGCTTGTTGGCGTTCAGTCTCGCTCTCTGGACCACCGAGGTGGGCGTCGCCGGGGCCACGGTGAGCGGCGAGGCCAGTGGGGGCCCCGGGGCGTGCAGGGGCGAGGCCAGCTTCTCCCGGTCGGTGTACGACAGGCAGCCCTGCGGCAGGATCATCAGAGGCACCGCCCCGCCCTGTTGCTGGGGCAACGTGGCCATGGCGATGACCTTCACGCCTCCACTGGCGGAGGACGGAGTCGAGGAAGAGCTGGTGGCGGTCCCCGGCCCCCCGCCCAGTCCAGAGGAGTCTTTAGGGGCCAGGGAGGGAGGGGACGAGCGCACATGGGACACATGGTGGGACTTGTCCGGGATGGTGCTCCGAGGGAGGATTCTGGGTAAATGCTTCATGAAGTCCTGATCCATAAAAACAATAGTGTTATTGATTTATAATACATTTAAATAACAATTCAAAAGTAACATTCAAATTAGAAAACAAAATCCAATAGCAGAGATTAAAATATGGTGCATTTTGCATCCCAAAACGCAGTTTATAGTGGGACGCAATAAAACAACGACCTCTGCATACACGGGATGCACTAATGTACTGTTTTTTATTCTAGTTTTTTTATTTTGCTAGCTTTAGTTATAATAATAATTTCTTCTACATGAATATAACCACATTGTAACCATATAAAATGAAATGGGAGTTAAATGCTGCAATTTGTAAAAATGGCAAAATATGACTCCTAACGTCGTTGAAGTGGAACTTAACTCATAAAATGTCCCTGGGACTCATCTAAAAGACCATCCCTGCATCCCGGGACTCATTACATTGAAAACCTTTACATTTACATCACTGCAATATAGAAGAATTGGTAGACCAAGATCTAAATGTGACAGAAAATAATTTAAAAGGAAATCTTGTTATGTTAATTTAACGCCAAAGAGTGTACGGATGGAACCAAAGGGAACCATTTGGTTACGTTTGTAAACACTAAGGTTAAAAACTACGGTGTTTTAATGTAAGCTGGGTGCACATGACCATCAAGCAAGTCTTGAGTTTTCAGATTCCATCTCACAAAGGAATAAACACTATAATGTATACCTGGAAATCTCTGCCTCCTGCAGAGCGCAGCGAGGAGGAAGGAGGAGCCGGCTCGAGAGAGGAAGGTTTGGTTGGTGCCGTCTTGTCGCCCGAATGAAGCTTCGACGAAGACGAGGAGTCTTGGTCTTCCTTGACCCTCTGACAACGGACACAGGTTAATCATCGGTGTGTGTGTGTGAGTGTGTGTGTGTGTGTGTGTGTGTGTGTGTGTGTGTGTGTGTCCTTCTCGGTCTTCGTCAGGTATGACCAGACAAAGACCCAGAATGGGCCGAAACGTTATTTCCTGGGAGCAGATTAGAGATGTAGAGATACTGTATCGGTATCGGAAAAGTATCGGTATCGGCCCTTTTTGGTCATATCGGTATCGGTGAATATGCTAGTCTAACCACCGATCCGACACAGGGGTAAGGGTTTGACACTATGGCAGGTACATCAAATGTTGAGGCATGTGGAGTTTGCGTTCAAGTTGCCCAAACTGCAAGTGCACATTTGAGTGAGGACACTGTCACATTTTCGGAAAAGGGGTTTATCCGAAATAAGGGGATAAGGGGTTTAGCGGTGACGAAAATAGGTCTCCATTTTCGTCACCGCCAAACACCTTATCCCTCCTCCAAGTCCTTTGTCTTTTTTTTTTTTTTACTATTTTGCAAAAAAAAAGAAAAAAGTTAAAATGGCCAGTCTACAAGCTCACAACGTGTCAATGTAGATTGGCTAGTTGAACTATACAAAAATGTTTTTCAAAATAGTAAAAAAAAAAAGGCAAAGAAGTTTAGGGATAAGGGGTTTAGCGGTGACGAAAATGGAGCCCTATGTCTTTGTGCTGCTGGCGTACTAGCGGCGTAGTGATACTGGCCTTTTTTTTCTTTTTTAAATAAAAAATGTTCTCTTTGTTTTTCACCGACATTTCTCCATGTATTCAATCTCAGGCCATCACAGGGTGATTTTTTTGTAGTGTGAAGAATTCCTTTAACCCATTTTGGGGCGGGAACCCATTTTGGTGTTTTAAGCATTATGTTGAAAAATAGCAGATCTACAAGCTCATAGCGCGCCATCGAGTGCCGCGCTACGAGCTCGTAGGTCTGCTATTTTTTGAAAAATCGTGAAAATGTGTTGCAAATCTTTGAATATATATTCTTTCAGAGCGAACGTTTTTAACTCCCTGGAACAACATAGTTTCAGATGGGAGTCGGCGGCCAATTACATATATTTTTGGGGGTCCTTGACATGAAAATGTTTGAGAACGACTGACACAGAAACATGGGTTTTTCAGAAAACTGAACTGGTATAAATTAAACTGCATAGTAGGTTCTGTAGACCATGTTGGTACCTTGTTTGAGTCCATCCCTCCATCTGCACCGGCCTCTCCTTTAACAGACACTGGATTCTTCTTTATTACTTTGTGTGGTTTTGCTGGACCACCTGTTCGCACACGCACACGCACACGCACACACACACACACACACACACACACACACACACACACACAATACATATTACAACAGGATATCTTAAATCTGTATTCTATGCACGCACGCACGCACGCACGCACGCACGCACGCACGCACGCACGCACATGCACGCACACGCACACGCACACGCACACGCACACGCACACACACACACACACACACACACACACACACACACACCAGCGAGTGCTGCAGAAGTGACCAGCTCAGCTTGGCTACAGCGAGGGTTAACGATGTGCTCCTGGACCAGGAAACGAGCGATCTCCACCACGGTGTCAAACGAACGCTTCAGGATCTTCTGCGCCCAATCACAGATCAGCTCACACGCTGCCTCCGTCACTTCCTGTTTGTACGTCTGAACCAACTCCGTCAGCTCGGACTGAAGAGGACGAACCAAGAAACATAGAGAACAGTGTTGATTTCGTCGACTAAAACTAAGACGAAAAATGTTCGTCGACTACCTTTTTTCACCGACAAAAACTAAATGGAAACTACATGAGAACTAAGCTATGATGACTAAAACTAAGACTAAATATATTGACAATTTTGTCAACAAATAAATAAAAAATAAAAACTAGGCTAAAACGTTAGGAACTAGTAGACATGAGATCCAGCATAAGTCATTTTACATGCTGAAAATAGCCGATCTACAAGCTCACAACGTGTCGCAGCGCAAGTGTGACGGCATCAAGGCCTGCCAAAATACATTTTAGTCGACTAAATCGACTGTAGATTTAGTCGACTAAAATCTCATGACATTTAGTCGACTAAAACTAAACTATTCTATGACTAAAACTAAAAAAACTAAAATTGAAATTTGTTGCCAAAAACAACACTGGAGGAGAACAGGAGAGGACAAGAGACAGAAAGAAAGATCCGTTTTGACCATATAAATAAACCCTAGCATGTAGCAAAACATATGGCAAAAATATTTTAATTTAGTGTTGGGCCTTGTATTGACCCCTGGGGGACTCCGATAAAGTAATATAGGGTTTAACTACAAGACCAGTCCACTATAAAGACCACTATTTAAAAATATAGAGTATAATATATATACCTCTATTGATCACAAAGGAAATTCTCCATATCTCCACCATATCTATATAGTATTACTGTACTGATGCATTGTACTGCAGTATTGTGTAGGGCTTTAAGCAACTAGTCGACTATTCAATTAGTCGACTAGTAAATCCACTTGGTACTAGTTGACTAGTTGATAAGAAGAAAAAAATGTGTTTATTTTATTTTTTTCGTTTTTGTAGGCCTCAAGATCAGCTAGAAAGATCAGCTAGAAGCTCATAGCGCGCCACCGAGTGGCGCGCTACGAGCTTGTAGGTCTGCTATTTTTGAAAAATCGAAGAACGACTGACATAGAAACATAGCTTTTTCAGAAAACTGTCAGGATGTAGAAGACATTTGTAGAATCGTTCCCAGGTCAAAATGGGTTAAACGACTAGTCGACTAGTAAACTAGGCAACTAGTCAACTAGTAAAAATCACTAGAAGTGAAAGCCCTAGTATTGTGAGTACGGGGTGTATGTACTGTGTAACTACGTGGTATTATTATTACCGGGTCGTTCTTCAGGTCCAGGTTTGGCAGCAGAGGCATGTTCAGGACCGTTTTCCTTCTGATACCACTGTAACAGTACGTAACCACCCTGGTTAAGGAGTATAAACAATAAGACATCTTCTATTCTATTATATATATATACTAGTCCTTACCCATTCTGAATATATGGTAACGGATGGGTTATTAATTATTATGTGTTGTTGTGCGCACACACACACACACACACACACACACACACACACACACACACACACACACACACACACACACACACACACACACACACACACACACTGTCGGAGCTGGCTTTCAGGTGCCTGTGCCACGCAAGTTACGCAACCCCCGCGTTGGCCACGATGCTTCCCCAAAGAAGAAGTTCTGTCGACTGACGCAAGAGTAGCTAGTAGTATCGTTTTCCCCGTGTGGGTCTGTTACGCGGAAAAGTGTGTCCCAGTATTAATCTGTGTCCGTCCCAACATGCATTTCACTGGTGACCCTTTCACTGGTGACCCGGAAGTGGTCAGACAGACAGACAGACAGACAGACAGACAGACAGACAGACAGACAGACAGACAGACAGACGGACGGACAGGCTGACAGACGGACAACGATCGGTCCATTTAATAATGATTAAGTGAACTCTTGTAATGAGATAATGAGATATGACTATTGACTATGACTACTCCCATCTCTAAAAATCTTGTTTATTCTTAAGCTGTGCACACTGTGCCATTTGACTACCAGAATACATTTCCAGGTCATGGATAAACCATGATTTGTCATGAGTAAATTGAGCGTATCCAGTCTTTCTGTACAGTGTACACCATTAACCACTATCACAGCCAGCTGGTGCAACACCTGCTGTCCATCATGCCATCTTATTGGCACACTGCACAAGCTGGTGTGCTATTAATACTTTCTCTGTCGGCCAGCTGTTAGCATTTATGAAGTTCCCACTGCCACCTTCCGCGTTCACTTTAAGAGTCCGTATATATATGGACCCGGCGCCAAAATAATTAACAATGGTAATGATAATAATTAATGTCATTAAAGGATATTTGGACTGGCCTCGTCCTCCCAGCCTCCTGGCTTTGATGTTGGGGAAAATATCTCGGATTATTTTACCAAAGTTGGCGGCACTCAGCGGTCGATGCTGTAGATTATCACAGTACCTCCTGAAAAACACACAGACACAGACAGACACGCACACATGCACGCGTACACACAAACACACACACACACACACACACACACACACACACACACACACACACACACACACACACACACACACACACACACACACACACACACACACACACACACACACACACTGTTAGACTGATTGATTGACTGATGTCTTTATTGACAAAAAGATGCATAGTGCTTAGTAGTAGTACTGTTGGACAAAGTGTGTGTGTGTGCGTGCATGTGTGCGAGCGTGTGTGTGTGCTTACTTATACGTTTCATAGACATCCTGTTTAGGCAGACACGTGTCTGAATGTTCCTCCAGGTGACTTCTGATCCAGGTACAGGTGTGGAGTTGATCAGCTGTGTTCATTGAACTGGAGTCACCCCCACTACTGTGGATGTACATTGAAAAAGTTCAATGTAAAAATGTCCCATACTGTTGGGTGAGCCATTCATAATACAATTCAGGTATGAAGCCGCGGGCCGCATAACATCCTTCCCCGGGCCGCACTTTGCCCGCGGGCCACACTTTGGACAACCCTGGCTTCGGTCAAAGCTGTGTTATATGTACCGTTAATCACTACCATGACTTTTTTATGTCTGTGTCTATATTTTTTTATTATCGGTTATTAGTATCTGTATCGGTCTTGAGAAGCAAGAAGTTATCGATATCGGTTGCAAAAAATCTATATCTATCTTGACTCGTGTTAGCTTGTGAGCTTATAGATCTGCTCTTTTAGCAAAGAAAATGTGGTGTGGAGGGGAAAAAGCCATCCAAGTAAAGTTGCAACCCAGGTCCGTTTTACTAAGAATATAGGGTTTAAGTGGTTACAGCCAAATTATACTTAATAATAATAATAATAATAATAATAATAATAATAATAATAATAACAATAATAATAATAATAATAATAATAATAATAATAATAATAATAATAATAATAATACAATAGCACATTTTTATAACGCACAAGAAAATACATTACAAATAATAAAAAACAATTAAATTAATATAATTCAGATCAACTATACACAGCTAAGAAAAAGTTTTAAAAAAGAAAGGTTTTTAGTCCCCTTAAAAAATAAATAAAAGTGTCAACCGACTGGTGCTCTCAGATGGTGAGGGAGGGCATTCCACAGCTGCTGCTGCTGCCACCCACATAGCTGCAAGGATTCACTAGTGTTATTCAATGTGAATTTTGTCACCAGCACATGTCTGTGCAGACAGACAGACAGACGACAGATTGTCATCTTGCGATAGACAGAGGGAGAAAGAGAGAGAGATGGAGAGATCACTCCAACCCTTTTTGTGTGAGGAAAAATGTATGAATGATGAGTCTGTCCTACGTAGTCAGACACAGGCACAATAACTTGGTCTGAGGAAGATTACAAAGGCTTTTACACACCTACACGTATGCACGACGAACACACGCACACACGCACGCCGCACCACGCACGCAGCACGCACGCACGCACACACGCACGCACGCACGCACGCACACACACACACACACACACACACACACACACACACACACTTACCCCTTGTCCCCAGAGCTGGGTCCTGAGGGCAGCTGGAGGTAAAGGTACAGCTTGTCATTGTCATTGAATCGTTGAACGTCTTGCTGTTAAAAAACACAATAGAGATCATTATGAAACGTCAGCATACAGTCTGTGGAAGAAGAATGGAAAAAAATATATTTTGAACAAGCCACAGCCTAAATCCACCATCTGGTGTCATACTATTAACATAGAGCATTTAAATACTCCACTAACCAATATGTAAGTGTGTGTGTGTGTGTGTGTGTGTGTGTGTGTGTGTGTGTGTGTGTGTGTGTGTGTGTGTGTGTGTGTGTGTGTGTGTGTGTGTGTGTGTGTGTGTGTGTGTGTGTGTGTGTGTGTGTGTGTGTGTGTGTGTGTGTGTGCGTGCGTGTGTGCGTGCGTGTGTGCATGTGTGTGCGTGTGTGTTAGTTAGTTACTCACCAGAATCCTGTCTACTTTCTCCTGTACATTCTTCCTGTAAGATAAAACATTCACAGTCTATAGGTGTCATACATATACAACTTCTTTCTGCATAATAAACATGCTAAAACATTATCCGTGACACTGACAAGTCCTAAATGTAGATAAAGAAAATCCAGTCCTACAACAAAAAAAAGCAAAATCTCTGGGTGTGTTTCTGTAGTTCACATATCTCGATAACCGTCCAACCAATCGACTTCAAACTCGGTAAGCGTCCAACCAATCGACTTCAAACTCGGTAACCGTCCAACCAAATCGACTTCAAACTCGGTAAGCGTCCAACCAATCGACTTCAAACTCGGTAACCGTCCAACCAAATCGACTTCAAACTCGGTAACCGTCCAACCAATCGACTTCAAACTCGGTAACCGTCCAACCAATCGACTTCAAACTCGGTAACCGTCCAACCAAATCGAATTCAAACTCGGTAACCGTCCAACCAATCGACTTCAAACTCGGTAACCGTCCAACCAATGGACTTCAAACTCGGTAACCGTCCAACCAAATCGACTTCAAACTCGGTAACCGTCCAACCAATGGACTTCAAACTCGGTAACCGTCCAACCAAATCGACTTCAAACTCGGTAACCGTCCAACCAATGGACTTCAAACTCGGTAACCGTCCAACCAATGGACTTCAAACTCGGTAACCGTCCAACCAAATCGACTTCAAACTCGGTAACCGTCCAACCAATCGACTTCAAACTCTGCGTCCACGGAGGTGCAGTGGTCGGCAGTGTTGTTTTTGGCAGCAAGTTTTGATTTTAGTTTTAGTCATGGTCTCTTGAATAGATTTAATTTAGTTTTAGTCACATTTTAGTCACCTGGAGTTTTAGTCGACTAAATATTGACCGGTTTTAAAGTATGCTGATTACTTTTTATGCAGTAATGGTCTTTTTCTTTTCTTTCTTTTTGAGGATGTTCACACCGGGCGCGAATCGGATGCGGCGTTTCTCCATCGGTTTTCCGAAAAACGCGGCCGGTGTGCAACCACCTTTAATCCTTAAATTGTCACTTCACTGTCATTAGGGGACCACCTCAAAATCCTGTGGGGACCCCCTGGGGGTCCTAAACCACAGATTGAGAACCACTCGTCTAGAACTACCAATCTGTCCAATATGACCATATATATGCTGGGCATATACTGATTACGGGGATGAACAGTAAATGGTTGTAGGTAGTATTGCAGCAGCTCAGCTCAGCTCAGCTCAGCTCAGCTCAGCTCAGCTCAGCTCAGCTCAGCTCAGCTCAGATCAGATCAGCTCAGATCAGCTCAGATCAGCTCAGTTCAGATCATCTTACAACATCGAGAAGGGAATTTGGTATAGCTTGGTGACTTTATGGTTACTTTATTCAATGGTCATCCAATCCATGTCTATTCACTTATAAGTTTCTTCACACGGGTGAAGTGAGGGGCGCTTACAACATGATGATGTAAAACAAACATTGAGTCAAAACAAACATTACATTCTCTTAATTGGCAATGGCATTTTTAAAACAAACATTGAACTAAAAACAAACATTAAACCTGTATATAGGAGGGGCTGGCGCACCTCAAATAAATAATGGTAAAATAAAAGGGGGAAAGAAATCCTTCTGTATGGAAATGAGATACATACATGATGTGCCGGAAGGGCCTTATCGAGTGGCCTTCCTTTAAGCTACCAATTGAGCTTAGATAGCAGAACTAAAATATGAATAATATTGGTAATAGTGATAATAATAATAACAATAAAGATAACAAAATAATGATACTGAATCATAACAATACTAATAATAATATCAATAATAACATGACTAAGACGCGTCGCCCAAGCTTAATTGTTAATATAAATTGCAGTAATTGTCTCTTGAAAGAACTGAGGCGAGTACAGTCTCTGATATGTGACGGTAAGTTATTCCAAAACAAGTGTGGTGCAGTAGTAGTGTGTGTCGTCAACTTACGAGATGTTGGTCTTGAGTTTCTGCAGTAACATGCTGGGTTCTGTCTCCCCCTCCCCCGGGTCCAGCTCTCCTCCTCCCCCCCCTCCCCTCCTGCAGGGGGGTCGATGCTCCTCTGACATCACAGCTGCTGCACACAGCCTAGCTCCTCCCTAACGCCATCTACAGGATGGAAGCACAAATCACTGCTTTCATACAGACAGGCAAACCAGGGACAAATTAGCCATTGGGCCAGTGGGGCCGTGGCCCAGGGGCCCTTGGCTCTCAGGGGCCCTTCAGAGAAACTGGACTGCGCGGTAATAGATTTGACGCCCTGAAAAGGGCTCCTGGGGCCCTTCATTGGCCATTGATTTAGTTAAATGCAGGTCAAAAAGATGATAAAAACACGGAAAATCACGAAAATGGGGGCCCTGCAAAACGTACCGGCCCAGGGGCCCTCGTGGGGGTTAATCCGTCCCTGAGGCAAACAAGATGGACAAGGAAATACATACAGAAAAGTAACCTGGGTGCTTCAGTTAGTAGTAAATCAAAGTCCAGGGTGGCATTCTGATCGATAATTGGAGTGTGGTCGGTTGAGTGGGTCGCTTGAGTTTGTACCAGTTGTGATTAATGGCGCTGTCAAGCAATAATAATGGACCATACTGGTGGTCAGAGATTCATTAAAATATGGTGCATTTTGCATCCCAAAACGCAGTTTATAGTTGAGGGACGCAATAAAACAACCTCTGCATCCACGGGATGCACTACTGTCCTACTGTACTGTTTTTTTATTCTAGTTTATTTTGCTAGCTTTAGTTATAATAATCATTTCTTCTTTATTTTCTACATGAATATAACCACATTATAACCATATAAAATGAAATGGGAGTTCAATGCTGCACTTCGTAAAAATGGCAAAATATGACTCCTAACGTCGTTAGTCATAAAATGTCCCTGGGACTCATCTAAAAGACAATCCCTGCATCCCGGGACTCATTACATTGAAAACCTATTTACATCACTGGGTCTATCATGTTGATCTTTATGTTTTATTATGGTATATACTTGATATTACTGAACACCATTTTACAAAAGCGTGGGTTTGTTTGATTTTCAACTAAGCCCATGTTTTCCACTCATGTCAGTACAGTAGGCTATATAACTTTGCAGGGACTTGAAACTTGCTTGAGACAGGTAATCCAAGATGCTTAATGTAATTGTGCAGTTTGTTAATGTTCTTTTTTTCTTTTTCAAAGACATGCATGTTATCACTGTGTTATAAAGCATTTTAAAATGCGTACATTCATTTGAAAATGATGAGTCTAAAAAAAAAGACATGGGACCAAGACCTGAGCAAGTATTGTCTTGCAGTAATTGTGTTGTGTATTTGATAATTTCAAAAGAATAATTTGGCGATTAATCAATACAAATAATAATAATATTAATAATAATAATAATGTGTTAGCCTACTGTCGTAGTTTGTCACTGTTATGTGGTTGTGAGATATGAAACTACTAAGCATAATATTCATCCAAATATGACTGGATTAAGATGTATTATGTAGGATAAAAAAATATTTGATAAATAATTGATAGAAAGCAAGTTTCTATTTTCTTGACTACCTTCCTCTGGACATCAACAGAACTATTTATGTATCATAAATAAATACATATATGGAGTTGGGACACAAAATAAGTCAAAGTGTCAATCAATATCATCCTTGGACAGACAGGAAATAAGATAAGATAGCTATGCACAGAGAGACAATACCTAAGTTCAAGTTTGTATTGTGTGTGTGTGTGTGTGTGTGTGTGTGTGTGTGTGTGTGTGTGTGTGAGACACTGTCTTCGACATTTAGGAAGAAGGGAGCATAAACCAGGCTTAATGACAGACAAACACACACACACACACACACAAACACACACACACACACACACACACACACACACACACACACACACACACACATACTCACACACTCACACACAGTCACACACAATACAAACTTGAACTAATTGCCAAAATGTACAGATATTAATCTCGTTTATAGAGATTAATATCTGTATAATCTGTTATCCTTGTATAGCCTGGTCTGTTCCTTTTGGCTCATGCAATGGAGTAGCCATGCTTCACACGCCATTCAATCACGGCTGTCATGTCAGAACAGAGTATATCCCTGTAATGTAGTAGTACTGTAGTAGTAACACTGGCGTTACGCCCAAGTCGGTGACCTAATTGTCATTGGTATATTATCGTTGCACAGAGCATGAAAGCAGCATGGTTGTGAATGACGAATGACTTTAAAGTCGCACCACATTTATCCCCCATGGTCATGGAGGGCTTTATCGAAAACGGTGACCAGAAATGATCTGGCCCCTAGACTGGCCGTTATGTACTCAGTCGGAGGAGACATTATTCGATAGGTCACCGATTCCGAAGAAACACCCGAGCCGTAGCAGGCTGCCCGTTAGCCTGTCAGTTAACTGTCAGAGGATCAAACCAGGGTTCGTCGCACGGGCCTTTTCCACGCGCGACAAAAATGACGTAATTTCAACACAAAAATGACGCGCTAGCGTCTACACAATTTCTTTATTCTTCATGAAATGGCATTACGTCATTTTTGTCCAGCGACGCGCTCGTGCGACGAAGTGTATTTATTATTTAATTAGCCTTTAGCTAATAGCTCCCCCCGCGCGCGCTCGTTAGCTGTAGTTTTTTTCACGTGCATATTGTTAACGGGGGATAAAGCGCGTGGTTTACGTCAAGTGAGCGTTCGCCCGTTAGCCGCTAACCTAGCATAGCATGCTAACCAGCTGAGCTAGTTGCATTTAGCTAACATTAGCAAGCAATGGAAACCCCGTTAAAAACACAATGTGTCGCGTGTTAGAAATTTTCTAAATAATTCGACAGAATAGTTTGTAAATTATGTGACTGTTTTGTGTCACGTCAGATGAAACACACCCGAGTAATTATTTTACAAAAGAAAAAGAAAGTACCTGATCCAGGATACAGCAAAAATCCCCTTTCAGATGTTTTTGTGATTGGACGACAGTGTGATGTCTGCCTGACTACAAAGGCGACGTATGCTCTGATTGGCTGGCTGCACGGATTCTGCATGGATACAGAACCAGGCTTTAATGGGATTGGTTGAATAGAGTTCTTTTTTGGACTGGGATTTATTCAGGTCTGCCCAGTGACTGACATTTCCATAGCAACGAAAGTGAAAGTATAATCATTAATAATTTTGAAAATAATAATAATGTGAATACCGTATGTTAACTTCTCTATCTTCTACAGTCAGTGAAGCATGGACATTAATTAAGTCACATAATAAAACATGGACGCACACAATGGGCTTCATTTTCATGTTGTATTCATTTCAGACAGACAAAATAATTAAATGGATCATAACATCATAATACCAGAATATAGTTTAGTTTACGTCATGGCAGTAGTTAATGTGTGGTTCAATACTACACAAGTCTGGGGAGTGGATCAATCTTTCAGTCAGTCTTTTAATTCAAGGACCCAATTGTACAATCTCAGAATAACATCTATTCTATAAGGGTCCATTTGGGCTGGGGGATCACCTGGAACTCCCTCAAGGATCTCTGGACCCCAAATTGAGAAGTTGAATGAGTGAAGTACACAAACCCATTCATTGAGTCATATAGTGTATATATATAGGCCTATATAACTCCACTACAAGGGAAAGTTGCTCAGTCACATTTTTACTTGAATCCATTGATGAGAAGTACTGGAGTAGGCTAATCAAAGAAAAACAATCCTGAAGTATTCAAAATTGTATTTTCTGTTTAAATGCGACCAAAAGGTCGCAGTTTACTATGAAAACCTGCATCTCCCGTCAGTTGGTCATGCCTCCATATATGGTCACGCCTCGTGACATCACACCTCTTGACAGGTCTCCATATATGAATATCACGACACTGACCTCATCAAACCCTGGATATGGATGGATGTAATGGATCATCACCTATAATCTAGGTCCTAGATCAGCATATATGGAGCCGGCCAGCAACTCTACATCTGACCTCAAACCCTTAGATCTCCATATATGGAGCTGAGCTGACCTGTTCCGACATTCCATATGTTGATCTGACCTCATCAAACCGCATGTACACTCAAGACACGCTCCATATATGGCCAGACCTCATCAAACCCTGTACACTCAAGACATTTCCCCCGCTGCCACCCTTAGGGCCGATTCATAATCCTATTTTAGAGCCGAATAAAAGTCGGTTCGGCTCTGTAGAGCCTACAATGTGACGTCATTTGAGGTTCGGGGGGGCGGGTACCGTCCTAAATTCGGCTCTTCGGTGCTACTGAAAATTTCTGACGAGAATCATTTCGGCACTACAGCGGTAAAATAGGAGTATGAATCGGCCCTTAGATCTCCATAGGGGTGACCTGTTCTGACATTCCATGTTGATCTGACCCCCCCCCATGCCAAAGCGGCAGCGCTCGCCCAGCAGTCTGCCGTCACCCAGGTGGATGCGTGCTCGCCCTCAGGGTGTCTTACTGGTATTAATGCGATTGCGTTGATATAGTGTTTTCACAATGCATTTACAGAACCTCATAACTCTCTGAAACCACCTAATAAATGCAATTTCTTGTAGAACCACTATGATGCTACACAAAGCCATTAACTTTAGGAACAGCACGGTATCAATTCAGCCATGCAAAATAAAAGCTGTACGTCCAACAAGGAAACTTAACTTTGGTCCATTATTTCTGCACTTTAATAATACCAATTGGTATTGTATTTTATATCATTTTATTCGTTGATTAGTTCCCTTTACAACTAGGCATAGCTTGTAAGGAAAAAAAGATTTGCCAAAATGGCAAGTGGTTTGCATTCAGCCTTGCTTTGAGTTGCTTAGTGGACTGGATGATTGCACTCACACACAATAAGGTAAAACACACACACACACTGACACACACACGCTATTTGTACACTTTATTAATTTTACACTGTTAGGGAACTCAGTAGCGGGTGGAAGATCCATACCCAGCCACAACAACTTGGTATGGGGCGGTATCTCTCTCACGGGCAAGACAGAACTTATTGAAGGCAATGTCAATGCAGTCCCATATCTTCAGAATCTGGGACCTAACGCCATCCTCCAGGATGACAACGCTTGCCCCGACAGAGCCAGGAATCCAGGATCATCACATAGGCCTACCTCCAAATGTAGAGGCGTCGGCTGACTTGCAACAAAACCTGGTTGAAGAATGGGATGTCATCCCACAGCAAAATGTCGCTAGGTTGGTAACCAGCATGAGGAGGTGCCATGTGTTGCGGTTGCGTTTGGATCTTCCATTCCATTGTGTTGTTTTTTTACAAGGGTGAATATTACCAACCACTTGCATTTTGGCAAATGTTTAGGAGGCACTACCCACACGTTTAGCTGTGTTGCTCATCCCACAAACGCCAGATTCTTACTTATACCCCGTTGTAAAGGTGACTAATTAACGATTAGTATGACATAACATACCAATTGGTATTATTAAAGTGGAGAAATAACGGACCAAAGTTAAGTTTCCGAACACACACACACACATATTATATATATATATATATATATATATATATATATATATATATAAAAATACAGATTGATTTGTTAGTGACGTGCTTCATCTCTGAACTACAATTGAAATCAGTCAAGTCAAATTAATCATATTCAGGTTCGATTCCCATGCACGACCTTTGCACTTAACTAGTGAAATAAGAAAAGATATCTAGATGGACAATTTAACACACAAAACAAGCAAGTTAGATATGTGCAAATTTCATAGATGGCTGGACATAATTATTTATTATTGATCATTGTGGTTCTAGTCATTTGTCTACTCTGATGCAACTTTGTCATGTTTTGCTAAACAAAAAACACTTTAAGCAGTTTATTTTTTAGACAGTTTATTTTAATTTTTTACAAAAAATGGCAATGAACGAGAAAAAAAAATAAAGAAACCTAAAGTATGTACGTATGCATGTTTTATGGAAGTGATGTGAATCAACAAAAACAACACAGTAGATTGGTATTCCTCTTCATTCGAAACCACTGCAGAGAGATAACGCACACACACGTGTTAAATACATCAAACACACATCAATACACAATACACTAGAGCCCGACCACCGGTATCTCAGTCTGGCCGATGTATTGCGAACGAGTACTGAATAAAGTATAGATATACACACTCCCTCAAGATAGGCAGTAATTCTATATTTAATTCTTCCTTATGTATTAATAAGCAATATGAAAAAATCAACAGCAAGGAGAATCAACTCCTGTGTCTTCAATCCCTTTTTAAGTCTCATATAAATTAAGAGAGTTTAAAGTAAATATGGCAATTTTTTGTCTCCGCTGCTCTTGTGAAGTAGAATTTGACATTTCAACTTTGACCTTACCTGACACAGTGGGCAATATCCCAGTTTGTCTCTGAGGACAGAGGACCCTCAATCTCCACTCCATGCTCTGTTACTATGGCAATCTCATGCTGAAAAGCAAATAAAAACATACAGTTTAACAACAGTTAAGAACTCTAAAGACCATTAGTTCCAAGGATGAGAGAATTCTGGGAAACTAACTACAATTAAACACACACCTGCTTTACTGTACGTGTAACTATTCTCAAGCTGGCATTCCTATTTTGGGCATGTCATTGTAGGTGATATTTATTTTTTTCAATAAATCTATATACACACACACACACACTTCAGAGGTGCAGAGGCTTCCCCTCTGCATTCTACCAGTTTCAATCTCCACACGCGAAGGCACTCCACGTCCCTCACGCGGCATAGATCTGTGTTGTACATTGGTGGGCGCAACGTAAACTCCTTTCACCACCTCCAATATGCTTGCATTCTTTTATTTACTTTAGTTTCGCCAATAGTACCCCCTAGCAAGAACCCTCTTCCCCTAGAATCATGCCTACTTCAGTTTCTGAAAGCCGCTATTACGCACTCCATCGTCTATAGTAAAGTCTATTTCTCTTCAGAAGCGTTAACATTGTGATTTGTAACCTTGACACATTCGGACACATTCCAAGAAAAGGGGCTTTTAAAACAGTCCAGAAACAGGACTCCCGTTTCCTTCTTCCGCTTGGCTATGGCCGATAACGTGACACGTGTTTCGACGCAGTGCAAGGCATGTTGGGCTACAGGTGCATGATGGGAAACCTATTTATTTGCTTTTTTTAAAGCAGAATGTGAGCGTGCCGAAGGCGCATGAACCTCTAGTTGATCTACAAGTGCACAATGCATCACGATGTGAGCTTGTAGATTGGAAACTTTTGCCATGCGACACTTCGGTCACTGGTTCACACCCACCAAATGGAAAACAGGCCTGCACATTCAAAGCACTGGGAGATGCCCAGTCCAAGCAGTATCATACTGGATCAACTCACCCTGTTGTAGGAGCGGGCATCACGGTAGTAGAGCACTTTGAGACAACGGTCCACCAGCGCCCTAGCCTCTGCCTTTGTTATCTCCGCCTTATTCTCCACCACCTCCCTCATAAGGGGCTACACAGACACACAGACACACACATTAGCATCATTTCATTTGCCAAAAAGAACAGATCTTACTTGAGCAAAGACAAATCCACAGAGCAGCAATTCGTCTATAGGTGTGCATCATTTAATTTCATATTGAATGAAATGTGAGCTTGTAGATCTGCAATTTATTATTTTTGCTTGAAATAAACACTGGTGGTTAATCTATTCATTGATATGAAGCGATTCATGAAGCATGATTCGAAAAAGTAATCAACTGAATAATATTTTATTTAATTTATTTATTTCGAACATATATAAAACGAGAAAAGACAAAGGAAATATTAAAACAAAAAAGAAGCGTCCAAAAATAATAATAATCTTTCATAATCCTTAACTTGTGTTTATGTTCGAAAAAGGAATAAAGTCCTACCCCTTCTTTGTGTATCTCAATACATCAAAACTTATATTCAGGTTGATTTTTTTCCTTTGTTTACACACTCACAGTATAATAACAAAGGAGTATAAATGAATAGCTCCTCACCTGTGCCAGGTACGCACCAAACCCAGTGGCCACTGTAGGAGCTTCATAGGCCACGCCCAACTTGTCCACATAACCTAGGAAACTGAAGGCACAACACATGGCCAACAGGTTCATTATAAAAACAAACCACCACATTTAATTATGATTTCATGAAGTGGCGTTTGTTACGACGATTTTTGTATGACCTATGCGGTACCAATACCTTTCTCCGTTGTAGAAGCCTCCAATGATCACAGTGTTCCACAGAGGGTTCATCTTACAGCGGCGGTTGTACATCACTCTGGTCAACCACGAATGAACTGCCTTGGGACTGTAGCTGTGACCGTCACCTAGCAACTCCTCATCTATACTGGAGACATTAGAGCACAGAGAGGTAGAGGAAGGATGAGGAAAGGAAGATAACAGACCCCACACACACACACACACACACACACACACACACACAAAACTAAATGGAAACTAAGCTATTGTGACTAAAACTAAGCTAAATGTATTGAGTCACTCATTTTACACTTGGTTGCATGCTGAAAATAGCCGATCTACAAGCTTGTAGATCGGCTATTTTGAGCAAGCGTAAAAACAGTCATTACAACGGCGTCAAGGCCCACCAAAATACATTTTAGTCGACTAAAATATTATGATATTTAGTTGACTAAAACTAGAACTAAAACTAAAACATTCCAGGTGACTAAAATGTGACTAAAACAAAAATGAAAACTATTGAAGAGAACATCACAAAAACAACACTGACAGAGAGAGCATACTTACACCATCTGTTCGATGATCTGTTTGAGATACTGGTAATCAGCGTAGTCACCTGATGCTCCCAGGATAGTGCTACTGTTCACCTGTCACACAGAAGCAACACAAAATCAGACACCGTAATTATGCCTTTTTTTCTCTCAACATTGTTGCACTGTCAGTAAAACATCAAGCACCAAAAAGGAGGGAGACACAAGCTTCCTGGAATTCCCTTTCAGTGTGAGAGCCAATAGTATGGAGTGATGGTGGAGACAGCTAGAAAACTAAAGTAAACCCAACAGGAGAAAGATGACCTCTGATTGTTATATAATTAGGAGAGGATGGGGAGGAAGAGGCTCTTTGTAAACATTTAAAAACCATGGCAGTGACAGCGTTCAGTCTAGTGGCAACGAAAGAGACTTAAAGGGATAGTTCAGATTTTTTGAACTTAAGTTGTATGAAATACTTGCCATTAATATAGTGGTTGCAACTGTATTAATTGATTGCCCGAGTCCCATGGTGGGAGTTCTGCTCTTGTTTTTGGTCATTATTAAGTAGTTCCAGTCATTTTGTAGGGGGCACTGGGGGCCACGCAGTAAAAGTAAATGAATCCACAAAACGAACGTAATTTGTATTGTTGACCTATTTCTAAAATATTAGCGCGACTTTCGTTCAACTTTGACCCCTCTATCACATGGAACTATTTTTTGGGCGTAGTGATATGGACACAAAAAACATAGTTCTGTGTGATAGAGGGGTAAAAAAAGAACAGAAGTTGCACTAATATTTTAGAAATAGGTCAACAATACAAATGATTGTGGATTAATTTACTTTTACTGCGTGGCCCCCAGTGCCCCCCACAAAATGACCGGAACTACTTGATATTTCACCAAAACCAGAGCAGAACTCCCACCACAGGACTCGGGCAATCAATTAATACAGTTGCAACCACTATATTAATGGCAAGTATTTCATACAACTTAAGTTAAAAAAATCTGAACTATCCCTTTAAGAATTAATCCTTTATCTTTTTATTTTATTTTTTTAAAACGTACCTTTATGAAAAGGCCCTTCCATAAAATGTATAAAACAGGATCTGTACTGGTTCTATAGGAAATTGTACTTGTTTATTGTGTTCCCTGCTATAGCCACCACATGCCAAAACTAATGTGCCTTTTCTCAAGTGTCTAACCTTCATGAGGCGAGAGATGTTCCTGAAACGAGCCAGAGAGCCATAGGAACCCAACATATCCGCTGCCATCACCACTCCTCCGGTGAACTTCACCCCCAACACTGATGTCCCCGTTACCATGGGATTGCTGGCAGAGGGGAGGACAGAGGAAGGGGACAAGTACAGTACAGTACAGGAGACAGTCAGGAAACAATAAAGAGCAGTGTTACTCATTCCGAAAATATATTGATGAACACTGTACTTCTAAAATACTAAATATCCATATACCCTAGCCGCAATTTGCAACTCTAGATTTTTTTATAATGGGATGAATCTAGAGTTGCAATACCCTCCATTGACTCCCCACTCATCATTTTGCGTTTGCGATCTGCTTGTCTTAAACGACGTTAAACTCACCAACATTGCAGCTGTAGTCCAAGCTTGAATTATTCTCTTTCAATCTGCCGAGCTTGTTTTTCATAAAAATCCCCCGTAGACATGTTATGAGCTACTTTCTGTCAAGAAGAAGAAATGTTGGAGTTTGGAAGCGCTCGTTTGTATTAAGGGGTCGCGCTGCTGCCTCCTGCATTATGTGCAAATGCGAAACAGATGCATGCAGGGACGTTCAGTGACTTACGACGAGCGCTTCCAAACTCCAGCACTTAGAAAAAGAATCACTTGCACAGAATTTCTTGACAGAAAGTAGCTCATAACATGTCTACGGGGGATTTTTATGAAAAGCAAGCTCGGCAGATTGAAAGAGAATAATTCAAGCTTGGACTACAGCTGCAATGTTGGTGAGTTTAACGTCGTTTAAGACAAGCAGATCGCAAACGCAAAATGATGAGTGGGGAGTCAATGGAGGGTAATGCAACTCTAGATTCATCCCATTATAAAAAAATCTAGAGTTGCAAATTGCGGTTACATATACCCCTGTTGTAGGCCAGCTCAGCTGACACTGTACTTATCGGTTTCATCAACACTGAAAACAGTTTTTGCACGTATATCCAAATGTATGGTCTTATTTACTGGTGCCATACTGTACATATGTATTTAAAGAATATTATATTATAATAACTTAGTCCAGACTGTCTAGCCTATTTAACAAACATGTGTTTCAGCTTACTGTTGAATTTCCCCACGGGTATCAAGGAACTAAGGAAGATCTATCCAAGATTGAAACGCAATACACCACATTAGAAGTAATTATCAACAGTGAGGATGATGGTGATCTAATGATGATCAGGAAATCAAAGTTTCCCCCTGACTGACGGGAATCAACCAATGGTGATATTTTAATTGAACTAGCAAGGATCCAAGTTGATTAGTTGAAGCTTTTAACTACGAGTTAAAGTAGCTATAGTTAGCATAGCATCTTCATTTATACTCCGTTGGTAGGACGGTGTCCCTCGCCAGAAAATAACAAATCTACAAGCTATCACCGCCCCGCACTGCGCCGCGGTGATGGCTTTAAGGTCTGTTCTTTTTTTGTTGCTAGTTAGCTTAGCACCATCCATGATGAGACAGCACCGTGGGACCACAACACAACAGAAGAACACAATGAATAACAAATATGTCGGAACAGGACGGAATGTTGCGTCTCTTACAGTGTGTGTTTGACGGGACCGCAGCCGGTACCGAAGCTGTTCCCCGGGAAGGAATAAAACTGTCCGGGTTTGGGTCCATTCTCCCAGAAATTCAACTTCAAGCCGCTAGACTCCATGTTGGATGATGATGATTCTGTCTTTCGGAAATCGGAAGTGACGACAAAACACTTTATTGAGATGTGATACAAGATGATCTGGGACTGGGAAATTGGAAGGAACCCATTTACAAAAAAAAAAATTCCTTTCAATCTGTGGATCTTTTAATCTGTCCTGACTCTGAGATGAATTCCCATATTACCCAGTTAATTCACCCATTGCATTAAAAAATGGAAGACAGAACATTGATTGATTGATTGAAAGTATGTATGTATTAACAGTTTGCAGAATTACAGTACATTTCAAGCACAACTCAATACAAAAACTGTTAACTGTGAGTGGACGACACGACGACAACACTTGTTTAGAGACTACAAATATTCACATAACCTCGCTTCACCATTTTTATAAATAACAAATAAATTACTACCAGGCTTTCCACCTCGGAGAATTATCATTAATCTCACTTCACTGGCTACCTGTTAAATAAACAAATTATAATAAATATAATTATAAATTATAATTTGTTTTTAAAATGCTACAAGGTCTGGCACCACCCCAAAGATCCAGAAGGTGGTGGTAAACATAGATTTGGTGGTAAAGCACCATAACCCCACCATAGTAAACTACAAAGTGAAGAAGGTCGCGTATCGATGACGCAAGTCGGCGCGACTCTAAAACGTTAGTATTGCATACAACGGCGGCCTGTGGAAAACACTGAAAAGCGCCGTAATTTTTTGTGTGTTTGGTGGAGGATTAATAGACAACATCCATCACCAACATGAAACTAGTCAGGTAAGATTAATTAAATACACCTCAGTGTCTTGGACGTGTCTTTACTTGGGGCTAAAACAGGCTGCCGTCCGCGGATGCATTTAGATAAAATTAAAAAAAGCTGGCTAATGCAGCTCTTCTGGTGTAATTTGCGGGAAGCAGTGTTTGTAAATGAATGGATTCCACAATGAATGAATGAACGAATGAGTTCCTTGCAGGATAAACTGACTGAAATTCATTAAAACTGTACATTATACAGTTATATATCTTTATTGCATAGTAATAAGTATGTAGTTGTACAGGTATATTGTTGTAACTTGTAACGTTAACCCTCGGACGGTCCTGGTGTGTGTTGTTCAGGCCATGTTTACCTTCCTGTCTATTAACCTGATAAAGTAGGTTGTTTTTTCAGAGAACTGTTGTGTTTTATGCGGAAAACATTCCAGATTAAACATTGGATAGTTGCTGTTAATAAAGCATCGTGGCTTTTTGTATTTACTTCTCCCCTTTGTTTTGGAAGTGGATGCTAACTGCTAAGTGCTAACGTGACCATAATTTATTATAAACCGCGAAGTAAGTGCTCGTGCAGGTATGCTTTTATGCACATAGGTCAGTGAGTGATTATTGGCCTTCATTTATAAGATGTTTTATCTTTGGGACCACAAGCCAGTGAAGCTACACTGTAAAAGACTCTTTCTTAACTCGGCGAGTTAACATCAGAGACCATCATGGGTCCATTTGGTTCCTTCCTATTATCTGGTGACTCCTGCACAACAGTGCACATTACACTTTATTAGGCTACTAATGCAATCTCTTCCAAGTAGAGGATAAGGATTGAATCAAACAAGATGGATTTTGAGTGGTTAGGACTAATTTGGTGCAAGTTGTTTAAAGGACCACTTTTCAACCTATCTTCATATAATTGGTCATCACTAATGATCATGATAAAATGCCACAATATTGTTTTCTACTCAGTCTGTGTCTCATGTGAGGGCTGTGGGCAGTTCAGAAACCTTTCCACCTGTGACATCGATGGGGAATCCAATCTTATAGAAACTGCAGGCTTTCTATTCCTGAAAAGTTTCAATGCGAAAATGGAAGCCACCATTCTTACGATAATACAAATCTAAATAGATTAAAAAATTGTGCTATTTTATCATGAACATTAGTGAGGACCAATTATATGAAGATAAGTTGAAAAGTGGTGAAATGGTCCTTTAATGGATCATTTCAATGAAAGACATATCCACTTAAGCATGGAGGATGCATATGCGAATGTAATAAATTATACCAGTTGAAATCATGTTAACTTTTTTTTTGTACTATCTTGCAGATTTTTGATGAAACTCAGCCATGAGACAGTCACTATTGAACTGAAAAATGGCACCCAGGTCCATGGAACTATCACAGGTATGTTTGTCCCACACAGGCTGACACAGCCCTGTTCTCCAATGCTTTTTCACTGTGGCATGTTTTGGGAGACATGTTTCATGAAGTCAGCCTCTGTATAAGACCTGAGGCAGATTCTACAAATTCCTTCTAAATAAATAATAATGGCAGATGTACAAGCTCTTGTGCCGTGCTGTGAGCTTGTACATCTGCTATTGTGGAATAGCCAGCACTGAAATCACTAATGCTTTCCCAGTTTTAATGGGTTAAGTATGAGGTGTAATTTTGTGACCATCAGAAATCTTGCTCCTTTGTCTACTCTACTCGGATACATGATCCACAATAGTTTCTCACAGATGTACATATCCGTAACACTTTAATCACACATTATTGCTCACTTAGGTGTGGATGTGAGTATGAACACCCACCTGAAAGCTGTGAAGATGACACTGAAGAACCGCGAGCCCACCCAGCTGGAGTCTCTCAGCATCCGCGGCAACAACATCCGCTACTTCATCCTGCCCGACAGCCTGCCACTGGACACTCTGCTGGTAGACATCGAGCCCAAGGTCAAGTCCAAGAAGAGAGAAGCAGGTGAGGAGCGTAGAAGGGCTCAGTGGGGATAGGGGGTTCTTCAACGGGGAGATAAGTAGCGGCATGTCGAGCATCAATTCAGAGCCAGTGTATTTAATAGGTTTGTCCTTTTCCACAACCATTTTTGGAAGGTCTGGCAACACAATGACAATAAAATAGTTCCTTCCAGTTTGGAGCATATGTGCAGACTGCAGAGCCAACTATCCCTCGCTGTGAAGTAACACTGGGTCTGCTTGTGTGGTCCGTTCTAACAAGTACCCAAGTAATTATAACCCTGTAGGGATGGGCAATTAATCGGTCGTCACATTGGTATCGGCTGATATTTGCTTTAAAATGCAATATCGGTATCGAATCGATACAAGCTATCAGTTTTAGCAAATATTTTATAATTTTTTATGTTGGAAAAATAAATTTAAAAAAATACTTTTGTGATGAAGGCTGCGGATCTGTTTTCTGGGGCAGCTTTCAAAAGAGTCAAGTTGGAAGTGGAACATTTCTAAATAAAACTACATTCAAACTTTTTATGTTGGGATATGGGTCAACATTTCAATAACTGTGTATCCGTTATTGAAATGTTTGGAATAAAGAGGCATTGTTTCGGGGTTTTTTTGTTTCAAATTTGAATTGTGTTCGTAGCGTTTTTACTTTTTTTTCCCAAGAGGCAGATTGATTGTACCAGTATCGAGCACTCCACTCAATATCAGGTTGTAGGTGACTTAATATGGTCATTGGTATATTCCTATTGTATATTCTCTTGATGGAGATGCCATACTTTACCCTGTTGGCCTCTGTAACCTGGACATGGACAATGGCACATGATTTCACATTTCTTCACAAGTGAGGAAGAAAAGACTGCTATGAAGAAAACCACCTATGAAAACCTACTATGAATCACTGTTTTGACTTTTACATGGTTCTTTAAAGCCACGTTGTAGCAGAACTGGTGCTGGATCCAAGCTGGCAGTTTATACCGGTTAACCACTTGAGTTCTGTTTTGTACTGTCTTATGACAGTGTCATTTTGCATTGCATTGCGATACAACAGAAATTGTATGCTATTTTCGCCTATAACGATTTGAACCAGGTTCAAAGTAGTTTTTAACCTGAGCAATTTCCATGCACACAATACTCCAGGTGCACATTTTCACCCACTCGTATGCAACTACTGCTATGTACTTGATCATGTAAAATTGTAAAAGTATTTAACCATCGACATTGTTGTTCTCTCTAGTGGCTGGTCGTGGGCGAGGCAGAGGACGGGGGCGTGGGCGTGGAAGAGGCAGAGGCCGAGGCGGGCCCAGGAGATGAACACCATGCCAACAAAGTTATCAGTCTTGTCTCACTGTTTTGTACAGGTTTTTCTTTTTACCTTCCCCAAGGAAACTTGACTCCTTTTTTGTTTTGTTTTATTATTTCTTTTTATTTTGTACATTAAAATGTTCCAACATGGACAGAACCCATTGTCTGCTGTGCATTTTATTGAACCCTGTGAGTGACTGTTCGGTGCAGACTGGTTTGATTTGTGGTATAATTTGAGTTTTCTATTTGAATAAAGATCTGTTGTGGGTTTTTTTCTCATTTAAATGTGCATCCTTGAGTAGTCATTAACAAATGTGGGGTATGTGACATTGTACCAACTTTGTTAAACTGGGCAACTGCAACACATGCCACACTGGCAATAGTAAGAGAAATCTATGAAAATCTCGGAACTAAATCGTTACCAAGAAATTTCTTCACCAATGTGTTTCTAAAGGTGTCTAACATGTACTAAAAGTTTGAAATTCAACTCCTGTGGGAAATTGAGTTCATTAGCATAATATGTGACCATACCCATAACATCCTATATAAGGCAAAAAAGTCCAAATGTCATCATTCTTTAAGTAACATGTTACATATGAAACTAGGGTGTTTGCATGATTCTGAATCCATTCCAAGCATTAGTTTTGCACAAAAACACTCCTTGGGAGGAAAACGGCCACACAAACGTGATGAGATCAGCATATTTGGTCAAGTGGATATGGTCTAATTTAGCCCAAGGAGTGTTTTTTGTGCAAAACTAATGCTTGGAATTGATTCAGAATCATGAAATCACCCTAGTTTCATATGTCACATGCTACTTAAAGAATGATGAAATTTGGACTTTTTTGCCTTATATAGGATGTTATGGGTATGGTCACATATTATGCTAATAAACTCAATTTCCCACAGGAGTTGAATTTCAAACTTTTAGTACATGTTATTAGACACATTTAGAAACACATTGGTGAAGAAATTTCTTGGTAACGATTTAGTTCCCAGATAGGTCAAATACCTGATAAAATTCCCTTACTACAAGTGTTTCTTCACTAGGCGTGTTCATCAGTGTTACATGTTAGGAAAAGTAACATGATGCAACAAGGGAGTTAAGCTATTGAATCCTGAGTAAGGAAACATTTGAAGTACTTCCAATTTTAGACCAATAGAGGGTGCAAGAAGCATTAATTATTCACTGTAGGAGGGGTATACACTAATGCACTGTGGTTAAGAACGATGAGCTTTTATGATATTGCCTTTAATTTAAATATGGAAAAGTAAATGGGCTCTTCCATGGGGACTTCAGGCCGTGTGGTTAACTTGGATATTCTGATTTTATATTTCGTCGTTGCGTGACCGTCATACGACTGGAACGTCGGTTTAAGTATGAGTTAATAGTTTTAATGTGCAAATGAATCGTTTACTCTAGACGGGTACTTTACTTTTATTCTGAAAAGGACGGTCCGGCATGGGCGGACCACAGTTTCTTTTTTGTTCCCTGCCGAATGTCTGACTGCATAGAGCCATCAAATGAGGAGACGAGTTCTTTTTTTTAAATATTAATTACACTGTATAATTTATATTGTAATTAAACATGTCGTTCATGTATTTTGCGTTCGGAAGCAACTTGTTGAAAGAGAGACTGCAGCTGGCGAACCCCTCGGCGCGGTTTCACTGTACCGGAAAACTGAAGGTAACTGTTTTCAGTGTAACCGCATGTTGATTAGTCTAATCATGTCCATATAATGGAAAATGAAAACTCAAGATAACGGTTTGCACTAGTGTTTCAATAGTGTTATGTTAATATAATGTGTTATGTACTACTGGAGTCGGACTGAAGGTAACCATTTTCTGCGTGACTGGCTGCACCTATGATCTATAGTATCTATGGGACAGGCTCTGGATGGACTCGCAGGTTGTCTCTAGCCGAAACTGGTGGCAAATGTATTTCACTGCATGCCATGAAATAAACAGAAAATAATGCAGTAGCATTAACGTGTACAGCCCTCTGCTGACTTTAGACAACTTGACATAACTTGAGACAACAGACAAGTCAAGTGAGAGGGGGACTGGACTGGAGGGGGAACGGAAACGGAACACAGCCATGCAGGTAGGCTACGTCACTGCAGGAAGAAGTGAAGACTCAGAACACATTTAGCTCCCAAAACTATAGACAAATGTATCTATGCCCAAAACGACCTATTGCACAAAGCATTACAAAATAAAGGTGACAATGAATAACATTTAATAGAACAAGCAAATTAAAACGAGGGAATTTTGGTGGACATAAAATTGTGGCTAGCTGTCAATGGACTGGGAGACAACTCTGTAAGTAATGTAATCGGTCCCTACATTGAGAGGATAGTTCCAGTATGTACACAGAAATATGTAGGCCATATATAGGCCACATGAGCACTTGAAACATATATTGGCTATTTGATCAGATGCCTTGTGTGTGTGTGTGTGGGGGGGGTCAAATCTGCTACAGGGGTCCCTCCCTGGCACTAAATATGTTTTTAGGTGGGAGGGATCTGTGGACGAATACATATTAATGTGGGGGTCCTTGAAGTGAAAGTGTTTGCGAACCACCGATTTAAACAACAGCAACCCCAAATAAGCAACTTTACACTCAAGAAACATGGCAACAACACCGTTACTAACCCCCCTCCCTGTCCCACACAGGACTATATACTGAATTTTGGCCTTTGGGATGAGCATGCGGACAGCAGGTGGCATGGTGGGACAGCCACCATCCAACCGTGTCCCGGTGGAGAGGTGTGGGGAGTTGTCTGGACTATGGACAATGACAACCTCACAAGTCTGGATGCGTGAGACACACACACACACACACACACACACACACACACACACACACACACACACACACACACACACACACACACACAGGGTGCAACAACAGTTAATCACACTAATCGATAAAATTGATAATCTAATCAAATAATTGATACCTATTTTGGTCATGCCATATGTGATTTTAAAAAGTTGTTAAAAACAAAATTCTAAAATAGTGAAAATAGATGATCTACAAGCAATGCGATGTGCTGGGGTGCTTTTAGATAATTTATTTCTACTATTTTCGCACAACACTAGTGCAACAAAGTATAAAATAGGGCTTAAATGAATTATTTTTTAATGTTTATCAATGAATTGAGTAATTGCTAGTTGCAGCCTGTGTCGCTGTCTGGGCTGCAGGTTGAGCTCCAGCTGTCTTTGACATAATCACAATCATTTGCATAATTGTCATAATCGTTTCCATGTTAATTATTTTTTAAACAAAGCAGAAATACCTGATCTACAAGTTACAACACATCACTTGTAGATCAGCCATTTCCGTCATTTCTTTGTATATTTTCGTTATTTGTCGTGTCTGCCCTGTGCATTTTTGTGATTACGAAGCCTAACAGGCACAACAGAAATAAATGTTTTATTCATATGTTCCAATGTTCAATGCCAAAAAACACAAGTCAATCGGTAAAATCGCAATTATTTGCGTGACAATTAATGGTCAACTTAAAATTGTAATCGTGACAGTCCTACTGTGTGTACTGTGCACGTTTTCAGGCAGGAAGGGGTGAAGCGGGGACTGTACTCTCCATTGGAGGTGACCGTTGAGACGGACAGTGGACCGGTGTCCTGCAGGACCTATCAGATGAACCACTTCCACGGCTGCCCTCCCTCCCCTCAGTACAAACAGGTGCAGCCCACTGAATTAAGTCCTATTATATACTTCGTAGGCTGATCTACAAGCTTGCAACACCTCGTTATGCGACACATTGTGAGCTTGTACATTGGTTAGGTCTGCTGCACATAATTACATTTTGTTCTTTTTGTTGTCGTTCTTTTATGTTTTTGTTTCTTGCTTATTGTAGTGTAAGTCGCTCTGGATTATAAGAGCGCCTGCTAAATGCCTAAATTGTACATTATGTGCCTTGCCTTTTGTTGGTCTTCTGGACAGAACCACATATATTCTGCTTCCTGCACATCATTATCAACTACACAACAGATCTGGCAGAGATGATCATGAATCCATGCAGCCATACATACAGATTACAAATGTGTTTATGTGCAAGAAACTTCTCACTGCATTTGTTCATGAATGGACAGCTAAAACACATCCCTTACTGTGATTAACCCCCGTCCTCAAAACAAATTCCATCTGCAATTACACTTCTATTAACCCTTTTATTGCTTCTAGTTAGTAGTATATTATTATTATATTTGTTTTAATTGCTCTTGAAAGTCTCATTCCTAGTGTGTCTTCTCAGGTAGTGTGTCTGGGAGCAGAGCAGAACGGTCTTCCAGTACAGTATGTGCAGAAGCTGGAGGCTGTAATAACCAACAACTACAGCGGTCCCTCTGTTCTGGACGAAATCAGAACGGCCAAAAAGTAGGACCAGCGCCACTGGGTGGACAGAAGGACTTACTACACTCACTCACTATGGCCAGGAGACTTTTGGCTGGCTCTTTTCGAACACATCTTAAAATGATTTTACACGTCAATATTTCCAGTGTGATCTGGAATGGTTAGTTTTGGACGCATACCACGAGTGCAAACTACCCTGATCTGTGAGTCCCGGTTTGATTACCGGGCCAGCCAGACAATTTGCTGAATGTCATTCCACGGCCTTCTCTCTGCATTTGCTTAGCAAATTGACTGGGAAAAAAGGTGTTTGGGGGGGCAAGTGTTGAAAATGCAATGATGAAATCTGTATTTGAATAAACTAATTTAATTATGCTACTTGTCATTTATTAAACACGGTAAGCCTTGTATATCTATATGTTATATGCGTGTGACATCATCGTACCTGGAAGTTATGCGGGAACGCCCACTGAGTGGCCAAAAACTACTTTCTGGCCATGACAGCCCATTCATCCAAACAGAAAAGTCCTGTCTGATTGCATTAAACAATGTTAAACTCACCAACATTGCAGCTGTACGAAAAGCTTGAATTATCCTCTTTCTATCTGCAAAGTTTTTGTTTCATAAAAATCCACCATAGAAACGTTATGAGCTACTTTCTGTGTCAGAGTTTGGAAGTGCTTGTTTTCAATAACACATTTTGCTGCCTCCTGCATTATGTGACATTTAGAAACAGGTGGTACGCAGGACGGTTGAGTGATTTCCAACGAGCACTTCCAAACTCATGCATGTGCAAACTCTCTATGTCCGTACACGAACAAATGTGTCCATGGCAAAGACTGTCAAGTCCGTGGCAATTTTTTTGATTTTCTGTTTTACACACCATTATGATGTTCTTATTTTGATCATAAGACCCAATTACTGTATGTCAATCTCCAGGTTTTCTTCAGAATATGTATGGCAATTATTTATTATGACACTATCATGGCACATTTGGAGTCCAACTAGTACTAGTGGTTCTCAAATGTTTTATTTGCAAAGACCCCTGTATTCATTCCAGTGTTAAAGTGTTTCTGGTAATATTATTGTCCAGTCATTTTGTATGTCCGTGGCAAAAAAAATATGTTGACAAAAATGTCCACCACGAGCCAACATGGCGATGACCTCTGCACATTAAGTAATTACTTTAAGTCACCGTCTCCACACCATAGCGCAAAAAGGTCTTAAGCTGCGCAATTCTTAAACTGCGCGCAGCTTAAATTCTGAGTTTTTAGACAGCTGGTGGATGGAAAAGAAGCTCCACCTCCGCGGAAGACTTGAGCGGAGGAGAGCGTTTCCGGGAATCTGGCCGTCGCGCAAGAATTCAGCGGAGGTGGAGCTTAATTTCCATCCACCAGCTGTCTAAAAACTCAAGCTTTAAGCTGCGCGCAGCCGAGAACGCGCGCAGCTCTTTCGACCGTGTGGCAACAGCTTATAGGTACTGCCACACGGTCAAAAGAGCTGCGCACTTCTTAAGCTGCGCAGCTTAAGAATGTTTTGCGCTATGGTGTGGAGACGGTGACACTGTGTGCGTTGAGGTTTTATAAATATTTAAGCAGTGGTGGAAAGTAACTAAGTACTTTCACTTAAGTACTGTACTTAAGTACAATTTTGAGGTATTTGTACCTTGAGTATTTCCAATACTTTTACTTCTACTCCACTACATCTCAGAGCCAAAATATTTATTTTTACTCCACTACAATTATTTGAAAACTTGAGATTTTAATTTTCATTAGAAAACATACAGTACAGTAACCACTTCAACCCTATGCATTTAGCCGATCGCGACGCATTGTGAGCTTGTAGATCTGTTATTTTCAATAGATTTTGTACACACTTTGAACTTGTGAAATGGGACATTCTGCAATACGAGTACTTTTACTTTGAGTACTTTAAGTACATTTTGAAGCCAATGCTTTTGTACTCAAATACATTTTCAATTCTGTACTTTTACTTGTAACAAAGTAGCTCTAAATTGCAGTATTGCTACTTTTACTTAAGTAAAACAATTGAGTACTTTTCCACCACTGGTTCAGCCCGACAGTGACGTCATTCATCATCTACCAACCTTGATTGAAGTAATGTAATATATAAAATTATATCAATTGAACATTCAGCACAATTAGCAGTGGTGTAAACTGTAAACTAACTGCATTTTTCTTTTCAGTACCTTTGCAGCTACGATTCTACACAAATATATGTACTTTTACTCCACTACAATTGTTTGAAATTAGTTACTTTTTATTATTAAAAAATCACACCTGTGTGAAGTGAGGGGCGCTCGTATCATGACGTAAACATGTCGATTTGCTCAAACACACGTAAATTCTCCATTCATTGTCAATGGCATTTAATGTTTGTGTTAGGATAAAAATCTACACTATAGCTGAATATAGCCCCTCAAAAAGAAACATTGACCATTTGAGCCCTATATACACATTTCGGCCATTTGAAAATAGCCGATGTATTTCCAAAAGATTTGTACATACATTTTGTACATAACTTGTGAAATGGGACGTTCTGCATGATGAGTACTTTCTACTTTGTGTACAAAGTACATTTTGCTACCAATACATTTGTTCTTTTATTCAATTTATACTTATAAAATAATTTCTACATTGTAGTAATGATCTTTTACTTAAGTAAAACACCACTTTCTTTCACCACAACAGGTAGCCTTGAAGAGGCATTGTAGCAGAGCAAAAATATTTAAAGAATACATAAATGTAAACAATGACCCGTTGCTCAATAATAAACCTTTTTTTTATTATTTATACCACATAATAGCTCCCAACAGAACTAGTCTCTACCATGTTCAAACTTTTTTCCGTTCCTTGAGCCATAGAAAATGCAACAGGTACAGTTAAAAAAAACAAAACAAAACAAGAAATCATCAAGAAGTTATAAACACGGCATCCACAAGGGACCCACTAACGGCATGAAACAATCTTATAATAATCAACAACAGAACTCTGTAAATATGTTATTATAACCTTTAGGGACAAACCGGCACAGGGTAAGGTCTGACTTCAGTGTAATTACATGGAATCAAGATCGCATGCAAACACCATGGCCTGTGACTTCAGCCCAAAAAAATAAATCATACTTCCGTCCGTCGCGCGACGTAACATAAATGAGGCCGTTAGAAGCAAGTGTTCACCGTCTAGGAAGTTAGGAACAAATTCAACAATCACATTTTAGTAGGATTATTGAAGAGGAAGAAAGCCGTTACTGAGAGAGAACACAGTGAAGAGGTGAGAAAAACAACAAAAAAAAAGGTATAACAGACAAGAAACATAGCCACGATATGTGTAACTTTCACACATATCGTGGGAAGTCAACGTAAAGAGTGAACATCTCTACAAATAATAAGAGACAAATTATTTTGGCGAAACAAAAACCAAAGCAGAAATGGCACACATGTCACTTACCGTACTTAACCCATTTAGGACGGGAACGCATCCGTGTCGCTTTAGCGTTTAACCCATTCAGGCCTGACGTCGAAATTAAAAAAAAAAGTTTTCTAAATCATGACAATTTTCGGAAAGATTTGAGGCACATTTTAACGATTTTTCAAAAATAGCAGACCTACAAGTTCATAGCGCGCCACTCGGTGACGCGCTATGAGCTTGTAGATCTGCTATTTTTCAATAGCTAAATTATAACAATGTTTAAAACACCAAAAGGGGTTCCCGCCCAAAATGGGTTAATGGTTAATGTGGTTAAACGCTAACGTGACATGGATGCGTTCCAGGTCTCAATGGATTAAACCACTTTAACCATTATTTTGAACTTAAGCTATTGAAAAATAGCAGATCTACCAGCTCAAAGCACAGCACCGAGTTCCCCGCTAAGAGTCTTAGATCCCCGTTGTTTCAGGGGGTCCCTGAAACAATATGTTCAGATGGGGGTCGGCAGCCAATTACCAAAATGTTGGGGTCCTTGACATGAAATAGTTTGAGAACCACTGACATAGAAACACAGGTTTTTCAGAAAACTGTCATAATTTAGAAGACATTTTGTAGACTCTGGCCTCAGTCCTAAATGGGTTAAACCCTATATACTTAGTTGACTGGGGTCCCTCAGGGCTCCTGTTCTCAAACGACACTAAATATCTTCACCATAAAAGGCCATGTACAAGCTTACAGCGCATCACACTGACTGAGACACACTGTGAACTTGTAGATCTGCCGTTTGCAGCAAAGGTTTGCCCCAGAATAGGGTTCATTAAAGGACCACTTCACCACTTTTCAACCTATCTTCATATAATAGGTCCTCACTAATAATCATGAAAAAAAAATGGTGCAATTTCTTTCTACTCGGTCTGTGTCTCATAGGAGGGCTGTGGGCAGTTTAGAAACCGTCCTCCAGTGACATCATCGATGGGGAATACAAGCTAATAGAAACTATTATAATGAAAATCTAAACATTTTTGTAAAAGAATCTTGTTTAAAAAACAATCTGCCTAATGATGATGTCACTGGTGGACGGGTTTCTAAACTGCCCACAGCCCTCCTATGAGACACAGACTGAGTAGAAAAAAATCATGCCATTTTATCATGATTATTAGTGAGGACCTATTATATGAAGATAGGTTGAAAAGTGGTGAAGTGGTCCTTTAACGTCCATCCATCCATCCATGACAGAAACAATATGTGTGGGGAAACAATATGTGTGGGGAATGTTGTATCATCTTAACTGTATGTTGAAGCAAACTGTGCAAATGTCACATTACTTACCAGCTGGGATGAGCCACTTTT
The DNA here is from genome assembly GCF_951216825.1 of Electrona antarctica. Lineage (NCBI taxonomy): Eukaryota > Metazoa > Chordata > Actinopteri > Myctophiformes > Myctophidae > Electrona > Electrona antarctica. The sequence goes on from NC_136796.1 coordinate 43,330,213, forward strand.
AATGGTTTAAACAACCGTTTCCCAAACATTGGGTCAGGACCCATTTGTGGGTCACAGGCCCATTTTTTTTAAATGGATCACAAGTAAATATACTTTTTTTTCCCTCCAATTATTTCAAGAGATTAAAAAAAGAAAATCTAAATTTGTTCTGAAAATAAGAAAATCACAAGAATTGAATGAATTCAATAAATATAAAATAAAATAAAATCAATCAAATCCCATGAATTTATCTATATGAGCATGAGCTTGTAGATCGTCCATTTGCACTAGTTTGGATGCCACATCTTCTGTGTCTCACGCTCAAGCTAAAACGTTTGGGAACCACTGGTTTAAACCTTGAAAATGAGCACCACTTGGGTAACAATAGCGATTGTTGAGCTACAGTCATTTGTGTTCTGGGCTAAAGACTTACACCATCGTATTTTTAGACCTACTCAACAATCTGCATTGCTCATCATGACATGTAGAATTAACCCATTGATACCTGAGGCTGAATCTGGGAACGCCTTCTAGGGCCTGACCTAAGGTTTCTGAAAACCTTAACATTTTGATTCATTATTTTTTTAAATAGTTATGTTTTTTCAAAAATAGCAGACCTACAAGCTCATAGCGCGCCACCGAGTGGCGCGCTATGAGCTTGTAGATCTGCTATTTTTCAATAGCTAAATTATAACAATAGCTGATGAGACACAGAGAGAGCGCCGGCATCAAGGGTAGAACAACGTATAGGTTGCACCAGGCATCAATGGGTTAAAGTGTTTCAAAATCAGCCGTATGGTTATGAGAACATTTTCGATTATTTAGATATAAAAGACCACTGAAATTAAATGACTCCAGCAGGACAACGGTGGCTACACCAGGAAACTGCTTTCCATTTACAGTTGTAGTACTGGAAACTACATTGTTATGTACAACATAGTTGAGAATGCGAAAAACACTGAATTAAGCTTCTCCCCTTTCTTCCGCTTTGTCAGAGGCATCTACATTTGCATCGATTACGGTGTCCACCGTTCCCCCCGGGTCTTCCGTCGGCTCAGAATCGGCTGTACTCTCAGGATCTGTGGACCACTCCATCGGTTCCGGTTCACTGGCCTTGTTGTCCGTCTGCTCCGCGACCGGCTCGGCGACCTGCACCTCGGGGATCAACAGGTTATGCTTGACTTTGCTCAGCTCCACCATCTTGAAGCCCAAGAAAATCACCGCCTTGTTCCTCTTGAGGAACTTCATGCAGCATCTGCGTTTGTTAGTGAAGTGGACGGCCACTTCGGATTTGGTCATGTCCAGTCTCTTGGACAGCTCTTCCGTCTCGACCCTGGACACGTAGGGGCTGACGTGGAAGTATCTGCCCATGAACTCTTTGAGCGTGTCGGCGTTCCACGCGTCGCTAGAGGTGGGCTCCAGCGCCAGCTTGACCAGCGAGTCGGCCGGCGTCTCGGGCGCGATCGGGGACACCACCTGCTGCTTCTCCTGCTCCCGCTTCTCCTGCTCTCGCCTCTTGCGCATCATGGTCGACCGCTCCTCTCTCTCCCGCCGGTTGGCCTCGATCACCTCTTTCAACATCGCCTCCAGTCTCCTTTTGCTCTCGAGCTCGGCCTCCGTTTCTACGGGTACGACGGGAGGCTTCGGAAGCGGCACGGAGGGAGCCTGGAGTATGAGGGCCGGAGGTGGCGCTGGTATCAGGGGAGACATCTGTGGCATTTGGAGGAAATACAGGCTATGCTGTGGTTGTGGCGGTGGTTGTGGCTGTGGCGGACTGATATGTTCGACTGGCTTTGGTTTTGTCGTCCCTACCGGTCTTCCCCGTCCCTTGGGCGCGCCCTCAACAAGTTCCTGGGACTTGGCAGGTTCTGCTTGTTTCTTCGGTGAACACCGGCAGCGCTGCATGTGCAGCATCACTGCCTGCTGCGTGACCTTTCCCGTGTACACCCCGTTGCAGTATATGCATTTCAACGCCTCCGTCTTTAGGATGGCGTGAATGGTGGGCGCCACCAAATGCTTCTGTTTCAAATGCTGCAGGTGCTCCAGTGCGTTCACGAACTTCTCATCGCAGAAGGGGCAATATAAGCTGCTGCTTTTCAACGCCGAGTGGCAGACCTCCGGGTGGGTGCTGGGCAGCATCTTCAAGAAGATCAGATCGAAGGAGGTGGTGATCAAGGCTAAGTGGAACTCGGTGTCTCCTATGACCTGCATCGGCGCACTGGTGTTGATGTCAAAGTACGGGAACACGATTTTCCCAGTGCTATTCGTGTACACCCTGAACTCCTGCCTGAGGAAGTCACAGTTGGCCTTGTTTGTGGGATTGTGCTCCTTCACGTGCTCGACGAGTTGCTTGATTGAGAAGAACAAAGCCGAGCAGTAAACGCAATTCAAGCCATGCAGGAGGTGCTCAAACACTCCCTTTTCCGACAGGAGGATTTTGCACACCAAGCACTTGACCGTTTTGTCAGGCATTTTCTTCAAGAACAGCGCCCGGGCAGCGAGGCTCTCACACTTCGACGTGACGGGTTTAGTCTTGTGAGCCACTTCTGTGTGTATGTCGTATACGTTGGAAGGGAACAGCTCATTGCAAAGTGGGCAGGTGATCCATTTCTTCGCAACTTGTGGCACAGGAGAATTGCTCCCTGACCTGATCGGAGCCAGAGGCGTCCCTTTGCTCTGAGAGCTGGCGGCCGACACCGGAGCGAAAGTGTATACGGGCAGACCGTTCATCTTGTTGCCAGTGGGGATGAGGTGATTTAGCAGCGACTGTGAAGTCATCATGGTACCTTGGGGAGTTTGGAGGTTCGCGGAGGCTTTCTGGGGCCGAGGTGGAGAGGAAGCGGCCCGCCTCGCGATGTTGACCTGCAGTCCAGACGGGAGAACCACCGGCTGGCTCGGAGGTGTGTGCATGAGTGGTCGAGGGAGCGGAGCCGCGGCCTGTTTTAGAGAGGCGCCGGGATACTGGTTCAAGGGCCGTCCGTGGGCCAGTGCGCCTTGAAGGGCTATAGCGGCGCCGGGCTGCAGCAGACCTCTAGCCTCGGCGCTAGCTAGCTGCACTAACGCCGACGCCTGAGGCGGCAGGAGTGTCTGGTTAGGCCCTGGCGTGCAAATCAGGTTGGTCGAAGCTCCTTGCAGCTGCTGCAGCGTCATGAGTGTCCCGGGTTGTTGCTGGTTGTGTTGCAAAACCAAGGAGCCGTTACTGAGGACATGCTGTGGCTTAGGAGCGATGAACGAGAACGTCGAATATCCACCGAAACCGGGTACACTCTGAACTCCATTGGGTGTCGCCGAGACATAGAACTTTTTCTCCGTGATCATGGCCTGTACCTGATTGCTGATCAATGTGTGAACCGGTTCCACCAGCATATGATGAATCACGTGATCTAGGGACCCAGTTTGTAGCTTGCACAGCCTACAGCAGTAGATCCTTAATTTTGTTTGGTTATCAATTTTATAGCCAATAAACTGTTGCGCCAAATTTGGGAGGTGTTTCAGAATGATGTGCTTCTTTAACGGGAAGATGGAGGACGTCGGGAAGCCGCACTTTCGACACTGGTACCTCTCGTTTGGACGATGGCTAGCAATGGGCAGCTTCTGCACTGTGGGAGCGGGAGGGGCCAGCAGAGGGACATTGTGGAATAGCAGCGTGTGCCTCTTGATCTTTTTGGCGGAGCCCACAAACGGGCACTGGCTGCAGACTCCCTGGTTGCATTCGTTCTTCTCATACTGATGTATGCGGCTGATGTGACTCTGGAAGCAGTAGGGATTCTTGGTGGAATACGGGCACAGGCTGCAGCACAATGGCTTGGTCCGGTACGGCCACTAGAAAAACACACACACACACACACAAACACGACGTCACATATGAAGGCAGTTCTCTCAAATTTCTCCAATGTTATACAATCTTAGATAGATTTGGACCTTTCAAGCGTGATTTATATTTCATACGACGATTCTGCTGGTAAAGATAGCTGTTCTACAAGCTCATATGTGATGTGCTGTGTGCCTGTAGATCGGCTATTTTAAAAAGGATTTTCACCTATAATTGCATATAGGGATGTCAGGTTCTGGTGGTTACAAATAAAATAAACCCATTAGTGAAAGAATAAACAGCTATTCAACAGCACAGAGAATATTGAAAGCAGTGAAGGAACCTCATGTTCACAGCGATCAACATCCCTTCTGTAACTAAGAAACCTTAACAAATGTTGTAAAGATCAGTGAAAATATCTTCAGATGTGAAGCTGTGAACACAGGCTAGAGACATACGGTATACGGTAAGCCTATGCGGTAAGCCTATGCAATGGTACGTATGCAATAGAAGACAGAAAGAAACATACAAAAATATATAATCTATATATGATTAAAAAAAACATAAGAAATGCATCGTAGTATTCTTTCAGTAAATGGACACATGGAATTCTGTGTTCAGGAAGTTGCAAATTACTATTAATCAAGTACAATTAAGGTCAAGCAATTCAGTACAGTAACACTTTCAAACTGGCATCCCTATTTTGGGCATGTCTACATTAGGTTAATAATTATTTTCTCCTAAATTGTTAAAATACAAATAGTAGATGGGTGAATTTCACTGTACGACACCAACGTATGATGCTCGCACGCACGCACGCGCGCACGCACGCACGCACGCACACCTTACCTTTTTCTTCATTTTAATAGTGAAACCATCCGTAAAGTCATTCCACTCCGTCTCCTCAAAGGCTCCATCTTCATCTGAATCTACCTCCGGGTCTTTACGGAGCTCCTGTTAAGAAGTGACACACAACACACAATTATTATTATTAACAACAATAAAAATCCTTTCACACATGACATCGAACACAACCCCCAAAAATTGCAAACAGACTCTCTGTCAGCGGAACAGCCAATCCTAAAATGAGAAATTCTCCGCCAATCAGAATTATTTTTTGCCAAATAGAACTACAGCCAACCTACAGGTTTCTGAAAGTAGGTCAGCTAATAGTTTTGTCTTAATTTTAGGAACTCGAAAAATGAACGACACGATACAATAATAGCTAGCATCGCGTTCTCCTGCTCAAACTCTGGTAGTTAAATTGGGGGGGGGACAACTGCCACAGTGGCTCAGGAGGTAGAGCTGCCATCTTGGATATGTAAAGGTTCCTTTCCGGGTTCGATCCCTCAGCTTGAACAAAATAATCCTCTAGTCTAAAGAATAGGAAGTCTGTCAGTCATACATTTTATGAACCCATTTTGGGGCAGGAACCCCTTTTGGTGTTTTAAGCGTTACGTTATACTTTAGCTATTGAAAAATAGCAGATCTACAAGCTCATAGCACGCCACCGAGTGGCGCGCTACGAGCTTGTAGGTCTGCTATTTTTGAAAAATCGAAGAACCACTGACATAGAAACATAGCTTTTTCAGAAAACTGTCAGGATGTAGAAGACATTTTTATGAGAGCCGTAAGTACAGTAGGTGTACCTTACCATCTTGCCATGGACGGCTCTGCAATAAAGACGCTACATGGGTATATAGAGGGTATATAGAGGAATGGGTGGCGCAAACGCGCAGATAGGAGCGAACAGGTACGTCTGGTTTGGTTGAGATAAGGAAAGCCTAGTTCTCATGCTTTGAGACCTCTGTAATAAACTAAACATTGGCCATCCCCAATGGTGGTTTTCACGCAACTAGATGTAAAACGCACTGCAGCTGTAGTGAATCCTACTATAAATGCACCACGTCTCTGCGTGCGTGTGTGTGTGTGTGTGTGTGTGTGTGTGTGTACGGTTGTAATGCGCGTAACTCGAGAACCGTTTGCCCCACCGACTTCATATTCGACACACGTGTTCCACACCCCCGCAGGGAGTGCAGTGCCCGAACTCGAATCGGTCGGACCCACGGTTCTCCAGAACCACCACAAAAGGCTCTGCTCTCAGGCTCTGCCAGTGGGCCTAATCAGCCAATTTCCAGCCTCTGCCTCAGCCAATTGATTGCCATGGCAACCCCACACCTGACAATTGATTAGCCTGATACAGGCATTAGGCAGATACAGAGATCTCCATTTGGGACACAGACAGACAGTTAAAACGGGTGCTATGACAAGTTGACAACGGGTATTATTAGGTTCCCAAGTTGCATCGTTCTCAAGTAGGCCAGTAGCCGACGGGCACGAACAGGTCTAGAATATTTAAATACATTGTAAAGCGCTTTGTACAAAATGCAGTCCATTTATATAAATGCATAGTCTATTTTTCTTCTTTTTATTGAAAGACTAGGGCCTTTACCCGTTCTTTTTGATTGGGAGGGAAGTGTTAATGGATGATGTTGGGAAGTTGGGTTGAATTTGGGCACAAAATTAATGTTATTATATGAGATAGAGATAGATAGATAGATAGATAGATAGATAGATAGATAGATAGATAGATAGATAGATAGATAGATAGATAGATAGATAGATAGATAGATAGATTTTCTCGGTGGCACGGGATGGCAAGTCATTGCGCTGTCACAGTAATGTAACTTTGGGAGTGTACCCAAATGGACCCGCTCATTCCATTTTGTGGTCTCGAAACATCACATGTGTTGACGATAACGCACGTAACGTTGTGGCTGCTAATTTCCCCCGTCCCGGGCAGAATGGGACTCGGAAAAACCCTGTTGTATTTGTCTGGCACAGCGAAGGAGGTGGTGTAAGAGAGGAGTGTGTCACCCGCGTAGTTAAGGCGACCGTGTTGGGCATATGTATCTCACAGCGTGGTGATGAGGCTGGTTGATGCTGAGAGATTTTACGTCTCGCTATAGCGCGCGTAGGCAATGCTATCGCAAACATTTCGCCCTGTGTAGCCTATTCCTGTGTCTGTGCACTGCATGCAGAGAGAGAGAAAGAGAGAGAGAGAGAGAGGCGTCCTATGTCGGTCTCGGGTGTCGCGCTTGTATCACTGTAAGTAAGTAGCCTTGGGAATGGGAACGAGTGGTTCCCGAGCCATGTGGCCTATAGGGCCTCTTTCTGTAGCGTGAGGCGGTTTGATGTACATCCCCCAGCCATGATGTAAAAGTACACCACCCTGGACATGACGCTAGTATGTCGCAGGGACCCCGAATGCAACCCTTGATGCAGAGTGCTAATTTGGTACCATTTTTTTTTTTAGATTTGTTTTATGCCTTTATTGATAGTGAACAGTAGACAGACAGGAAAGGGGGATTAGAGATGGGGAGTGACACGCGGCAAAGGCCGTCGGCCTCGGGAGCCGAGCCAGTGCGGCTGGCTTGGCAGCCCAGGTGCGCAGACGGTTGAGCTAAACCGTCCGGGCCAATGGGTACCATTTTTATAGTCTTTGCTATTTGGTATGACCCAGCCAGGAGAATGAATCCTGACCTCCCAATCTCAGACACTGACTCCACTCCAACCACAAGGCCACTGAGCTGGCAGGATCGCATATGTTCAGTTGTTGATCTTCAGTTTGTTGTTTTTAGCAACCGGCCAAGGACAAGCGGTTGAGTCTACTTCTAAGCTATCTACCGAGAAGTACAGAGACAATGATTAAGAGAACGGGAAAAACATCACTGGGGAATGGGAAAAGTTCTGCAACTATCTATGATTTTCTTAGCCATTATTCAAATCACTGAATCGATTAACCACCCATGGTGTGTAGAGCTTGCAGATTAGCTATTTTCACTATTATACTTTTTTTTTTAAAGTTAAAGTTTTCACAAACGTATAATGACATGCCCTATCAATCAATTTTAAATCGATTAAATTGATTAGTTTGATTAAGTATTGCACCTCTAAATGGGGAACAATCTCAACTGACTGATCAGGAGGGAGAGAAAGCACGAAATGGCTGGTCTGGAGGCGGAGACAATTCTGATTGGCTGGTCCGGAGGTGGAGAGGGCCTAGACAGAGAGAGAGCTCCCCGCCTGGACTGTCTTGGCAATTTCACTGTGACCTAAACCTCCATTCTTTTGAAACACCTAGTGTCAAAGAACTGAAATTGCACCATAAGCTCCCAACACCCAGAAAAGGAAGTCAAGATTTCCTTATTTTGTCCAACAGCACTTGAAAGCATGCCATGGTCACAAGATTAGAGGTAAATTTGACCGGCACTATGGAATCAGGATATTCACGCTATATAGCCCAATATTAACCCATTTCGACCTGAGGCCGATTCTAAAATAAATGTCTTCTAAAAACGTATGTTTCTGTGGTGCTCAACCTTTTCGCACGCTCGCACACACACACGCACGCACGCACGCACGCACGCACGCACACAAGTTAAGACATTTCAGCTTATCCAAAGTAGCCCTCCAAATGACCAGACGGTGTATTATTCAGCTTACCGTCAGTAGATTCTGGCATTCCTCCAGGCCAAATTCACTCAGAACGGTTTTGACTTTCCTCCGCGTTTTCCGGATCTTCTCGACGCTTGGAACTGGAATCTGATACATCGTGTCTCGGAGACCTAACAACATTTGAAAACAAATACACATACTTGTTTAATATAGAACATTTATTAACTCTTAGTTAGTCTCTATGTGGAATACTCTGAATGATTATCATCAGTCACAGACAAATGATAATTCAGTTGTTAGTGTATACAGTAGGTATTATAGGGAATACACTGCTCTTGTTTTACCTCTGAGGAACACAGCATAAAGCCTGCATCATAGTACATATACACTGTATAGAGTATAGACTAGACTAGAGGGTATGTGTGTGACTCATCATCATACCTGGAAGTTATGCGGGAAGGCCTACTGAGTGGCAAAAAACTACTTTCTGGACTAGACAGCCCATGCATCCACACAGAAAAGTCTCATCTGATTGCAGAGATTAAAATAGGGTGCATTTTGCATCCCAAACCGCAGTTTATAGTTAAGGGACGCAATAAAACAACGACCTCTGCATCCACGGGATGCACTACTGTACTGTTTTTTTATTCTAGTTTATTTTGCTAGCTTTAGTTATAATAATAATGTCTTCTTCTGTTTTCTACATGAATATAACCACATTATAACCATATAAAATGAAATGGGAGTTAAATGCTGCAATTTGTAAAACAAAATGGCAAAATATGACTCCTGTCGTGATTTAAGTGGGACTCATAAAATGTCCCTGGGACTCGTCTAAAAGACCATCCCTGCATCCTGGGACTCATTACATTGAAAACCTGTTTACATCAATGTGATTGTATTAAACAACGTTAAACGACATTAAACTCACTTTGCCACTTGATTTTGCTCATACCCTACTTCATCACATGGTGCATTGCACAATGAACAAAGCCCATCTACACTACAGTGCCTTGTAGATCTGCTATTTTCAATGTACAACACAGATGTACAAGGAGTTATACATTTGCCATATCAGTTCTGCTGCTGGATAAATTACACCTCTGGGCGCTCTTATCATCGTACAGCATAATCGCCGACTTCTTAGTTAAAGTTGAGAGTTGAAAGCCTCCTATACACAGTTATACACACAACATATCAATGTTTGTGTTACGCAATGTTTGTGTTGGACAAAATTGTCCATTCAATGTTTGTGTTTACACTATGACGTAAAATTGTCCATTCATTGTCAACAGGAATTCCCCTCAAAAATCACACCCGTGTGAAGTGAGGGGCGCTCATATCATCGTACATCATCATACATCATCTCATTCCGGCCAATCACAATTTGCGTCCTCACCTTCGTAATCAATGTTTGTGTTTATTGTCCATTCAATGTTTGTGTTTACACAGACACTCAAAATTGTCCATTCATTGTCAATGGCATTTAATGTTTGTGTTAGGACAACATTTGGGTTACATACACCAAAAGCCTGACAAAACCAAGGAAGGCACCTTGTGCACATCAGCAACCAATTGCATCTGAAATATGATATATTAATACAACTATACATGTGTAATAAATTATGGAAAAACAGGCCCTTTTTAACCATTAAGCCCTATATACACTTGTGTTTTTGCTATCTTGTGGATAGCAAAAATAGCTTATCTACAAGCTCAAAATGTGACCTGCCAGGCTGCCAGTGCCTTGTAGATCGACTATTTTAGCTATTTTTGTATTAGGGTAATCTCCCGTGCATGGCTGCATGCTCAACGTGTGTGTATAAATATGCTCATTAATTATGCTGGTTAGAAAGAGAAGTTGCGTTTTAAAAGTTGCAAATCAGAAAACATATTTCCATGGTGGTTGGTTATGGTGTGTACGGTAGGACACCTACTGGTCTGACAATGACAAGTAGTAGACTGGTAGTACTGCCTGAAGCTCAGAACATACGATATACCTCTTGTTAGAGCAGCAGGAATGTGGCCACTCAGGGCTACCTGAGACCAGGGTTCGAATCCCAGCAGGGCAGGCATAAAAAGGTATGGTTATGGATCATTAATGCAGCTTTCATGGGAACAGCCAGCAAGTGGGCAGCTGCCTGGAGGATGCTGTTGTGTGAGTGTTTACTGTAGTGTAGGTGTGTACACGTGTGCGTGTATATGTACCAGTTATGTGCGTGCGTGTGGCACAGACACTCACACCCCTCTCTCTCACACACACACACACACACACACTATCTCACACACACACACACACACACACACACACACACTATCACTCTCACACACACACACACACACACACACACACACACACACACACTCTATGTCTATCTCTCACACACAGACACAGTGAAAGACAGACAGACAGACAGACAGATTACCTGAACGCTAGTTGAGTGTGTGTTGTGTTGTTGTGTGTCTGTTCAGTGTGTACTTCCAGCCAGCCAGGCAGCAGAGCACCGTGGTAAAGCGACGCCCACGGTGGGGAGGGAGAGAGAGAGAGACCCGTCCAACCAACGGACGGTTCTGGGTCCGCGTGCCGCGCGCTGTAATCCGTGCAGGGGCTTTGTTTTAGTTTCCAAAACCAAAACGGGTGAATTAAACGCAGATATTTTATTTTATTTGTCCCCCTAAACGCTGCTTTTGTCTTTTCCCCTGCTGCCGAGAAGGGAAAAAAATGGCGCTCGAATTCAGGAACTGACGTCTGAGGAGGCTTATTTGCATACAGCGCAGGGGAGCCAATCAGATTCGTCTCAGCCTGAAACAGGCTAAAACTAAATTGTGTCTTGTTTATTAACACAAGTTTTAACATGTTGCTCCAAAATACCACTGGGTTGTAAAAAGATTTCACAGTCATGTGATAAAAGGTGCATTCATTTGGATGTTTAGCTACCCTGCTCTGCTGCACCTGACAGCTCGGTTGGTCTGAGGATGGGGGCGTGGCTCTAATGGCCCAAAGACGGTCACGTGTTGAGGCTGACCAATCAGACGTCGAGAAAGTGAGCTAAAATGGGCGGTCTTGCTGATTTTTTGAGGTGGTGACATCATATCAGGCTATTTGACGTTTGAATGGGGGAGGGGCGGTGAAAGCATGCGCCCTCTAGTGGTTTGCGTAGAACTGCATTACTCCACTGACCAATTTTCGAAAAATAAATCGAAATTGCAAATCAACAACAATAACAGCATGGATTCACAGACTTTTTCGGATACATACAACAATGAATTACGAACTATTTTATAAAACAAAAATATTCGTAATGTGCCATTTTTGTAAAAGTTAAGTTTCGTTTTACAAATGACAGATCCGGATGATTAAACGGGCAGATTAAACGATGCAGTCTACCATTCACTGTCAATGGAAGCCAGCAACATGACGTTGCAAAGACGGAATGAACGCGTTTTTGCATCGTTTCATCTGCCCGTCTGAACGCACCATAAAACCATGCTTCGATGATGTCGCCTACAGGCTTCTCTGCCTTTTAGCTAACTTTGGTCGGGTTCAATGCTTTTTTTGGTCACAATCGTGTAATCTTTTTAAGATTCGTTTTTGGCTTTTTGCCTTTATTGATAGTTACAAATGAAGACGGAGAGAGAGAGAAGGGGAGAGACATGCAGCAAAGATTGTCATGAACGGGACTCGAACACGCGACGCGCTGTCAGGCCAGAGCCTATATGTGGCAGGCACCAGGACCGCTAGGCCAGCGGGCACCCCGACAAAATAGTTTTTGAACGGTGCAGTCGCTCCTATGCACAGTGTTGAGTTTATGTCTGTCTGTCTGTCTGTCTGTCTGTCTGTCTGTCTGTTTGTCCGTTTGAGCACGGAATGGGCACGGACATCATGTCTTTGACATCATCCAATGTCATCATTGTGAATTTGTGATGAAAGGTGCAACGCTCACTTCACACGTGTGTGATTAAAAAAAAGCACTTATAGTTAGTGAGAGGAGGTATTTGTGAGAAGTTTAGGGCATTTTCACACCATAGCCCCTGAAGTGGACAGACCATGACTCAATTCTTGTGCATAATGTGAACACGCAAAAAGAACTCAGCCCCATGATCGTGAACCGTATGAATACACTTGGTTCACTTCTAGTCCGCATTGCAGTTGAGTTCGCTCAATCTGAGAATCCATTTGGTAGTCCACTTCCTCCCGGGTGCTTCTCTGTTTATTCCTACTAACAACAACACTACATGCCACGTGGTGCTGACAGATGAGAGATTACGTACAGTTCTGCTTAACTTGTGCATTGTGAACACGAAGTGCTCCAGGGTCGGTTCACCTTTTGCCACTGGATTTTAGGCTTGCCGTGGCATAGAAAGACCACCTGCTGTGCCTGCCAACTCTAAAAATGACTTTTAGTCTGAACTGTGAACAAAAAGGAGCCAAGGACCGAGGCCCCATCAAAGCTGAAGTTGACCAGAAAGAGAACCGAGTACTCTTTCAAATGAAATGACAATCTGAACGCAAAAACAACTCATTTCCTTTTCTGTTGGTCCAGTTGAACAGGACTAATTTCGGATCATTTGTAAGGATTTATAAGGAAGTGAAAACTAAGGTCCGAATGTTACGAACACACAATGTTATGCAACACAGCATTATTTACCTATACTGTTACAAACATCACAGTAAAGGTTTCATTGTGCCTGTGACAACGACAATGATACTCCTAAAACCTTTCCGGTATATATTAGGCTAACCGTAATCAGACCGCTAGGCTAATGTCACATATACATTCAAAGAGTAATTCATGAATAGCCATAACGACTTCACCAAAACAAAAAGGACTCAGCTTTGTGACCTGTCTCGTTACCACTCACGGATCACAGAAGTTTGAGAATATTGGAATGAAAGCATAATGGAGTAGTTTATGATGATATTTATTGATTAACCACATAATCATTGGTGCTATTTATAGGGCCCAGGGAGCAGTTAGGGGTTACGTGTGTCTTGCTCAGAGACTAGAAGACGCATAGACTGGGTGGACTGGGGTGTGAACTGGGGCTATATGGCTGTTGAGTTAACCACTTGAACTCCATTATGTCTATTCTGGGGGGAGCTGCATTCACCAAAAATAGCAGATCTACAAGATAGACCGGCTATTTCTGGCAGAGTTGCGGTGTAGACAGAAAAAGTACAGCTGTAATTCAAGTGTGTTTCATTTAGACTTTAGAGGGTTAAATGGTTAAGAAGCCTATTGGGGCGGGGTTAAAAAACAGTCTGTACTGGTGGTACATGCTCCTGTGTGGTCTGCCATAGCAATAGGCCTATCTCACAGCCCCCTTTCCACGCCCACTTCCGGTAGATAGTGGTGTCATTTAACATTAGGCATTTACATTTTATTTCTCTGGAGAATCTAAGTACATTTCCTAATGTTAAAATGTCAAAGACCAATAATAATATGAAGAAAACACAATGGTATAACAACTCAAATAAGTAGAATAAACCTTACCTTTACAAAACGGTAGTTTGTGGCTTGTGAAAATACCTCTTTTAACATGGAAGCCTATGGACCGCAAAAGAAACACCACCACTAGCTCCAAAAGGGGGCGTGGAAAGGGGGCGGGGAAATGCTGTGAGATAGGCCTATAGAGCGTCGCAGGGAGGCCTCCTACCCTGGACCAGGAAATTAAACCCAATGCATTTTCCTCATAGACATTTCTTAAAGTATTTATTTAAAGACGGTTACGCCGCGGACAAAGCCAACTCGAGTCGTGACAACTCATGACAACACAAACAATATTTTGGACCAAACAAATAATTAGAAAGAAGAAAAAAACACTTTTTTTGTTGTTTTTCTTCTTTATAATTATTTGTTTGGTCCAAAATATTGTTTGTGTAGGAGGCGGGACTGCGACGCTCTATAGCAGGGGTGCCCACACTTTTTTGACTCGAGAACTACTTTTAAACTGACCAGCTCAACAAGATCTACCCACCCACAAAAATATTATCCTGAGGCGTTAGATATAAGACTAAAAATGGGAAATAGAAGGGCAAAATGGAATTGGCATAGGTTTTTTAACTTTGTAATGTTTGTCTGCAACACTCTTGAAAACAATGTATTGCTTTGTGGGTTTGAGCTGACAGGTCCTTTTTATGTCATGTATCAATCAAGTCACCTTAATTGGCAGATTTTTATTATATATTTTAGGAGCATGTCACTGGTCTACTTGCACAACCTATGTGATCTACTGGTAGATCACGATCTACCTTTTGGGCACCCCTGCTCTATAGCATACTCGCCATACTGTAACAAAGAGAACAGTCTATCCCAGCTCTGGTGAACACGAGTGTGATTATTGTGTTGTTTAGGATTTGAGGACCGGATTGAGATGGTCAAAGGGCTCACGGGCCGCATGTTGCCCATTTGTGGCCTATATGCAGATAGGTGGGAACAAGTCAACAAGCACATAGGTACAACCGTACAACGCATTCTGAACTCCGAAGCTTCATAGGTTTTTCATCCAATCGAAGTTATTTCCTTTTGGTTCAAGTGGATGTGCAGGAACAAGTGGCATGTTTCCATCATCTCTCACAGGGACTGGGTAGTTGTATGGGGTAGCAGCGTTCATCATTCCACTGTACTTTGTCCAGGGACTGACCAATGGAAGGGCCAGGCCTAGAAGACCAAGAGTGCAGGAGACAAATATCACTGGCTCTTTATTCCATACGTTCTTTAAAAAGGCTGCGACCCCCACCATGGTGTCTTCGGGCCACGTTTGGATATAGGCTACTTGAAGATGGATTCAAAAGAATGTCACAAAAAGTGAATGATTTTCTTTTTTTAAATTAAAGTGAACAAGAGGTGGGCCTATATATACCCCCTCGGTTGATATGTCATTGAGCTATATGTTTAGCTGGTATACAGATCAGCGTAATAAGTCCTCCTTATATGGTAGCATGTGTACCCTTGCCTTTATGCCCATATTGGAGATCTCTGTATTTGTCTGCCTGTGTCCCTTTTATGCCCATATATGGAGTACAGTGTCAGCCATGCCCAAAAATGGAGTCTAATCCAATCTATGATGTCGGTACTATAACTATTTGCAGTTGTATCTATCTATCTATAAATGCACCATGTCTCTGTATGTCTGTGTGTATATCAAATTCGACATACGCGTTTCCACACCCCCACAGGGAGTGCACTAGTGCCCGGTGTCGAGTCGGTCGGACCCACGGTTGTCCAGAACCGCCACAAAAGGCCTCTGCCCGGGCTCTGGACAGGGCCCCTGTCCAGCTGCAGTGTCCATATGGAGCTGGCCTGTTCTGACATCACAACACTCCATATTTGGGCATGCCTGACATCACAACATTCCATATAGGCATGCCTGACACAGAACTCCATATATAGGAATAAAGGGACACAGAGAGACAGATACAGAAATCTCCATATATGGGAATAAAAGGGACACAGACAGATGGGTGGAACGGGTACTCTGACACGGGTACAACGGGTATTGCATAGCCGGGTGGGGCATGGATCTCCAATTTACATGGTTACTGACTTGGTGCTCTATAGCCGAGCACCGGTCGATTATCTAACTATAAATGCACCACATCTCTGTCTGTCTGTCTGTCTGTCTGTCTGTCTGTCTGTCTGTAATGCACTCCATATATGGGCATAAAAGGGACACAGACATAACTAGAAATGCACTCTGTCGAGTATACAGCCAACTTGCGCTTTGCACACAAGTTGGCCATGAATGGCCTATACTTGTGCTCTCAGAGCATGCAAATGATCTCTGACTCTTGTCAACTTACCGTCCCTCCCCCCCCTTTTGCCAGCTTGACACCCCTGGTCTATTCTAGACCCAACGTGTGAGGATGTCTTGCCTATGTATATTCTCTTTCCCATTGTAAATTGCAAGCTTCTTTGGCAAATGGGCAAATAGAAACAGACAGTATCAGCATCCATGGACTTTTTAAGTTATGTCAAATCAATTTAATTGGTCCATAAGCAGACTCCAATCAAGTTATTGAAACATCTGAGTTATTATATGTCTATAAATCCTGTTCGATTTTTATTATTTATTTATTTATTTTAGTAATTGTGTCCTCAAATGGAAAACGGAATGCTTCCGCACGTATTGTGCGCTGTGAATGGCTGGAAGGTGTGCCAACGGGTGTGCCACATGCCAATATAAGTGGCAGGGAGGGAGGGAGAGAGAGTGGTAGGGATATGTCTTACCATGTATGCATCCATTTCTTTTTACATGGTCTTTTGTGGGAGGTGTAACAAAACATAAGACAGGGGGGGGTGGGACCCCTAAGAAAGGTGCAATTCTGGGAAATTGCAAACTTGTGTGGTTTGGGTCGTGAGGAATCATTTGGGAAATTAATTCCGTCTTAATATTATATATTGTGATGTCATGTGAAAATCTTCAAATCTTGAGACGCTAGCGCCCCTTAAAAATCACGCCCGTGTGAAATGAGGGGCGCTCTTGTCATCGTATCAATTTATGTTAGCGGACATTTGACATTGCTACATAAGGTACATAATTGGGTGGTCCCTTATTGGCCAAGCGTTCCCACCAACTTTAGCCGATTTGCTCGTTTACATATGACATATGTTTTCCCTTCAATGTCAATGGCGTTTAATGTTTTGATGTTTAATTTACGTTTATCATCATACATCATCATTGATCATCTCATACTGGCCAATCAGAATGCCTGTTGCCTGTGATTGGTTAGCTGATCTTTGCTGGTTTACATATGACATACGTTTTCCCTTCAATGTCAATGGCGTTTAATGTTTTGATGTTTAATTTACGTCATATTTAGCGGAATTCTGACGTCATTTCTCCGTTCACTGTCAATGGCAAATATTGAGACGTGTAGGGACAAGATTTAACGGACATTTGACCTGAATTCCCCGTTCATTGTCAATGGAGAATATTGAGATGTGTGGGGACAAAAGCTGTTTATAGAAAGGGGCTAAAGCGCCCCTTAAAAATCAGACCTGTCTGAAGTGAGTGGTGCAACAGCGCCCCCTGTTGGTACCCTAAACATGTATACATATACATATATAGGGACAAGACCTTCAGTAATTCTTTGGAATCCGTGGAATACATAAGGTGGTCCCTTATTGGCCAAGCGCTCCCACCGACATGTGATTGGTTAGCCGATTTGCTGGTTTACATATGACGTAAATTTTCCCTTCAATGTCAATGGCGTTTAATATATTCATATTTAGCGGAATTTTGACCTAATTTCATTGTCAATGGCAAATCTTGAGACGTGTGGGTATATATATATATATATATGTATATATGTATACAGACAGACAGACAGACAGACAGATGTCAGCCATGCTCATACAGCTATGAAAATATGTCCAATGTTTAATTTTCTTTTCTTCTTTTTTTTAACTTTTGTAGTAGATCATTTATTGACAAATGGAAATGTTTTCTGATACTTTGTAGCCTATTATAAAAGGTAGACACGTTTAGCAGAACTGATTAGGTATAGAAAGAATAAAGAAACCAATGTGGTTCACATGCAGTCTGAGAAATCTAACTTTGACTCAGTTTGAAGTAGGTGGGAAATGTTTAGTGCAGTGTTTCTCAAACTTTAATTATCTTAATGTCAAGTTAACTCTGTGTTACGGACCTGTAGGGGCCATTTGGAACCCCCTCATTTTTGATTGATTGATTGATTGAGTTTGCAGAATTACAGTACATTTCAAGTACAACTCAATACAAAAGTTGTACTTCTACTACTACTACTACTTCTACTACTCAATGAACCATGACGATCCCGATTCCCGGCTGGTGTACCCACTTTGCAAACCACACAGTTGTAGTGATTTAC
The DNA here is from genome assembly GCF_951216825.1 of Electrona antarctica. Classification (NCBI taxonomy): domain Eukaryota; kingdom Metazoa; phylum Chordata; class Actinopteri; order Myctophiformes; family Myctophidae; genus Electrona; species Electrona antarctica. Next base: position 43,348,314 of record NC_136796.1, read on the forward strand.
GCATTGATCCACCTTGGAAAACCACCAAGTCTGAACGTTTCCTAACCTTTTGACCTCGACCCAATTTCCTTGAATCAAGTAGGCTAAGAAGGACTGCCATCCATCTTTCCTTAAAGGAATGTCACTAGGATCAAATAGTAATCTCAGCAATACTGAGCAAATAGGCATAGTGTCTATTTTACGCCATGATGATGTATACGATGATAGAGCGCCCCTCACTTCTCAAGGGTGTGATTTTTGACCAGCAATCTCCTATATTCAGCTATTAGTGTAGATTTCCTTATACACAAACATTAAATTCCCATTGACAATGAATGGAGAATTTTACGTCAGTGTCTGAGCAAATCGGCTTAGTGTCTATTTTTGTCCTATACACAAAGATTATATTTCCATTGCCAATAAATGGAGAATTTTACGTCATAGCTAGTGTCTGAGCAAATCGGCTTAGTGTCTTGTCCGACCTACGCAATCCCATTGACAATGACAATTTTACGTCATATAGTGTCTGAGCAAATAGGCTTAGTCTATTTTACGCCATGATGATGTACAATGGTAAGAGCACGGGTGTGATTTTTATATAGAAGTATAGGCCCATTTGTAGTCTCTAAATGTTCTGATGAATTGAAAATGGTGGACCCTGTTGTGTAATGCTTTATGGTGGTCCACAGTAAGTTTTTGTATTGAGTTGAGCTTTCGTTTGAAATGTACCCATTCTGCATACTGTTAATAAATAGGCTACTTCAATCAATCAATCAATCAATCAATCACTTCATGGAGCTGCTGTACTTTAAAGTTGCTCACAGACAAAACAGATTAAAACAGCACCCCCACATGGAGGGGCGGGGTAATTACATTAATATTAGTGTCAATTACTTCAATCAATCAAACCTATGGGGCTGCAAAAGAAACTGGCCCCGTAAAGTCTGAGTCCCCCCCCACCCCCTTTTGCTCTTACTGTATATCCCCCCCCCCCCCCCCCCCCCTTTTATGATGATTTCCTGTTTTTTTTTTTAGGCACTAGCCCCTCCTATATACAGCTTTTGTCCCCACAAAATGTCCGCAACACAAACATTAAATGCCATTGACAATGAAGGGAACATTTGAGTCATCTTGTCCTCACATGTCTCAATATTTGCCATTGACAATGAAAGGAAAATATGACAAATTTGACATATGTATATAGCTTTTGTCCCCATACGTCTCAATATTTGCCATTGACAATGAAGGGAGAAATTAGATCAAATGTCTGCCAAATATGACGTAAATTTGTGGCAACAAACATTAAATGCCATTGACAATGAAGGGAGAATTTACGTCATATACATATTTTGTCCCCACTGTACCTCTAGCCTCGCTAGCCAGCCTTCGTTTGACTTTGCAATGCATATTGCCCCATATTAGTATCGCTACGAAAGGCTACTGTATCACAGTAGCAAATATTCCTACTTTATGTACCCAGCAGCAGCACATGAAGTCATTAAAATCACCCCCATCTTTATAGAGCACATCCATGCATTACCAATCTGGGAACCCTTACAGTTAAAAATAAACATTAACGTAGTAAATATTTCTTGAGATATCGGCATTACTACCACTTACATTCCAACAACATGATTGCGAAATGGCCCATTCTTAACGAGTATCTTTGTGTTTGGTAAAGTAAATATATTTTTGAGAGATATTTGTCTCACGAGCATCACCGAACAAAATGTAAAAAAAAAAAACAGATAACACAGGGTGATTTCAGTCAGAGTTGTATTAAATTAATCACTTTCATTACTTTAACAAGCACAATTTACAGTCAAAACAGGCTATGGTCCATTAGTGCTTTTGCAAGTAATTACCAAATACATTACTTGTTTGGAACACGCCGGGGCAGGATTATTTTTGTCAGGTCAGTTTAACTTGTGTCACCTTTTTACCAATATTAGACATTTAGCTGTACAAGACACACTTTCCTCACTCTACTTTAGGACAGGCATGAGGAAGAGTTGCTGCCTATACTTCCACAGAGACTTGGTTTAGAACTGCTTCGGAATGGCTTATTATTGTGACATTGTCCCATTTGATAGGCACCGGTCACATTAGAGTGTTTTCATTTTGAATGTAATCCACTGCTTGTTTCCTGAATGAGCTCCTTTGTCTACTTGCTGGTGGTTAAAAGCTAGTTTGGGAGAGATGCTGAATAAGGGTAATCATCACAATCGGTGCCAATACCTCTGTAAGTCTGATTCATACAAGTATTGTGAAAGTTAATTATAAAATAAACACATTTATTGTTGATAATCGTCCTGTAGCCACATTTTGTAATGTTATGTTTCTCTACTAACTTGAAAATTATTTGCCGTCTTTCTACGGTAAATATAGTTTACTACACAGTTATGCTTGTAGATCGGCTATTTTTCGGCTTGGGACATAGCATAAATTATGCGTCGCGCAAGCAAACCACAGCACATCCCCTTGCTCTGAAATTTTGTTGGTGCTTTATCGTCTTAAACATGTTAAAACGCCGCACTACATCACAGACCAGGAAGAAAAATATATCTCGTCAAGTTTAGTTCAGAGAGGAGTGCCTTTTTTTTGGAGGGTCAGGTTTTACTGGGTTGGTTGGGGGGAGGGGGGGGGGGGGGTGATGGCTCACAGCGTAGACGTGATGATCATATACTACAACGGTTCCTTCATGCCTTTCCAACGAAGTGAGAAAACACTGAGGTTACAAATGGCAAAAATCACAACACACTTAATCCATGTAGCGTTCAGGAAAAGACAAAAGAAACCTCAACAAAGACATAAATTAAATACATCGATATCTTATCAGGGAATACTGTTGGGATGGTTCACAGCATATACCTGGGAAAGGGAAAAGCACACACACATTAACCACTTTGACCCTATAATAATAATATACTTTTGTTGACCGGGGGTCCCACAGAGGTCTATCCCATTGGACCCATCCTCCCCCCCCAATACACCAAATCGTTTCGGCAAAAGAAAAATGAGGCAACCTACAAGCTCATGTGTCGCGACCAGTTGTGTGCGAGCTTGTAGATAGTCAGTTTTTGCTGCATTTTCACCTGATCGTAACATGCTCAGTGTAGGGATGCTAGGGTTAAAGTGGTTAACGATGGAGCCCATTAACGCACGTGTTCTTCAAATCCAATAAATAATAAACAGAAGAATATATAATAATTGCAATAAATGAAAAACAGGTTATGTCGGTGTCACAAATTCATCTGTTGGGGGGGGGGGGGGGGGGGTCTCTAAAGCACCGATTCTCTTTAAATACCGCGAGGGGGAAGGAACAGAAATTCATCTAGAGACATTAAAATGTACTGATGTTGGAACAGACAAAAGTGATTTACAAAAGACACGTAAATCAACACAGAGCAAGATTAAAATCAATTGTACATATATGTAAACTGGATTTGATTTTCATTTTTTAAGGACACAAAACACCCCCCCCCCCCCCCCCCCCGCCCCCTAAGTGGCGGGGGCGGGGGGGGGCTCCATCTCAGCAAGAGTCGTCCATTTTGTTGCATAACGTTTAGCCTGGTGTTCTTCCGGCTTGACAGGTAGTTTGGGGAAAGCAGCGAAGGGGCGGGAGTTATGGAATTATGATTCCATACCTCCCAACCACTATAAACGTGAGTTATTGGGAGGTATGGAACATTTAAACATTTCTTAATTTCCCAAAGAGAGAGAGAGAGAAAAGGGGGGTGGTGGAGACAAATTTGAATGGAAAACACTGCATTTTCCAAGTCGGCTGGAATGTTGACCGCGTTTAGGCCCTGCCTCCCACATGTGTGGTGATGGATTGAGGAGGGGGAGGAGGCAGAGAGGAGCCACGGAGGACGGAGTCACATGCTGTACTGGACCAGGGTGCCGTTGTCCAGGGACACTCCAGCCTCTTGCAACTCAAACCTGAGGGGCACAAAGCAAAAGAAAAAAACATTCTCAAACGCTTCTTTGTTACTCGTGTTTAAATAGGGTAAGGTGATATTTATGGTCCACATGTTTGGCATTTACCCACATTAACCCATTCAGGCCTGACCTCAAAATGTTAAAAAAAATCTTCAAAATCCTCCAGTTTTCTGAAATAAATATTTTCACGATTTTTCAAAAATAGCAGACCTACAAGCTCGTAGCGCGCCACTCGGTGGCACGCTATGAGCTTGTAGATCTGCTATTTTTCAACAGCTAAATTATAACATAATGTTTAAAACACCAGAAGGGGTTCCCGCGCAAAATGGGTTAAACTTGGCGTTCCCATTGTGGGAATATCATCATAGGCAAACTCCCCAAAATGTCATCATGATCGTCCATCTCCACAATTTTTTAAATACGGCTTAATATAATACAATCTACTTTGTTTTAAAACGTGAAAATGTGGCGCAAAGCTTTGAATAAATATAATTTCAGAGCGAATGTTTTTTAACTCAAATCTTCTGGGTGAGGTCCCTGGAACAACGCATTTTCAGATGGGAGTCGGCGGCCAAATGCATATAATTCTGGGGGTCCTTGACATGAAATAGTTTGAGAACCACTGACATAGAAACACAAGGTTTTTCAGAAAACCGTCAGGGTTTAGAAGACAGTTGTAGAATCGTCCTCAGGTCTAAATGGGTTAACCCCTTTTGGGCGGGAACCCCTTTTGGTGTTAGCATTATGTTATGCTTTAGCTATTGAAAAATAGCAGATCTACAAGCTCGTAGCACGCCACCGAGTGGCGCGCTACGAGCTTGTAGGTCTGCTATTTTTGAAAAATTGAAGAACGACTGACATAGAAACATAGCTTTTTCAGAAAACTGTCGGGATGTAGAAGACATTTTTATAATCTGATCTCAGGTCAAAATGGGTGGTTATGCCCGACGACGACGACTTCAAACCTCTGGAAGCTCACCAGTCGGACGTGGAGATGGTGTAGTAGATGGAAGGCTGGGGGGCGGCGGTGGTGGTGAGGCAGCAGAAACCCTGCAGGCCCGACGCCCCCATGTTGGGGAACAGCAGCCAGTCTCCCACGCTGAGCTCTGGCAGCAGGCAGCGCTCCACCACCTGGTCCAGCTGGTCCAGAGACGGGCCCCACAGGCTGCTGGGGTGCACCGCTTCGTCAGCCCGCAGCACGCGCTGGGGAGGAGGGAGAACACGGTCAAAATTAGAGATGCTCCAATAAATCGGCCATATCGACCGATATTCACTCTGATCGGTAATCTGCATTTTACCCTATCTGGAGAAACTGATCTTTTACACTATTTAGGTGGTATAAATGTCAATCAGATATAGAGCAGAATATCATTTTGCATTTTTGTGACAGGCCTAAACATTCTCCCCTTCCTCCCCACACACACACACACACACACACACACACACACACACACACACACACACACACACGGGAACAGTTTTGACGTTGGTTTTGACATTTTGGAAATATACAAATTTGCCACTTTTCACAAGATCATTATCGGACCTATCGGTATCGGCCGATCGGTCCCAAAATACCTGATCGGAACATCCCTCCTTATTGTAAAGCCAGTGATTCTCAACTTTTTTTTCATCAATCAATCAACCTTTATTTATATAGCACGTTTTCACACAACCGAAGTTGACCAAAGTGTTTCACAACAAAAAGACAAAAGTTCAAAGCAGAACACATCAAGCATAGAAATATAGCATATAGAACCAACGTGGGACATGGATAATACTGTACAGGAGTGCATAAAAAGGTTAAAATCAGTTCACATTAAAAGGCCAGGGAAAAAAGGTGCGTTTTAAGAAGGGATTTGAAAATGTTAATTGTTTGAGCAGCTCTAATATGGGGGGAGGTTGTTCCAAAGCTCGGGGGCCGCCACCGCAAAAGCGCGGTCACCTCTTATAATATGCTTCCTAGGCCACAGAACAACTGCCCCCCGCCCGTGTGTTACCGATCATTTAGCTGGGGACCCCTTGGAATCCCTTCAAGGACACCTGGGGATCCCCCACTTTGAGAACCACTGTTGTAAACAAGCTGCATTAAAACAATCTGCAAGGCTTGCAGTCGTTTCTGCTTCGCTACCACGATATTCAACCACTTAAGTACAGTAGATTGTTATATTATTTCTACTTTCGCTGTGCTATAATAAAGTATGAATTACTCTCTTCCTGATAAAAAACAAAAAAAACAGAAGTATCCGTTTCATGGGCACACTTTGAAACATCCGGGTCACTTCAGTTCGGAACACCAGTTATCTGCCGATCGTCTGCCTCAATTCATGGCCTCTTTTTCTCCATTCAGCTTGGAGTTGCTATCAGATGGCTGGAACGGGAGCAGTAGGTCTTGGCTCGCTGCTTACCTTGTGTGCAGCCGGGGTGGGGATGGCGCTCCCTAGCAGCTTGTGGCTGAATGAGCCGTACACGCCCTCGCTCATGTAATACAGGAACTCAGGTTCACCGCCGGGGCTCAGGTCTCCTGTACGAAACACACAGAAGCACTTCAGAAATGCAAGATGTGAAATATTAGCCCGCCCGCCCTCCCTCAAGTGAAATTAACCCATTCAGGCCTGACGTCGAAATTAAAAAAAAAAAAAAGTTTTCTAAATCATGACAATTTTCGGAAAGATTTGAGGCACATTTTAACGATTTTTCAAAAATAGCAGACCTACAAGTTCATAGCGTGCCACTCGGTGGCGCGCTATGAGCTTGTAGATCTGCTATTTTTCAATAGCTAAATTATAACATAATGTTTAAAACACCAAAAGGGGTTAATGGTTAATGTGGTTAAACGCTAACGTGACATGGATGCGTTCCAGGTCTCAATGGATTAATTCAATCTGTGCCGTTTTTTTCCTTGCGACACACTGTTATGCAACGGCCACGTAACGGTCGGGGGTCTTATTGCGCAACAGCAGCGGGCTTAGATTAGATGTGTGAACGCGAATCTCAAAAGCTCGGAAGCGATGTGGACGTGTACGGGCAACCGTGCTGCGTTTGCACTGCGAGGGGAAAGCACAGTGCAGGGAGAAAAAAAAATTATATACTCAGAGGCTGTGCTGGACTTTAACTCCGACATCCCTATTTTGGGCAAATTTTGATGATCGGTGTGATCACAGGTTTTTACTCATTTACCTTCTTTTTTTTTAACCCATTTTGACCCGAGATCAGATTCTAAAAATGTCTTCTACATCCTGACAGTTTTCTGAAAAAGCTATGTTTCTATGTCAGTCGTTCTTCGACTTTTCAAAAATAGCAGACCTACAAGCTCGTAGCGCGCCACTGAGTGGCGTGCTACGAGCTTGTAGGTCTGCTATTTTTCAATAGCTAAAGCATAACATAATGCTAACACCAAAAGGGGTTCCCGCCCCAAAATGGGTTAAAAGCTCATGGCAGTGAACTTGTAGATCTGCTAATGGGTTTGCTAAATGTCGTTCAATGACTGTAGAAAATTCCCCATAGCTTCATTTATTTGCATTATTTGTGCAGGCCTATTTTGGGCAACCTCTAGTCATTCTTTAGGACCCAGTTTCCAACTTTAGTTCAGGCATCTGTTGGGGCACTCCCTAATGATACAGGACCCCAGTTTTGTGACTGTGCAGTTCTAAACAAGGACTGTCTAAAGAGGACGAGACGCGAAGACCGTACGGGCGACGCCATGTTGCTTATGGTGCTCCATGGAAGGAAAGAAACATGCGCAATGGGCTATATGCAGCCAACACTTCCGCGTTCAGCTTCCTTGGTCTCAACTGCGCATGTTTCTTTCCTTCCATGGAGCACCATAAGCAACATGGCGTCGCCCGTACGGTCTTCGCGTCTCGTCCTCTTTAGACAGTCCTTGGCTCCAGTCGGAGAGCATGAGGAAGTATGACACAGTGTTGGCATTTTATAGTCTTTATATGAAGTTGACCTGATGGTCTGAATGACTCATGAATGAATGGTATTTCCCTCAAGAACGCATTCTCTGTTGGTCATGTTTGTCTGTGCAGCTGCATTTTAGAACCAAGGACTGTCTAAAGAGGACGAGACGCGAAGACCGTACGGGCGACGCCATGTTGCTCACATGGTGCTCCATGGAAGGAAAGAAACATGCGCAGTTGAGACAAGGAAGTTGGACATGACAAATCATAGATATGGCGCAAATGGCCCAGCAGATGGCGTGATGCCAATGAAAGGAGAGATGCTTGTACATATGTCACGTCCGACCAACATTACTGTCTGTGTGATGATCCATGCTGGGACTTACTTATCCATTTGCTGTTAAAACGTTAATATAAAAAGGTAAAATGCAATGACGTGACATGATATGTACAAGCATATCTCCTGTCAGGGGCATCACGCCATCTGCTGGGCCATTTGTGCCATATCTATGATTTGTCATGTCCAACGTCCTGGTCTCAACTGCGCATGTTTCTTTCCTTCCATGGATCACCATGTGAGCAACATGGCATTGCCCGTACGGTCTTCGCGTCTCGTCCTTGACTGGAGCCCTGTGGTGGGCATAGCATCAACCCCCCTACTTTTATACACACCATTAGGCTAGTAATATTTTACAATGACCCACCTGGAGCCATGCTGTCCCAGTGCCCGCCCACTGACTTCTTGCTGATGACGTTGACGGCCAGGCAGAAGGCTGAGGCCACGTAGAAGCTGCCGGGCTGGGCGAGTACCGTCACCCCGGAGAGCGGCGGGAAGTAGGCGTCCAGCACCGGCCTGACCGCGCACTCAACCTGCACGCACACACGCACACACACACACACACACACACACACACACACACACACACACACACAGCAGAGAGAACAACTAATTAGGGGAGCGTACCTATGTTCCCCAGGTTCTATGTTCCCCACCATGCAAAAAAAGGTTCTTTGTTCCCCACTTAGAATAAACCTAAAGCAGAAACCTAACCTAGTAATTTTAGTAATTCTAAAAGTATTTTAGCAACTTAGTCTTGGTGTTACTTTTAGTAGCAAATTCCAATTTAAGCTCAGTCTTTGAACAATCCATTGAACTTTAGGCCTGCCTAGGCTACTTAAACTATCTAGTGAGTCTTAGCCAACTAAAAATTAACACTGGCATAAAATAAACTAAAAGATAATTGCTCAGACTCTTCAACAAAGACGGCAAAAACAAACATTCTTTGTTCTGTACTTTGTTCTGAAGTCCTTAACCCATTTTGGGCGGGAACCCCTTTTGGTGTTATACTGATATAGAAACATAGCTTTTTCAGAAAACTGTCAGGATGTAGAAGACATTTTTAGAATCTGATCTCAGGTCAAAATGGGTTAAACCAGAAACCTAACGCTAACCCTAAAGTAAGTGGGGAACATAGAACCTGGGGAACATAGGGATGACCCCCTAATCGGCTTTGTAGTGCTACACAATTACTAACAAAATGTTTGAAATGTATTTAACTTATTCTTGTTAAGAATGTTATTCAGAAGGATGTTTACTTGGTTAGTTTATTTGAAGCACTTACACTTCTCTTTGCACTCGTACCTTGTCGTCTGTCAGGTTTCATGCTTCTATTACTCTGATCACACTGTGCAGAATTTTCTTGCAGGTTCATCAGCAAACAAAACTTGCAAATTTCATGTCAATGCTCTAATAATTTCCATTTCACTGGTAAAGGGACTAATCAATTGGCTGAAGGCAGTTTGTTTGGTTACCTGTTTGAGCTGATACTCTGAGCCAGTGAATCCACCACCGATGTCCAGGATGTTCATGCTGAAACCCAGCTCCGCCTGCAGTGACAGCCAACAATCACACTACGGTTATTACAGTACACAGACAAATCCTCAATGCTCATTAACCCATTTAGGCCCGACGTCGGAATTAATGTTTCTGTATCAGTGGTGCTCAATATTTCCCCAAAAATTATATGTAATATGCCTCCGCCCCCCATCTGACAATATATTGTTCCAGGGACCTCCCCAGAAGCAAAGATTTGAGTTAAAATGTTCACTCTGTAATAATATATATTCAAAGATTTGAGGCACATTTTCACGATTTTTCCAAAATAGCAGACCGAGATCTGCTATTTTTCAATAGCTAAAGTATAACATAATGCTTTAAAACACCAAAAGGGGTTCCCACCCCAAAATGGGTTAAAGGAGAATTCCATGCTAGAAGGCATTCTTACCTTTATTTGTAGTGGTTATGTCCCCACCAAAGAGGTCCAGGTGTTATTTTGTGCAAAAGTGCATTATTGGCTATTTCCCCTAAGATAAGCCCTCAATGGGGGTTGGGTTTTTGTGCTAATTCGCTTATTTCCATCGAAATAAGTAGTAAAGTGTGCCACTTGGGATACTATTTACATTATGAAGAGAGGATATATACAAAACAATGATTGTTTCGAGCGATGGAAATACGCAAATTAGCACAACACCCCAATGCCCCATTCAATTCAATGCAATGCAATTCAATCCAATTCATTGAGGGCTTATGGTAGGGGAAATAGCCAATAATGCGCTTTTGCACAACATAACACCTGAACCTCTTTGGTGGGGACATAACTACAAATAGGTAAGAAAGACTTCTAGCATGGAATTCTAATGTATTTTCTGAATTGTAATGTATTTTCTGTCATCAGTAGCAGGGGGTTCCCCGTCTCTCCAGCTCCTTTGATGAACAGAAAATACTTTTCCAGGTCAGGATACCAATTGTATCCATTATCCAATCAGGAGAGAGACCTCATACAGAATTAAAAAAGTTTTTTCCCCTTCTCCTTGCTATGCTGGTCTGTTTAGCTCAGATACGGTTTACCCCACCACCGCCCCGCCTCCTCGTGAACATGTCTGGACATGAAACTGAGCTTGAGCTGAAAACACTGTTCCGAGTGGTTGCTCGGTCCCACTCCCTACCACTGTGTGTAGCCCGGTGGTTCTTAAATATTTCCATCTCAGGGATCCCTAAATTAATATGTATGAGAGAGAGGCCAAAGGTCTTTTTTAACAGACCTATTTTGTGCAGGAAACCTCAAGAGATTTGTCAACAAGCTCACAAAACACACTGAGCTCTTCTCCCTCTAAAGGGAGCTCTTCTCCCTCTAAAACCGGCTTAAGCGTTCCCTCGTTTTGCTGGGGACTCCCTGGAACCCGCCCAAGGAGGAACAATGTACCCTACTACAATAGTAGGCCTAGTAGCTCTTGGTGTGACTCTTTGGTTTCCTCACTATCAATAATGTGGAAATGAAAATAAAAGGCTATTGGAAACTTAAGGCAGAAGAGAGGCGTCAATGTGGATGAGCAGAGGAAATATTGACTTCTGGGGGTCCGTGGCCTAGTGTATATAAAACTGGGGGTCCTTGAAATTAGAAGGTTTGAGAACCACCGTCTTAAAATCTTTGCAAATGTCATCATCTGTGTGCTCACCCCCATGTCGAAGACACAACGGGCGTCCGACAGGGCATGGGCATAGGCCTTCTGGAGGTCCGGACAGGACGTGGGGATGTGGAAGGTGACCCCGGCCACCTGGACGCCCAGCTCCTTGGCCGCCTCCAGGAGGTGGCGGGAACTCTTCAGGGAGCAGCCAAACGCCATGCTGGTCTCGGCCGTGTGGGCCTCGGTGCTCAGCTGCAGCAGCAACCTGTAGTGGAGACAGGACAAAACGTCAAGTACAGGATAACCACAACGCTGACATGGAAGGTTTACGATACAACTTTATTGTCAGCTTGCACTGAAATTTGTTTTGCGTCCATGACTTCACCGTTCAAGATACAGACAAGACATACACAATACATTACAAAGGATACATTACAGGACACAAATCACAGAAGCAGACAGGAACAATAGAACATATCCTCTTGGTTCACCGGGTTTGTTTTTCTTATATTTAGGGACTCTAAACCGCCTCATGGAGGGCAGCAGTTGATATTCATCATTTAAAACATGTAAGGGGTCAGAGTTTACATGTACTTTAAATTAAGTACATTTAAATTAAGAACATATAATGTTAATAACTAACAAAAAACTAAAAGTGAAAACAAAAACACTTTAGTTAACTGAGAAAATAAAAATAAAACAGGCTTTAAATAATGTGAATGATTCTTTTTTTTTGCTTTGTTTTTTTTAGAAACAACAGGGGAAAAGTATTTTATTTTTCAACATTAATCATTTGAATATGATTCTTTTTAATAGATTGAACCAAATGATTTGGTTCAATCTATTAAAAAAAAATCATATTCAATCGATTTGTTCGATGAACTGTTGGACCCCTACTCATACGAGATCCAAGAAATAAAAAAGTTTAACTAATCCAAAAACGACATGGATTGACTCCCATGTCAACTGCAATTGCGTAGCCTTGTGTCATGTTCTTTTCTCTACTGACCAACAACACAAAATACACAGAATCAAAACAAGAGATAAGCAAGGCCTGCTTTTACAGCTTGTTGTGGTGGTCACCTACTTGGCGCCGGGGTGTGCGCGGGCGATCTTGCACAGCTCGGCCTGGTTGTCACAGACCAGGTGTCGGACGTTGTTCTTGGCGGCGTGCTTGATGTGGGCCAGCTGCTTGCAGACACCCGACAGGATGATGTTGTCTGGGGTCACGCCGTGTTCCAGCACCATGATCACCTCAGCCTGGGGTGAGAACAGGACAGTGATGTAAATTAATAGGGTTTCAATGTAATGAGTCCCGGGATGCAGGGGTGTTCTTTTAAATGAGTCCCAGGGACATTTTATGAGTCCCACTTCAACGACGTTAGGAGTCATTTTGCCATTTTTACAAATTGCAGCATTTACCTCCCATTTAATTTTATATGGTTATAATGTGTTTATATTCATGTAGAAAAACAGAAGAAGAAATGATTATTATAACTAGAGCTGGCAAAGCTCTACAGTTGGATGCACTACAGTAGTACAGTAGTGCATCCCGTGGATGCAGAGGTCGTTTTATTGCGTCCCTTAACGATAAACTGCGTTTTGGAATGCAAAATATGCACCCTATTTTAATCTCTGACAGGACACATTCAAGTAAGTATTTAAGGTTAATGTGGTTACAGTAAGTACTATAGCCACAAATAAGCACTGTCAAAATAATGGCAAAAAGGCATAATGGTAAATTGGTAAGTGTGTTGCATAAGCTGAAAGACAGCCGTCTTTAGATGACAAACAATTGGTGACATAACTGGACCACAAGGTCAAGTTCTTTCATAAGAGCCATTTGACCAGCACAGCTTGTGGTTCCTACACGATGACAAATCGAGTATGAACAACTGTGCTGAAAATACCCCATGACCAGTCATTGACCACACTATTACACACTGCTTTCACTACTGTACGAGACGAGCACATACAAAAACAAAACATTCACATACCGATGGTGGCGGAAACCATGCAAGGCACCAACCAGCACATCAGGAGCAATTAGGGGTTCAGTGTCTTGCTCAAGGACACTTCGACACTTAACTCTGGGGGAGCCTGGGTTCAAGCTGGCAACCTTGCGGTTACCATCCAGCCACTCTACCCCTGAGCCACCGCCACCCCCGGGCGGTGCAATGTTACCAACGAAGTCGCCTGCTCACCTTGTTGGCACAGACGAATCCAATTCCCAGGGAGGAGAGCACCTCGATGACGACCGGACTGCTGTTGCACTTGACTGGGAAATATGGCCGCAGTTGGGGTGCCGCGCTCTGCCAGCGCACGTGCTGCCGCATCAGGGCGCCCAGGTCACCAACTACAAACGGGCTCTTCTCCGCCTGGAGACAAATCGGGGATAAAGAATAATACACTGAGCACAATGAGTTATGACCATTATGGTCAATGGCTGCTTTGTTATTGTGACCTGGAACATGACCGGCACCATTGATGACCGAGTCGTTGACTTATGACATCAGTTAACACACTCTGAAAAACGTAGCCTACGGTAATTAGCCCTTCACAAAAATCCCACCCCAAAAAGCGATTGTCCAATGCCAATCCAAATAGTTTAGCAACGGTTGCTATGCAGGTCAAGCTTTCTTCGCTGCTAACATGCCTATTGGACAAGGATGGGTTGGGGAGGGACTTAGTGAAGGGCTAATTGTCGGCAAGCGCCAAGAGACATAGGTTATGTTAATTCAGTTGTATAAAATGTTTTGAGCTGATCTAGTGGAAAGGTAGCATGGGGTCCACCTATGCTTTCTATGGCATAGTAGGCAGCGCCCGGTAGGATACGCCGGGAGAATCTAGACGCAGCTGCACGACATGAGACTAATTAATTTGAGCGACAGAGAGAGAGAGAGAGAGAGAGAGAGAGAGGAGCGCGTGTGTGTACGTGTGTGCGTCAATTTAGCAAAGGTGCAGACGATCAGAAATCAGCAGAGAGTGATCGAGCCTATAGAGCGTCGCAGTCCCGCCCCTACCATGGACCAGGAAATTAATCCCAATGCATTTTTTCCCATAGACATTTCTTAAAGTATTTATTTAAAGACGGTTGCCAAAGCCAACTCGAGTCGTGACAACGCATAACAAACAATATTTTGGACCAAACAAATAATTACAAAGAAGAAAAACAAAAAAAGTGTTGTAACCTGCCGTTTTTTTTTTTCTTTCTAATTATTTGTTCGGCCCAAAAAATTGTGTTTGTCGTCATGATTTGTCACGACTCGAGTTGGCTTTGTCCGCGGCGTAAACGTCTTTAAATAAATACTTTCTGAAATGTCTATGAGGAAAATGCTCTATAGAGCGTCGGAGTCCCGCCCCCTTTCATGCCGACGCCAGGCCCGGGAAATAATTCCCAATGCATTTTTCCCATAGACATTTCAAGCCACATACTGTAGCTCTACTTGGTGCGTTTACACCTTAGAGTATATATGAATAGAGACGGCACCCAGATGAAACCCTGAGGCTAAATTGACATAGTGGCCAAATTTGGTATTGCAGCGTGGGCCCCAACACATGAACGCGCTGATCCGTTGACTATCATTGTGCACGTTCACGATGACACGTGAACGCTGAATGCCTGCAATGATAGTCAACGGCAGCGCGTTCATGTGTTTGGGGCAAATCCATCCCAGAATGCACTCTGTTCCTACCCGGAAGGAGGAGTGAAATCGCCTCATGCGCTTTTGAGCAACTTAATGCAAGTGGATGGAGGAGAACTCGGGTGCCGTCTCTATTCATATATACTCTAAGGTTTACACCTGTAAACGCACCAAGTGGAGCTACAGTATGCGGAGGGTCAGGATTACATGGCTATGGCTTATACCTATCCAATCCATTTAGTCTGAGAGGGAGGGCCAAGACTGGATTAGTGTCTGATAAAATCGACAGAGGGGGAAAAATAAGAATCAGGTGAATGTTCCTGGTGGACTTATCCGAAATGAGCTCCAAACTAAAGCAGTTAATCAAGCACATTAAGCCTGGTGTCCCCGTTTGTCATTATACGTAGGCATTTCAATACTTCAACAACAAAAGCAAAAGTAGACGGTCTAAAAGCTCATAACATTCAAGTTCACATGTTGTGACAATGCCAATTTATAAAACATAGACACTGCTTTTTTTTAAATTTGTTTTCACATTAATTTGATTTTCCAGGATTGAAATGTAGTTGAACTGACCAGAGCCTGTTCACAGATGTGTCCGTCGATGACATCTTCAATGGTCACTCCTCCCTCCAGGAGGTCAATGACATAGCTGGGGTCGTCAGCAAGTCCTTTCATCTCTCAACCGTAGTCCAGTAAGCTTACAATCATAAAGAGCCTAGTTCAGCGAGTCAAGGGGGTCGTGACTGAGACGATGGGGTCCTGCCGGTATGCAACAAACTAACACATGAAAACAAACATGAGGTCAAAAGCTTGCTCGGTTAGGTAAAGGAGACAAGAAGAAACAGACAGACAACACATTAGTGAACTTTTACCCAGATCTAGAATAAACAGATACAATGCAAACGCACAGTACGTCACAATTCCTTCATTTGAGCAGTGGTCATTCTCACACACAAAGAGTGTTAACTAGAACGATAAATAACACTTTCAAACTGGCGGCCTTATTTTATCATTTTATTTGGAAATGGATGATAATTGGAATGTGGCTTTTTAATGGTTAATCAGACGATTATCGATTATATCAACAATTAGAATTTGTGGATATAACCAAATATTATGGGGGGGGGGGGGGGAGAGACACTTCGCAATTATTCGATTCATCAAAAAAGTAATCGATTGAATATTAATCACTGACAACATTATCAACAGTTGCAGCCCTAGTACATTATCGAGTGGGGCTTGAAAGAGATGGACTACTCTGTTTGACATGCTTATTTTTCCTGTCAGATTCGTACACATCAGCAGCACACGTGACTTCCCTCATGGCTCATGCATGACAGTCAGAGACTATGTATGACTTTACTTTCAACCCACTTTCAAACGAAATCAGGCCAGCAGGTTAGTGCACACACTGCGAACACATCACTGAACACCTGACAGCCACATTAACCTTAGAAGACACTGAATGAATGGCTGATTCTGGATTCGTCTGGTTCTCAACTGATAGCCTGTTACGATAACAGTGTGAGCATGCGAGCAAGAGAGAGTGTAGAAGTACACACTGTGTACTTGGATTACTATACTTGTGTGACACAATGTCCCCACAATGTACAGCAGAATTTGAGAAATGGACATCACAACAGTATTATGGTTTAAAAAACAAACAAAAAAACAGGAAAAGATTCAGGTTGGGGTTAGGCATTTGGAGACGAATTATGCCCGATTTATACTTGGTTGCACACTGGTGTCATCATGCATCCAAAATGGCAGATCTACTGAAATCTTGACATTTTGATGGCTCACTAGTAATACTAACATGTACGTGCGCGCGCGCGCGCGCGCGCGCGCGTGCGTGCGTGCGCGCGCGCGCGCGTGCGTGCGTGCGTGCGTGCGTGTGTGTGTGTGTGTGTGTGTTTGTGTCTGTGCATGTCTGTGCGTGCGTGCGTGCGTGCACGCTCAGCTACTCACATGGACAAGTCAGGAGATGGACCTGTCCCACTATCAGCTAGGATCCCAAGGCGGCTCTGCGTTGAAGTCAAAGTGCTCCCGGTAGAGAGCCGCCCCTAGGCCTTCTGGGTAGCGCCTATACAACTGTGCAGAGACGGGGGAGCCCTGCGGGATGAAGAGTGTGCAAACCTTGTTACATAGAGAAGGCATAAAAAAAATAAAAGAACGTGTGCCAAAGTCAAACCTGACACGGTTTTATGTCAGTTTCTCAACCAGAGTGCCAGGTTCCAAAAGTGGGTTGCAAGGCGTTCCCACAGGGTTGTGTGAACAAGGAACAAGTTCAATAAAAGGAACACTTGACTGTACTGCTTAACAACATGGAGGTATAGCATCGCGATTCTGGGCACATCATCATAATAAGCGAACATTTGGCAAAAGTGGTCAAACATTTGCAGAAAATTGTAAATTGCAGGGTTTAATGCAGGGAGAAATGTCGTTTAGGTGCTACTAGACTAGAGGGCGTGCACGTGCTGGCGCACACTGGGGCTTCGCAATATGGACTAAATGTCATACCTCAATAGTAGATACAACTAGAAAAAGTGCCCTTCCGGGCACAGGTCTCCACCAGGAGGATAGGAGTGTGTGTGATGTTTGGCAAGGATGTTTAGGAGGATGTTTGTTTTTTTTTTGATGATTTGAGGCATTTTGTTCCAAAAATGTGTTTTGCAAAAATCAACCTGTTGGTGGCGCTATAACAGGCCAATGTGAAAAGGGTGGGATATATTCCTCAGCCTAGTAAGAAAAAGTGTGAAAGATTTCACGTAAATTGCATGCTGCGTTCATGATTTGAGGCTATTGTTCAAAACGGGGCAATCTTGCAAACTGTGAAAGCCAATTATAGCCAATTAGGATGGAATATGAAATATCGGACAGATCCAACTTGAGCACATGGCCATAGAGATACTGTGTAACGATTTGTGAGATTTTTGGACAGAATCTGGAGGAGTAATATCAAAAAATGTGTTTTACAAAAGTCGGCCTCCTGGTGGCGCTATAAAAGGCAGATGCGGAAAATGCAGGTCAAAGGTTTGTCCTTGGCCTCTAGGGAGTGTGCATGCAACGTTTCACGCAGATCGGTGCAGTTGTAGGTCAAAAATGTGAAAAGCTGCCTCATGGTGGCGCTATAACTGGCCGTTCTGGAAAATGTGGGGCAGAGGTTCATCGTTGGCATCCAGGGAGTGTGTGTGCAAAGTTTGGCATCGGCCGGGTTAACGGTGCCGGAGATTAGCTGTACACAGACGGACGGAAGGACACACACACGGACGGACGGACACACACACGGACGGAGTGCAAAACATACTCTCTCCCCATGCCTTCGGCCTGGTGGAGACAATAACCAACAATATAACTAAAGAGTCACACCTAATTTTAGTGTTGAAACAAACAACTAGAAAAGTCGAATTTTGAAAAATTGTAAAGTGTGGTTGCCGCAGTCGCTTACATAGGCCCCTCTCTAATTTGAAAATGTCTATAACGCTTGGAACAGTTTGGTCTCCTGCCCCTGCAAGGGAATTCATGTCTTTATAAACGATTGTAAAACATAGATTGGTTACGTAAGCCAATTATCTACTACAAACGTTATGCAAAGCTCGGCCAATCACAGCGGAAGTTAGGTAGGTTACTCCAGAAAAATTATAATAAAGTGTGACAATAACTATAGTCTGGTTGCCACACTAATAACAGCATATTACAGAGGTTAATTACACTTTTCTAACATTTAGTCTGACCAATTCAGTCTCAGTGGTGTGCCTATAGACTGGTCTGGGGGACCCTAGTCAATTAAGTAAACAGGGATTTAAGTGGTTAATGTACCAAGTCCTATTGCCTTCTTTATGTCCAGAGTGAAAACAATTGAGTCACGTACAACAATGCAGGCATACACATGTGTTTACACACGTGTATGCTTACAATACAGTAAAGAACACTGTTGTTGAATCATCATGTCACCGGCTAGCGTGGGCGGCTTACAGTTACAGTGGGTGGCATACAGTGACAGTAGTCCCGTCGCTGACTCCTGAGGTTAAAAGAGTTAACCAACAACCTTGAGTCATATTTGCTCCGTGCCCCTCTGTTCTGAACGTAACAGACACAATCAATGCATTAGGTAACTTTCCCTTTAGGGTAACTGATGTGGTTGCTGGGCTTAATGGCTTTACATTCCAACCTTGTAAAAACATCCATTATGACTGGTTAAAAATAAACCAAATGACTAAGACAGGTGCTGATACAATGTCAACGCATATATATATCTCACTATTACATGCTTTATAACAACAATACAAGTACTCTTTCCGATTAATTGAATATGAAGGACCCAATGGGAACAAGACATAGCCTTTCTTGGGTTTTAAATCCTCTTGGAAGACCTTGTATTTAACTGTACTTTACTGTTCTCTTTTAAGCCAACTGTTAATAAAGTATTCAATCAATCAAACTCTCCCAGTTACAAAACTTTGCGGGAACACATTTGTCCCTCTCTCGCCAATATCGGGGACAAAATCTGGATGTATTAACATGATGTCAGCACATGATATCAGTGTTGTAATAGTGTTGTAATTAACATGACCACCATGTGATGGAACTACAAACTAGCACCTAATGTGACAAATATATCATGAACGGCTTAAGTTATCAATTTGTAACTCTGAGAGGGTACACATGTACCTCTGCGGGTCAATTTCGTTCAATTATGTATCCTATCCGAGTCCGAAAACCCTGAGGATTGGATATATACAGCTGAACATGAGACATGACACAAGTGTATTTGAATGGCTGTGGATAGAGAACGCTAGTGGCGCTGTTAACAGCTTCCATAGATTTTACACGTCGCTACATAACATTCCATTTCATTCAGAAGAACCCAATCATATAACAGCAAGGATAACAATCTAAAAAATCTAAACAGTACAGTTTGACCAAACGCACAGATCCACAACATAATCCGACTTTAACGGTGAGAATAAAGGGGCAGAATCGGCCGTATAGCGGTGTGTCATGTGCGGGCTGAGCTAGAAAAGAGTAGCCCGCCGCCTGCCTTGGCTTGGCCGCCATGGTGGCTCCGCTTTCTGCTGCTTCAGCCCGCGGGGCTCACGCCGTGGAATGGAAAGAACGAACAAGTCACACAACAAAACGGCGTACTTACGTGCGATAACGGCCAGAATGTCTTGGAAAATCGTCTTCTCTTTTTCGGCGGAATTTTTAAAGAGTAGTGGGCACAACGTTGTAAGAAAGAAAGCGGCCTGTTGGTGCCATATGTTTAGTGTGTGTGTTTGCGGGAGGGACGGAGCGGGGCGCAGGAGGCGGTGGCGTTGTGTCTCTCTCTGTCTGCAGCTGGGAGGAGAATGAATATGAAAGGAAGGGAAGTAGTGCAAGTTCAACCTGCGTAATCAACCGCCCGGGGGGGCGGGGCATATTGGGGGCGGAGCCTTCCTCGTTCAGTTTCGACGTGAGTTCGACCAATCGCGTTCCGCCGGTCGCCAACCGCCACCAAATATGTATTTCCGAATTACCACCCATACCGTCCGTATTTATTATTGTTATTGTATCATAACTGTGTGGATTCGTTTATGTTTATTTGCGTTACGCAACCTCCCACAAAACTTTCCATATGTGCTTTCCTTTTAAGCCTAATGCTGTTTTCTTTTTTTCCCTTTTTTTTCTTTTTACTGCATGCAATTATTTTCCTTAATCTGGGGTCCAGGGCTGAAAGGTTCCTTGAGTGGGTTCCATGCAGCCAAATCAATTACTTTTCACTTTCAATTTACTTGAAATTATTACAATACAAAAAGTTATTGAGTGATTTCTAACTATAAATGCACCAAGTCTCTGTTTGTTTGTTTGATTGATTGATTGATTGATTGATTGATTGATTGATTGATAGATATATTTATTAACAGTTTGCAGAATTACAGTACAATTCAAGCACAACTCAATACAAAGACGGTTAACTGTTAGTGGACGACCCAATAAAGCATTACACTTGTTTACAAGAGGGTCCACCTTGTTCAATTCATCAAAACATTTAGAGACGTATACAAATGTACACTTCTATATAAACAGGAATTCATCATAAAGGAGGTATGTGTCTGTGTATGTAATCCACGTAACTCGGGAACCGGTCCCCCGTATCGACTTCAAATTCGACACACGGGTTCCACACCACCACAGGGGTGTCGGTGCATGTTCCCGGTGTCGAGTCGGTCGGACCCACTGACAGGGCCCCTGCCCTGCATGTCCATATATGGAGCTGGCCTGTTCTCCATATTTGGGCATATTGGCACATATAACTACATAAGCTGGCCCTGTTATGACATCTGGACAGGGCCCCTGCCCAGGGTCCATCCATAGCCCCAGCCCCAGCATCCAGTCCAGCCTACTCCAACCTCGTTCCAATGAGTATTTCTCATGAGTAATGTAGGCTAAATCAAACCATCTTTCACCACTCACCACTTTGATCTGTGTCTATAGAAACTGATCAAAGCCACATTAACAACAAACAACAACACCTAAAGACACACACAAAAATCAATCTAGTCACAAAACCTGTGTACGTGTACAGTAACAGTCAGTATGCAGTTCACCATGGTTTCATATGTATTCTCAGCAAAAAAAACAAAGATAAAGCAGGGATTTTAATAGATATTTTCAATAAATCTAAATTACAGCATTTACTAATACTTTAATGTTCTACTCACATTTAGTGTTTAGCAGAATGCTGAAATACTGAATTGTCACCGTCCACATGCAAAGAATAACCACCTCACCACGTCATCTTACTCTTTGAAATGTTTTAATTACATTTCCAAAGTTCATCAAACATAATCTCTGAGGGTGTGACTGAAACTTTGTACCCTTGGCTTAAAGCTATGACATCATATTATATTAGTATTAGGCTATACTACTAGCCACATGAAACGTGTCTATTCTGGGGTGAACATTCTGCGAAAATATACATTCTACAAGCTCACAATGTGTCACAATGCTACATGTTGTCATTGTTGTGAGCTTGTAGATCGGGGGAAAGGAAGGGAGTGCGTATATAGGAATATACCCTGGTCAATGGAGATAGGGTTTAAATGTGAGAGTATAGGTATATGTGATCTAACTTGGTGTTTATAGGATATGTGTACATATACATAAAGGTATGTATTCACTCTTGTTCTTGTTTTTTTGTCTATTGCTAAATCTGATGTATGTTTACATGCCGGTAATATGCTTTGTCCAGTCTAAACAAAGTAAGGCAAATTAAAGTAAAGTAAAGTAAGTAAATTAACATTAAAGTAAAGTAAAGTAAGCACACATCATCTTTGCTGCAGTCACATATTGTTCATTTAACCAATTTTTAAATATTAATAGAGGAAAGTTAAATATAAACGTGAGAGGTCAAGACAAAGGCAAGGCAAAGTCTTTTTTTCTATCAGTGCAAAACACTGTCATTCCATGCAAGTGTTTATTTGGACAGGTATTATGCTAGAAATGTTGATTCTGATAGGCGTATAATTAATCACTATCAACATGGAATCCCTATTTTGGGCATGTCATCATCATTGTTGAGCCAGAAGGCAGAGCTCTCTGTCTACCGAGCAATCTTCGATCCTACTCTCACCTATGGTCATGAAGTGTGGGTCATGAGTCATGACCGAAAGAATAAGGGAATACAAGCGGAATACAGCGCGAATATAAGCGGCCGAAATGAGTTTTCTCCGACGGGTGGCTGGCATCTCCCTTAGAGATAGGGTGAGAAGTTCAGTCACGTGGGAGAGACTCGGAGTAGAGCCGCTGCTCCTTGGCCTGGAAAGGAGCTCGGGATTACAACGCCTCGGGATCCCCCAGGAGGAAGTCACTAATGTTGCTCTGGAGAGGGAAGTCTGGAGCTCTCTGGTGGAGCTGTTGCCCCCGCGACCCGACTACGGATAAGCGGTTGAAGATGGATGGATCATCATTATAGACAAGCATTTTCCCCTTTTTAGATGTAATTTGTTCTGGTGAATTTGGGGAGTTTGATACTTTTATCAGGCTTGCCTTATACTATAGAATTGGAAAATGTTTCCCAGTTTCAGCCATTAAAACGCAAAAAGCCTACAGAAATGGATTTGATGACTGAAGTAATGTAAGACGCATCTTTTAATAATAAGTGAACATCTCTGTATTATAGGAAACACTGCCCACAACACCCAAGCGGGGGTTCTAGGGGTCCTCCGCAGAAACCTTTTAACCCCTTGGTCTTCCCCTGGTCTACTAGTAGGCCTATATATTGTATTAGTAAGTATATATTTATATACTATATAGTATCACCAGGTGGCACGAAATGGGGGAGAAAAGTGATTTGGGAACATTTCGTGCATGAAATGTGCCAGACAAATAAACTTGCCTTACCTTGTCTTGAAGATTCAAAGAAGCTGACTCAAATAAGAGCAAAATCGTCTTACATAACAAACCAACTCTGCAACACAGAGAGATTGTTGAATGAATTACACAGTAGCTTTTGGCAAATAGAAAATGTTTGCCATTTGCTGGAGCCTGCAGAACCATTGCGGATTTGCGGCTCAAGAATCCACCACTCCTGAATAAAGTGTCTGGTGCAACGCACAGGTCCTGGACCTGGTGAGAGCAGGAGTATGAGTCAAGAATCAACCCACAGAGCCTAGTCCTTCCACGCGCCAGATTGATCTACCCCCCAGCCCCCAGTGCCGGCAGTGTAGTTCCGGAGCAACGGATTGTATGGCCCTGGTCTTGCCCTAATGGGACCGATCGAAGGTAGCGACTGGGACGTAAGTCGGGACTTGAACACCCAGGCTGGGTCACCCGAGTGAGGGGTATGTTGCAACAAGACCCGGAACCGTGATGACCTTGGGACAGCCTACAACACTGAGGATACGTCCCAGGTCAATGCGAGGTATATACAGTCCTCTTTGTGCTGTGCACTAAATATCTTAAAATAGACCCAGAATGCTATGGGGTTCATGTGGTTATTGTACAAAAATAAGTTCCTATCACACAAAGATTTGGTGACCCCTTCCTGACTCTGAGGACCCCTAGGGGTCCCAGACCCCCTGTTGAATTATGTAGGTAGCCTATAGACTCTATAGCAGTGGTAACCAACCTTTTCAAGCCCAAGAGCCCATTTTATTCCCAATTGTAAGCCATGATCTACCACTAAAATAGGCTATGTTTATAAAAACACTTTGTTTTTTTTTCGATTTCTGACAGGCTCAATGCATGTGCACACATCCACACAAAGACTATAGTTTAAATAATAATAACTACTGATAGTTATATAATCAATGCTAAAATATTAAGACAAATGTATTTTTCCATAGTCAGAGTAGAATAGTCACTGCTTGCCTGTGTAGGTATAGTAGTGAGTGAGAGGCTGTTTAGCTCTGTGGGTAGTTCTGTTCTGATATGCATGACTATTATGCACAAGTCAAGTTGTGCATCACATCACGAGGGATAGCGGTCAAACAAGAGAACAAACAAACTGCAGTTGATGGCCCGATACACATGTCTGGGGCCATCGCGGCACTCTGGTTGCCTGTCAGTCTGACACCCGCTCACTCCTCGATCTACTTGAATGGCTCGTGCGAGCTACTGGTAGCTCCCGAACCCCTGGTTGGTTACCCCTGCTCTATAGGCTTCCCAAACACCTTTTCTCTTTAACCACTTAAAGCAGTCAGTTGACCAGCCCCCCCATGGCTCTATAGTATAGAGCCATGGGGGGGGGGGGGGGGTGGCTGGTCAACTGACTGCTTTAAGTGGTTAAAGATGAACATTTCTCTCTGCAACACAGAGAGATTGTTGAATGAATTACACAGTAGCTTTTGGCAAATAGAAAATGTTTGCCATTTGCTGGAGCCTGCAGAACCATTGCGGATTTGCGGCTCAAGAATCCACCACTCCTGAATAAAGTGTCTGGTGCAACGCACAGGTCCTGGACCTGGTGAGAGCAGGAGTATGAGTCAAGAGTCAACCCACAGAGCCTAGTCCTTCCACGCGCCAGATTGATCTACCCCCCAGCCCCCAGTGCCGGCAGTGTAGTTCCGGAGCAACGGATTGTATGGCCCTGGTCTTGCCCTAATGGGACCGATCGAAGGTAGCGACTGGGACGTAAGTCGGGACTTGAACACCCAGGCTGGGTCACCCGAGTGAGGGGTATGTTGCAACAAGACCCGGAACCGTGATGACCTTGGGACAGCCTACAACACTGAGGATACGTCCCAGGTCAATGCGAGGTATATACAGTCCTCTTTGTGCTGTGCACTAAATATCTTAAAATAGACCCAGAATGCTATGGGGTTCATGTGGTTATTGTACAAAAATAAGTTCCTATCACACAAAGATTTGGTGCCCCCTTCCTGACTCTGAGGACCCCTAGGGGTCCCAGACCCCCTGTTGAATTATGTAGGTAGCCTATAGACTCTATAGCAGTGGTAACCAACCTTTCAAGCCCAAGAGCCCATTTTATTCCCAATTGTAAGCCATGATCTACCACTAAAATAGGCTATGTTTATAAAAACACTTTGGTTTTTTTTGCGATTTCTGACAGGCTCAATGCATGTGCACACACCCACACAAAGACTATAGTTTAAATAAGAATAACTACTGATAGTTATATAATCAATGCCAAAATATTAAGACAAATGTATTTTTCCATAGTCAGAGTAGAATAGTCACTGCTTGCCTGTGTAGGTATAGTAGTGAGTGAGAGGCTGTTTAGCTCTGTGGGTAGTTCTGTTCTGATATGCATGACTATTATGCACAAGTCAAGTTGTGCATCACAACACGAGGGATAGCGGTCAAACAAGAGAACAAACAAACTGCAGTTGATGGCCCGATACACATGTCTGGGGCCATCGCGGCACTCTGGTTGCCTGTCAGTCTGACACCCGCTCACTCATCGATCTACTTGAATGGCTCGTGCGAGCCCCTGGTTGGTTACCCCTGCTCTATAGGCTTCCCAAACACCTTTTCTCTTTAACCACTTAAAGCAGTCAGTTGACCAGCCCCCCCATGGCTCTAGTCTATAGTATAGAGCCATGGGGGGGGGGTGGCTGGTCAACTGACTGCTTTAAGTGGTTAAAGAGAACATTTCGTGCATGAAATGTGCCAGACAAATAAACTTGCCTTGCCTTGTCTTGAGGATTCAAAGAAGCTGACCCAAATAAGAGCAAAAGTCTTACATGACTAACCAACTCTGCAACACAGAGACTAGAGATTGTTGAATGAATTACACAGTAGCTTTTGGCAAATAGAAAATGTTTGCCAAAAAGGTGTTCAAAAGGGTTTGAGGCTAACTCAACCATAAATCAGAGTGTAGAGACAGTTTAAAGAGAGAGAGAGAGAGAGAGAGAGAGAGAGAGAGTGTATTACATTATATTCTATAATACCAGATACTAAATCCCCATTATTATTATTGTTGTTATATTGTATGGTTGCTATAGCACAGTCTTGTGTACTGTTGTATACCACACGCCGCCCACTGTGGGTGACCAGATCCAAACTATTCATTTGGGGGACAGAAGTATCGCATGTGTGGGACAAGTGGGATGGGGGGACCCCGTCCCCCATCCCACTTGTCCCATGCACACAAGCAATACTGGAATACCGGGTTAGCAACTTACTACTTGAGTTGCTATTAAATGCCTTGATGTCATATTCGACCATAGGCCTATTGGCTATCATTTATAAACTCCTCTGGCTATTAAATGCCTTGATGTCATATTCGACCATAGGCCTATTGGCTATCATTTATAAACTCCTCTGGTGTCTCACATTTTGTTTTAAAATCATGCTTTATTTTTATTTGTATGCTATTTTAACAGGCTTAAAAACACATACATCTTGCAGGAAGAGACAATGAGAGAGCTTTACAACAGAAGGCCAACTATCAGGGGACTAACTATTAGGGCCTTTGAACACTGATGCAATTGCCTGTCAGTCACAATGTGGGACAGTGTCTCTCAATTTGTGGTACGCCTGAAAAGTCTTGGAAATGAGGGACTGTCCCACGCAAAGAGGGACATCTGGTCACCCTACGCGGCCCACACCAAATGCTGCTACCTGTATGATAGAATGATAAATGAAACCTTCTTGAATCTTGAAATACGTGGTGACACAGATCATGAGCCAAATTAATTGTATCCCCTCCCCTGACATCATGAGCAGCTCATTTCGATAACTAAATGTATGTGCCCTGAACCCCTGATAGGTTGAGCAAACAGCTCGGCCCTATTCACCTTTTTCCTAGGCTGTGTGTGCTCCACTTCCTGTCGATTTCATTGGACATCATTGGTCATCTGACCAGTTTCATTGGATTTCATTGGATCAAATCGACAGGAAGTGGAGCACACACAGCCTAGGAAAAAGGTGAATACTATCAAAGATGGTTTATGTATGAAGATGGGCCAACTTCATTGGAGCCACTAGAGGCGAAATGGTACACAAAGCCTACAAATGGTCTCCTAAATATAGTAGGCGTGGTTTGCTTCTCCCCGACCTCCACCCTCCCCCCCTGACAACAACACTGTTTCCACACTCAGTCTAGTAGGTGGTGGTAATGCACCATTTAGGTTTGCCGACCGCCATGAAACCCGATAGAAGAAGAAGACAACAACACTGACAAGTCATTTAACAAAGTACATTGAAAACAACTGACAAGGTGTACTTTTGAAATAGTCGTTTTAGTTTCTCGAAGTCCTCCAACCATATAAATTCATGATTTGGATCTATCTAATTAAAAAGTCTCTCCCTAATAGAGTTGTAGAATGGACAATACAAATTTCCTTTAGATCACACAGACTACATAATCTATCCTCCTCAACCGTGCCTACATATCTGCCTGACCAAGTATGTACCAAGCCAATATGCAGACCAAGTATGCCAGCTCTAATTTGGGCACATCGTTTTAAATATGTCCATTCATTTCACATTATAATATTCACATATTATCATCTTAAATATGGGGTCAGAGCCCCCTATGTGTTGTCCGTGAAATTGCAGATGGACAGAGAGAGGCTTCCGGACTCATCTCAAATCTCGCGAGAGTTTGTTGCTGGGATAAAGACATGTCATTAACAAAGTAGATTTTCTCCTGGTTTGTCTCGCTAAAAGAAGCCATTTTACTATGAATATCTTGTAAATATTGTGTGCCTTGTGATGATTTGGTCCAGTATTTAGTTCAGTGACCATGGAGTTAAGGAATGGTTCAGAAGCTGTGTTCACGTTCACTCTCCCATTGGAAATGAATAGACTCCAACATTCTTCCTGTCTCCTAATAATGTTACCGCCCACCTCACGCAGATACAGGAAGTAAGCAAAGTTGGCCTCTCTTGCTAATTCTCCTCTTGGATACTATCAAGATTTAATCTCAGCCTATTTCTTTATGTGATGCATAAAGAGTCAGTGGTTCTCTCAACACCATATGGAACCCGTAACCCCGTAGATGGGCTCCAGGAACCTCCAGGGGTGCTTGAGGGGGTTCCAGGGGGTCACCCAGAAAAAAACGAGGAACAGTTTAATTTCCCTTTTATTTAGGGAATGAATATTCAGATAATAGGTTTCATTATCAGTTGTAGAAATATGACCAAATCAACTTACAACAAAAAACCTATCTTGTGAGGGTGCCTGGCACAAAATCCTTTCAAATGGGGGTCCATAGCTTTACCTGGGCTGTTACCTAGCCCTGGTCCAGTGCTTACAGCGAGTCTCTCTCTGTCTCTGTCAGAGAGAGACTCGCTGTAAGCACTGGACCAGGGCTAGGCTGTTACCTATCCACTTATTCGTGCCTTGTGGCACATAAGGTCCACAGCTTAATACGTATCAATTTGGTTGGTGGTCCTTGAGATGAAAATGTTTGAGAACAACTGCAATACACTAGTGAACAAACGGTTTGTTTGACCACAAATCTTATGGAATTAGAATTTAAGGCTTCAGAGGTGGAATTCCCAAAACACTCAGTAGGCTATTTGAGACCATGCCAATATTTCAAGGAATGCAGGGTTTAGATTTAACTAAGGAGTTATTGGGTACCTTGAGAGTTTATTTGTCAACAATTCCTCATCACATCATTTAATGTCTCACAGCCTTTGCTACATTCCATTATATTAGATGAACTCGTCTTGCTTCAGTGAGTGTCGTCGGTCAGGAGTTCAGTGAATGAATGACACAGGGAAGTGTTTTTCAAGCATAAAATTACTTTTTAAGTTTTTATGTCATGTGTGTCATTATAGCCGGAAAAAACGAAAAACAAATTAAAATAACAGATCTACAAGTTAACAAATTGTAGCTTGTAGAATGTCTATTTACCCCGTACGACATGGTTGTATGATGAAGGGCTGGTTGATAAAATAGGGCTAGTTGATAAAAATAAGTTAGTTGATAATAGTCAAGGCATTCTGTGTCCTTTTAAGAAAGTCTCAACAGGAGACGTTGTGTTCTTACTGTTGCCCAGAAAACATTGGCATCATACAACCAGGAAAAGCCTGTACTACACTGCAGTGAGCACAAGACGTTCATAGTCTGAAGGCTGGCTTTCTTTGCTAGAAACCCAATAACGGCACTCAGGTGGTGAAGGGGAAAAGTACCTGCCCACCATTGTGAAGTCCAGAGCTTTGAATCCTTCCGGCTTGGTTAATCGTCTACAATTGCAGGTTTTTATTTATTTAAACAAAAATAAAAAATAATGTTTTATTTTGGAGAAACTTTGAATTAAAAACATTATCGTCATTATCAGTGGTCATTTGAGGAGGCGTATTGTGCTTCAATTCCAAAAGTAATTCAAACTACTACAAAAGAGGATCAGGTCATTGTCCACAAACTCAGTTCTGGATGAGTTGTCAGATACAATTCCCATATACAGCAAAAACCTAATGTATTACCTTTTGTAATACATGCATGAGAGTGGTATTTCTGAAAAACAAATATGTACAGGGCAAGGTTGACTCTATGTCCCTGTCCATCACTACAGCCAAGATGAGACAGACATGGACCACCTGCTGCAATCAGGACCGGTGGTCCATGGACCACTAGTTGAGAAACAGTGCACTAAACCTGGTGACCTAAGATGACAATGTTATCATTTACTGCGAAGTCTCGCACAATGAATATATCAAGCCCTTAACAGTCATTATTTCATTTCAAGCTCCCCCCACACTAGGCTATTAAATCAAATTATTCTCAATTCTTACATTTGATGGACTTATGGGGTATTATTAAGCATAGTATTTAGCCTGGAACCCAACCTTCATATCTCTTCCCCTTGGATACGGTGCCCGGTGGGGGCTCCTAATTTCTGATTGTATGAGATATTATGCTACAGGTGGTGGTGGAATGAGAGATGACAAAAGCATAATTGAGGTAGATAGTATAATTAGTGTCTATGATTTGAAGATAGACATCACAAGATAGACATCACATAGCACATCAGTGAGCTGGATGCAATCCTACCTGGAGGGGAGAGAACAGATGGTGGAGGTGAATGGAACACTGTCCCCCCCCCTCCCAGTGAGCTGTGGCGTTCCACAAGGAAGCATACTAGGGACTTTACTGTTCCTAATACTGTATATGTTAACGACATGACTTCAGCTTGTGACTGCAACTTGTTCCTGTTCGCAGATGACTCAGCACTGCTAGTCTCGGACAGGAACAAACTGCAGGTTGAAAAGGCCCTCAGCTCTGAACTCGGTAGAATCTGCACCTGGCTCGCTGATAACAAACTATCTTTACACCTGGGACAAACTGAATCCATTCTCTTTGGATCTAATAGTAATCTCAGCAAGGCAAATGGCTTCTTGGTTAGAGTGGGTGACAATGTTATCACACGTAAAGCTGAAATTACCTACCTAGGTTCCATCCTGGAGGCTAATCTTTCCGGTGATAAAATGGCCACCAACGTAATCAAAAAAGTCAACCAAAGAACAAGATTCCTTTACAGGATCTCCTCACTGGTCAACAAAAACACCTTGAAGACCTTAACAGGAGCCCTCGTACAAGGTTTCTTTGACTATGCATGCACCTCCTGGTACCACAGCACCTCAAAGGCCCTTAAAACTAGGCTCCAGACTTCCCAAAACAAACTGGTCAGGCTCCTACTCCTACTTAATTAGTGCCAATTTGGGGGTCCTTGGTCCTTGACATGAAAACGTTTGGGAACCACTGCCTTAGTGCAGTGGCGTTGCTACATCACCATCTAGTGAAAGTATTAGGTAGTGCAGTTAGCGCCAGGATTGAGGATTCGCCATGACATCCCATCATCCCATGCAGAGACAGGCAATGTCAACCGTCAATGTCAAAGGTTTCTTATGGCCCGGAGCCCCGGACAAAACACTATGCTGTTTAAACAAGTAGACTGCATGCCACGCCATGGTATTATTCTTTCATATTTGCTGTTTTCCGTGTCGGTTGCGTAGCCAATTACCGTCCGTGTTCGACTCAAAACAAACGGTCGTACGCATGCGCACGAGTGAGATCAGCTGACTGGAGTGTGATGTTCTTTCTGTTGAAGGACCTGCAACCTTATCATCATCATTATAATCATCATCATCAGAGATATGCATACACATATCTGAGTGTGTTTTAAACATCAATCAATAGTCCTGCGTGTGGACAACAGTACGGAATCCTTTGAACGCATTGGTAAGTGTAATGATTAAATATAAAATACAACGGTGTCGTGACCACAACCTGCGACTGCATTCATTGCTAGCAGGCTAATGCCAGTGTAAGTGCTCTAATGCTGTGTAACCATAATAACAGTATATTTCTTTCCCAATGTCACAGAAAGATGTTAGACCTATTCATTCAACATACTCTCAATGAGTATATAGTTAACATTCTGAAGTGGACCCTCTTGTAAACAAGTGTGTAATGCTTTGGACTCACAGTTAACAGTTTTTGTATTGAGTTGAAATGCTTGAAATGTACTGTAATTCTGCAAACTGTTAATAAATATTTCAATCAATCAATCAATCAATCAAAAAGTGTTTTTGAACACACAAACACACATCATCACATGATTTCCAATCACTAGATTGATGATCTCATCTGATCACAAGTACAGTGAATAACTCGTCACTTGTGACTGTTGATAGGAATATTTAGACCAAAAGAGGAAGTGTTTTTTTTTGCAATGTGGCACTGATGATCAGGGGTGTAATAATGTCCTAGTTTGTTCTATGACAATGTTTGTGTTGGGCAAGGTGGTTGCTTTGTTTGGACATATATATATATATATAGTGTATATATATGCTTAGGCATAATGTTATAAATGGCTGTGTCTTGTGTTTAGACATTAGGTTAGAGATAGTTAAGTTTAGTTATAAGGTAAAAGTTTGACGTTTACAATCTTGAAGGGCAGCCAGCTACAGGCAATGGCAAGATAGTGGAGAATGGAGATCAGTTGTAACCAAGCTAGGGGTAAGCAAATTATTTATTTTGTTAAAATATGATTTAGAATCATTTTAAAAGAACATTCTGGTTTCGCTACTCACTGCTCCCCAGACTGCTGGTGCCAACTCGCCCCTTTACCAACTCGCCCCGGGCGAGTTGGTAAAGGGGTTCCTAAAGTAACCAAAGTAAATTATGCTCTAACGGTTAAACCTAACCTTATTCCTAACCTTAACCTCAGTAAAACTATGCCTGAACCTAACCCTATTCCTAAACTAAACCCCAGTAAAACTATGCCTAACCCTAAACCTAACCTCTAACTTTATTCTCAGTAAAACAAAATAAAGAATACAAGAACCGTCAGACCGAGCGGTCGGCGTGAGGTCGGCGGAAAAATCCAGGGGCGAGATGGTTTAGGGGCGACCGTACCTGATACCATTCCAGCAACTGAGGGTACTTCTATATCTAGAAGAAGAATGCATTACTCCTTTGATTGATTCAAAGGAGTATAAAGATATCACTCTAGAAGATCACACAAGAAGATGAATAAATGTCTCCTAGAATCTTGATTTGAAAGGCTACAGTACATTCTTTACAAGGGTCACAAGAAATATCAAATGGGGGACAAGGACAACTGAAACTGTATTTAGCAGTGACGAAATGCTTAATGTATTTTTGTGTGTTTGTTTTGTCTTTTCCCAGTTGACCTCGTCACCTAGAATAGATTAGTATATAGATTATCTATATTCTGATACTCATTGTTGCTATAGTGGTTGTTCAGTAACAGGAGACTCCTCTTTTGCTGGAGAGACAGAGAGGAGACTAAATTTAGTAAACAGAAAATGCATTTTGGGGTTGCGTATTGCGATACCAATTGTGTCTATTCAGAATAGAAAACTCGCACCGGATAAAGAAGAGAAATTGGAAGTGATGACACAAAGAAGTGAGCGGACACTAATTAATAGGAACTGGAATACTATAAAATGTAAGCTGATAAATGACTACTCTGTCCTAATTGGCTGAAATTGCCATCCCTATCTGAACATTTATTTTCTGTTTATTAAAGAGCTGGATAGATGTGGGGTCCCCTGTTACTGAACAAACACTCTACTAGAGCAAAGATTACTACTATCAGATTATAGAGCTTTTAGTAAGGGAGGCTGAAATCAACCAAAAAAGAACACGCACATCCAAGTGCCTACTAGGCAGGGTGCTGGATTAAATCAAGTCATAAGTAGATAAATGAAACAATCCGCACAACATTTTCTGCTCCGAGAGGAACGTTACCACTTTTTAAGTAAAGAAGTCTCGGAGCAAAAATCCACAAAATGGTTTGTGGATTGTTTCATTTATCTACTTTTGACCTATTAACAAAACACCCTTTTGTCTTAACCGAAATAATATCACTTGCACTACCCTTTTTAACCCATTCTGGACGGGAACCCCTTTTGGTGTTTTAACTAAGCATTACGTTATACTTTAGCTATTGAAAAATAGCAGATCTACAAGCTCATAGCGCGCCACCGAGTGGCGCGCTACGAGCTTGTAGGTCTGCTATTTTAGAAAAATCTTAAAAATGCGGCACAAATCATTGAATGAATATATATTCTTTCAGAGCGAATGTTTTTATTTTATTTCGACGTCCGGCCTAAATAAGTGCCCTTTAGCATTCTATCAAATGAATGATCTCCTTCTCTCCTGGCCTAAGTGAATCCTCTGTATCCGTGAGCCGGTGGACTACTACTACTACTGTACCTCTCTGGCAGCAGCCATGGCTGAATTCTGGTTGATCTCGGCACCGGGGGAGAAGACGTGCCAGCAGACCTGGGACAAGATGATGGTGGCCACCACACGCACCAACAACATCTCCACCAACAGCAAGTTCAACATCCCGGATCTCAAGGTCATCAGCGTTGCATTGCGTTTGTGTCTGTAAAACATATATTTTCAGTCTAAGGCGCGATTCATACTCCGAATAAAAGTCGGTTCGGCTCTGTAGAGCCTACAATGTGACGTCATTTGAGGTTCGGGGGGGGCGGGTACCGTCCTAAAGTCGGCTCTTCGGTGCTACTGACAATTTCTGACGAGCCAAAATCATTTCGGCACTACAGCGCCGAAACAGCGGTAAAATAGGAGTATGAATCGGCCCTAAGCCTTGTCTGTGTCACATGTTTTATGCAGAGCAGCTAAAGCTTGATGTGTTTGTTTATTTGACTATACGCCTTGGGTTAGTTGCAGGCCAGTGTCAATGTTATTCTGATGAGCAGGGTTTGAAATTGGTTGATCATAATCCATTCAACGCTCGAGGCTGGTTGAAAAGGCTAGAATAAATACAATACAAAGTCAAACATGAGCTCTTATCAAACAAGTTTTCAGTTCTGTGTGGGGAAGTCATTGGCAAACAACACAGCAGGCAACATTGTGAGGTGTTGTGGTTTCAATACTTAATGAGCACTGTTTGAAATATTCTAATGTTCTGTCTGACAACAGGTTGGAACGCTGGACGTCTTGGTGGGCCTGTCTGACGAGCTGACGAAGTTGGACACTTTTGTGGAGGGGTAAAGTGTACTGCTATAACTAGGAGTCCCAACCCCATATTATTATTATCTGATATTTCATGATTTGAAATGCAAATTCTTTATCGTGAAATTAAGTAACACTGACTTCTGTGTCCACTGCATGTTGGGAGCCACAGCAGTATGGTTGGTTTAGTGGTGACAGCAAAGAGGCTCCCGAGCTAAAGTTATGTGAGGAATGCATATCACATTCTAGCACTATACTAGTATCCAGAAGGCTGCTGCTGTCACCATGTGCCTCTTCTCCTCATCACTTGGCCATTAATCCATGTAGGCCTGACCTCAAAAATTAAAAAAAGATCTTCTAAATCCTCCAGTTTTCTGAAATAAATATTTTCACGATTTTTCAAAAATAGCAGACCTACAAGCTCGTAGTGCGCCACTCGGTGGTGCGCTACGAGCTTGTAGATCTGCTATTTTTCAATAGCTAAATTATAACTATGTTTAAAACACCAAAAGGAGTTCCCGCCCAAAATGGGTTAAACCACTTCCTGTTTTATTGCGTTGTCGCATGGTGGAAATAGCAGATCCACAACCTCACAATGTGTTGCATCGTGACATGATGTGACCTTGTAGATCTGTGTTTTTTTTTTTTTTTTGTTGAAACTACAACATTCCGATAATGAACATGCCCAAAATAAGGACACTAGGTTGAAAGTGGTGAAGTCATGCCTCTGTCTGAACTATAATTATTTGGGGGCTTTCTAGTGTTGTGAAGAAGTTGGCCCAATACATGGCGGATGTTCTGGAAGACAGCCGAGACAAAGTCCAGGAGAACCTACTGGCCAACGGAGGTAATGATATTATTATGAATACGAAATAATTACATTTTATCATTTTGTCTTCTGTGTGTGTGCAACAAAGCGGTGTTCCGAATAGTATATCCAATAAAAAGTAAACACAAAAAGTAAAATAAAAATAGAAAGTGACACATAACTAGAATAATAAAGGCATATTTGACATTCACTCCAATCTGCTTTAAAAAAGAACATTCTGGATTTTGGTACTCACTGCTCCCCAGACTGGTGGTGCCGACGTATTCCAGGCAATGAGGGCAAAGACCTGATCTTATACTCCTATTTTTATTTAAAGGAGTAAGAGATCATACTGTCCCTGTTGTAATGTACTGAAGGAGATTTAATGAAATCTAAGATTTGAAAGGCTACAGGGTCACAAATATATGGGGGATAACTGAAACTATATTTATCGAACCGTAGTTGTAATAAGTGAGCAGTGAGAAATGCGTTCAAAGTATTTTTTGTGTGGTTCTGTCTTTCCCAGTTGACCTCGTCACTTATATCACCAGATTCCAGTGGGACATGGCCAAGTATCCCATCAAACAGTCTCTGAAAAACATCTCAGAGATCATTGCAAAGGTAGTCTATAGTGGAAGGTGAACAGGTTTCATATTTTCTTTTAAATGGATTTACGTATAGCCCCTCCATTCAAAGCAGGACACTTAACAATGTGCATTATATTCATTCACTGTGGCACTTGGCTCCGGAGGTAGAGTGGCCATCTTGGAATCGGAAGGTTCACAGTTTGAGCCCCGGCTCCTCGTGTCAAAATGTCCTTGAGCAAGACAATAAAAACCCTAACTGCTCCCGAAGAGCAGGTCGGTGTCCTTGTATGGTTTCCTCCAGCATCGGTGTGCGAATATATTGCAATACACTTTACAAAAGCACTTTGGATGAATGAACCAATTTCCATTCACATACTAATGGAGGTGTGTGAAAGATGTCTTGACGTCTGCACACACCAGCCTGCTCGTTGGGGTGCAGTTGGGAGTTCAGTGTACTGTCTTGCTCAAGGATAGTTTGATATATTTCCAGGAGTTTCTCCAGAAAGTGTAAAATAATCTCAGCAGAAGATATCTCTGCTGTCGGGAGGAAACCTCATAACTCCAAAATGTTCATTTTTCAGGAAATTAAGCTATACAGCCTCATCAAAGTTGATTTATATATAACTTTATATATTGTCTTACTTCCACGAGAGGTGGCGGAGTTAGTTGCGTTAGCAGACATTTTGAGGGTCCAATGGAGTTAAGAGGTTTTGTCCAAAGCACTTTTTACTACTTTCCGTTGGTTCAATATTTTCGAAACAACACACAGACGTAAAGGTCAAAAACCTCAAAAATGGAGTTATGAGGTTTCCGCTCCCGACAGCAACGATATGCTCCTGTATATTTCAGGAGCATATTTTAGAATGTTCTGTAGACGACCCTGAGCACTTATTGCTTGTGTTGTAGCAAGTGACTCAGATAGAAAACGACCTGAAGTCGAGAGCGTCCAACTACAACAACCTGAAGGGAAACCTGCTAAACCTGGAGAGGAAGAATGCGTGAGTAAAGCTTCATTTGTAATCCGTAGTTAGTATGACTATGTCGCATGACGGTGTTTCTTGCCTAAGAAAAACCCCAAAACTGATCTTCAAGCTGACAAAGCATTGCGACATGATTGATATACAGTTTGCAACTACATTTGGTCATTAATCCTCCATTAAGGTTCATTCGTCCAATTTCCATATAGTTCTTGAATGGCCACTCAATTACTCAGTGACTAACCTGTGCTATTACTGTATATGCATTGTGCTGTAGAGGGAGCCTGCTGACCAGGAGTCTGGCTGACATCGTGAAGAAAGATGATTTTGTTCTCGACTCAGAGTATCTGATTACTATGATCGTGGTCGTCCCGAAGTAAGTGCTCCACATCGGCCCCCTGCAGGTCACCCTCAGTCAGTGTTGTTTTCTTTTTTTTAAAACATATGTTTATTGGTAGCGGGTTTCAACAATTTAAGTTCAGTTTGAACATACCATTCTTTTTTCATTTTCTCCCTCACCCCATCCCTCCCCCCACAGTTATTGTCATTATTAAAACAATATATTAAAAAAAAACAAAAAACGAATTATTGAGTACAGACATACAAAAACAACAGTAGCAACAAGAAAAAAAAAGAAAGAGATCCAGTCCAATCAAACAACCATACATTGTTGACCAAGTGTAAACAGCAGGACACAAAACAAATAATTTAAGTACAGATGACAAAAACAATAATTCAAGCACAGATGACAAAAACAATATAAATAACAACAACAAACAAAAAATAAATACAATAAATACAATTATAAGTTGGGTTATTAAAGTTCAAAAGATAGTCACAAGTTGTTAGAAAAGATTGCGTTGAATCGGAACGTTGACATACATCACCCTCCATAAATGATACTCATAGTATTGACTCAATTAGTCTGTCGGAAGTACTCTCAGATTCTCAAAATAGGTAATAAACGGTTGCCAGCTAGAAAAGAACCTTTCTGTTGAACCTCTAATTGTAAATTTAATTTTTTCCAATTTTAAAAACCCCATAATATCCTTAAGCCACATAGCTATAGAAGGGGAAGTTGGGGATTTCCATCCCAAAGTCAGTGTTGTTTTGGCAGCAAATTTCTATTTTAGTTGTAGTCATAGTCTTCGGAATGAATCTAAATATCATAAGATTTTAGTCGACTAATTCTACGAGAATGTTTTGTCGGGCCTTGATGCCGTCGTAATGACTGTTTTTACACATGCTGAAAATAGCCGATCTACAAGATCTGCTATTTTCAGCATGCAACCAAGTGTAAAATGACTTATACTGGATCTCTTGTCCACTAGTCCCTTCCTAACATTTTAGTCTAGTTTTTATTTGTTGACAAAATCGACAGTATATTTAGTCTTAGTTTTAGTCATCATAGCTTAGTTTTCATTTAGTTTCAATTTAGTTTTCGTCAGTGGAAAAAGGTTTAGTTTTAGTCGACGAAATCAACACTGCCCTCAATCATACTTGTATTGTGTTTGGTTCATTTCATATAGGAACAAAACCCCCAATGCAGTACAAAAAAAATAACATTTAATAGATTGCACACTTTGCCATGTAAATAAAACAAACAATAACTATCATACGAATAGTAAGCTACATTCAGTAGAAGCATACATCGCACATAGGACCTACTGTAGGCAAGAGTGTCTGTTTGAGATGATTGATTGATACTCCTTAAGCCTAATTTATAATTTTCTCTATAAAAACAACTGACTGAAAATCGAGCTACACAGTTGTAAGACGAAGCAAGAATTAGGGAAGATTGAAAACCTTCTACAGGCTGACCTGAACCTTCATACAACACATTACACATCTACCTGTTGGAATCGTCTTATTTGAAGTCATGTGGTGGTCAGTCATTGTGATTTATCAATGTAATTTCTTCCAATATATCGTATGTTTACCTACATAAATGTCCAAATCTTTTTCTCCACTGTGTGTGAACAGGATTGGCTACACTGACTGGCAGACAACGTATGAATCCCTTTCCGAGATGGTGGTACCGCGCTCCACTAAGTATGTTTTAGCACCTACATTCAATAGATGAGATTGTCAGCGTTGTGGCAATGATATTGTGTATTGAGTCAATAATGTTGGCGATCGTCTCTCCGCCAATGTAAAGGCGATTTTGGGTTCGCTAAAAATACGAAGTGCAACCAGCCTTTTAATTTAGTTTTTAATGTGTGTGTTTTTCTTAAAAGAAAATTCAATGGGAAAAATAAACAAAATAGCTGTTTTACAAGCTCACAATACGTTTAAATAATGTTTGCTATTTTCGCACGACACTGTTTCATGATGAATTATAAAATAGGCTTAATCAGACTAATCAATTTAGTTGATTATAAAACAAATTAAATTTTCACATCAATTTGTTGATAATGTTTTTTGAATAATTATAAAAAAAAAACACTTCTCAATTCCACTAATCGAAAACATAATTGATACAATAATCGCCAAGAAAGTAGTCCATAGTAGTCCTAAAATGAATATTTTACTATTTTACGTTTCATGTACCAAATATGATCTCAAACACTAGGATACCTTGTTTTCTTCGAACCAGCCCCTTCTCTTGTAATTAATTGCAGCCTCTCACTGGCAGGCACGGTGTGATGCCGTAACCTAGCAACCTAACCTTTGTTGGCAGAATATAATACGATGCCCTTCGCTGAAGTAACCTGGAGAGGAGAAATGCATGTCCACTGTTCCAAAACGGAGATCCCTGACAAAGAGGACTTTGTTTTGGATCATTTTAACCCATTTAGACCTGAGGACGAAAAACTTCTAAATCCTGACAGTTTTCTGAAAAACCTATGACAAGGACCCCCAGAATTATCTGTATTTGGCCACCGACCCCCATCTGAAAATATGTCGTTCCAGGGACTCCCACAGAAGCAAAGATTTGAGTTCAAAACGTTCGCTCTGAAAGAATATATATTCAAAGATTTGCGCCACATTTTCACGATTTATCAAAAATAGCTCAGAATATCTACAAGCTTGTAATGCAGCACTCGGTGCCGCGCTATGAGCTTGTAGATCTGCTATTTTTCAACAGCTAAAGTAGGGTTCCTGCCCAGAATGGGTTAACAAGTGGTTCCACACTGGTTATTTTTGTTGTTCAAAGATCTGCTTTTCTGATAATTGACAGACGTCATGTTCATTTTAGAGATATGGAAATGCAGATTATCCTTTCATAAATTGTAGTGCTATTTTCTTGACATTTTTGGTCGATCAAACAGGACAGTAGTGAAAGAGGGTTACGGAGGGTTCCGAAGCCCGCTATAGAGCGTCGGAGTCCCGCCCCCTTTCATGACGACGCCAGGCCCAGGAAATAATTCCCATTGCATTTTCCCCATAGACATAAAACTAAGACCTTTTAAGCGTCGTACGAAGCCAACTCGAGTCGTGACAAATCATGACAACAAACACAATCTTTTGGACCAAACAAATAATTACAAAGAAGAAAAACAACAACAAAAGTGTTGTAACCTGCCGTTTTTTTCTTCTTTCTAATTATTTGTTCGCCCCAAAACATTGTGTTTATTGTCATGATTTGTCAAGAGTTGGCTTTGTCCGCGGCGTAAACGTCTTTAAATAAATACTTTTTGAAAGGTCTATGAGGAAAATGAACGGGGAATTATTTTCCGGGTCTCTCGATGGGGCGGGACTGCGACGCTCTATTCTGAGGCATCGCCATTCCAACACGCCGCATTACTAACCCCGTTCCCTAAGCCTAAACCTAACCGCACGCGGTAGTCGGAATGGCGGTGCATTGGAATGCCACTATGTCCCTGTGAAGGTAGATATGAGTGATTGCATATACTGCACAATTAAGTGGAATTAATTAAAAAAAAGAAAAAGTCATTTTATGTCTCACAATTGTGTAGTCATGAATTATTGGGAATTAATTCAAACATTGTAAACAAGACAACCCATCTTTGCAGTAATTAGGCTCACAGAGGCAC
Organism: Electrona antarctica; assembly: GCF_951216825.1. Classification (NCBI taxonomy): domain Eukaryota; kingdom Metazoa; phylum Chordata; class Actinopteri; order Myctophiformes; family Myctophidae; genus Electrona; species Electrona antarctica. The sequence goes on from NC_136796.1 coordinate 43,389,533, forward strand.
AATATAATACATACCAACATATACAATTTGGCCAAAATAAAGCACAAGAGAAAATGAGAATGAGAAAAGTGTGCATATAATATTTTATCTTGGCGTTCGGCTCTGCTACATTTTTCTCCCTGCTCGGCACAATTACACAGCCATCATTAAACATTAACCCATTCTGAACGTTATACTTTAGCTATTGAAAAATAGCAGATCTACAAGCTCCCCACTACAGAAATAGCAGGTGGTGGTGGGAGAAAACATTGCATAACAACAATCAGGAACCATATGCAGAAGGAAGGCAGGAAGAATGCATGCAGTCTAACCCCCTTTTTGAAACTAGCTCCTGAACTAACTCCGCAAGCTACGTGTCGTATACGTTCTGCATGCAGCACGGCCACACGACAAAGTAAAAGCACATTACGAATACCACATAAATAAGGCTATAGAAGTCCTCCCTGGGCCCAGGCGGTGGCGTAACCGTCTGGGCACCCGACTGGTAATCCAGTCGCAGTGTGCCGCGGGTTCGACTCCCGAGCCTGACACGGCCTTTACTGCATGTCTTCCCCCATCTCTCTCCCGTTTCCTGTCAGCCTACTGTCTGTCCCTTCAAAAACCAATAAAAGGCGTAAGCCGCAAAAAAATATCTTAAAAAAAAATAAAAAAAGAAGTCCTCCCTGCTGCAGTTGTAAACATCTGACCCGAGGCCCTTCGCCGCATGTCATCCTCTCTCTCTCTCCCGCCATTCCTGTCTCTCTCTTATTGTCACTAAAGGTGACAATATAATAATAATAATAATTATTTACCTTTTTTAACAACCTGTATTCAAACTCTTCCTGATGTCCTTGTGTGTCCTCTTCCTCTATAGCCTCCTGTTTGAGGACAACGACAGTGGCCTGTTCAGCGTGACCCTCTTCAGGAAGGCCATCGACGACTTCAAACACAAAGCCAGGGAGAACAAGTAATGACGGGCTCGTTTTTTTTTTTGTCCTAACAATTGAACCAGCCAATCATAATCGTGCTTGCAGCCACTCCGGTTAGCATGACGTCGTAGAGATCCATGTGCTTGTGCATCACTTTACAGAGGATGTGTTCGTGCGTGCGTGCGTGCGTGCGTGCGTGCGTGCGTGCGTGCGTGCGTGCGTGCGTGCGTGCGTGCGTGCGTGCGTGCGCGTGTGTGTGAGTGCGTGCGTGCGTTGCACTGGTGATTGATGGCCAGCCTCTCTCCTGTTTGTGCCGTGTTGTTTGCCAGGTTTACGGTGCGTGAATTTCAGTACAATGAGGAGGAGATGAAGGCAGACAAAGAGGAGATGACGCGTCTGTCCACCGACAAGAAGAAACAGTTTGTATGTCCTTTTAACCCATTTCGGACTGAGGTCGATTAAAAAAAGGGCATCTAAATCAGTTTTCAGTTTTCTGAAAAACCTTATGTTTCTATGTCAGTGGTGCTCAACCTTTTTCATGTCAAGGACCCCCAGAATTATCTGTATTTGGCCGAGGACCCCCCTCTGAAAATATGTTGTCACATGAGTGTGATTTGTTTTTTACTACAAAGAAAATGTGTAAATGCAGCAGACTATTCATAGCGAACAGTTCAATTGATTGCCGTGGGTACTTGCAATGAACATGGTTTGGGTTTTGCATATTTAATTGCAAAAAGTGGCGCCTCTACCAAAAGGACTTCATCTGTAGAATAGCTAAAATAGCCGATCTACAAGCGACGTTGTAGATATGCTATTACGGTAACTATTTCTGTGGCCTTTTCTGCCTATATTTTGATAGTACATGAAGATTGACAGGAAATGGACAGGGTGACACCATAGAGTAATAAAAGTTTAGAGACCGAACCGGAGCGTTAGCCCCGCCCCCAAGCTATTCATTTCGATGGAAGTTGCTCAGTGGCGTTTTGAAGCACCCGGAAGACTGCCCCGGAAGTACAATTATAACTCAATGGCTCGAGCGAGCGGAAGTTTAGCCTAGCCTAGCCCCGGACCTCAAGATCCCGGAAGCACCCGGAAGACTGCCGGAAGTACAATTATAACTCAATGGCTCGAGCTAGCGGAAGTTTAGCCTAGCCTAGCCCCGGACCTCAAGATCGAGGTCCGTCCACCTCCATGAAAGTGCTGCAATTCCACATTTCGCCCGTAGGTAGTGGCAGCTTCAACGTTGGATAGCCTTACTGGGGGCTTGGGTGACACGCAGCAAAGGTCACCAGGCTCGGGAACCCACAACGTGCTTGCATTAGACTAGACTCGAGCATTAGAGACTTTCATTACTGGAGCCTATACGTATGCCAGTGCCACTAGGCCAGGGGTGCCCACACTTTTTTGACTTGAGAGCTACTTTCTAAATGACCAGCTCAACAAGATCTACCCACCGACAAAATGATAATAATCATTGCTGAAAATAGTTTAAATATGTAACTGAGGGGGCTTTGGAATATCAGAGCTGGCGTTACATACAGTATGAGACAAATGCACATTGGGATGTGAAATAGACGGGGAGAAATTGAGTTTTTTGCACAGCAACACTCTTGAAAACAAAATATTGCATTGTGGGTTTCAGCTGACAGGCCATTTTGATGTCGTTCAATCTAGTTACCTTAATTCAAGTGGCAGATGCCAAAAATATTTTTATATTTTAAATTAAATATTCTATATTCTATTCTATGTCATGTGATCTACCTGCACAGCCTTTGTGATCTACTGGTAGATGGCGATCTACCTTTTGGGCAGGCCTGCACTAGGCCACCTGCACCACTAACTATTTTATTTTATTGTTTAGAAGTTTCTGTAATCTCTCACCAATAATGACATGTCCAATAGAGGGATGCCTGGTTGAAAGTGGTCAACTCTTTGCTGTCATGCTCATTTTAAATGTGTCCCCTTAAAATGCTCATTTCGTTCATATAGGGGCCCTTGGTACGATGGCTGAAAGTGAACTTCAGCGAGGCCTTCATCGCATGGATCCACATCAAAGCCCTGCGTGTATTTGTGGAGTCGGTCTTAAGGTGAGCAAGACTACCTCCTACACTTGTTTTACGTTGAGCCGCTTACAAGTTGTGAGCGAACATTTCGTGCGCAGTTCAGTTCGGCAAGTCATAAGACCGTGGGTTCCGTGACGCATGCTGAGCATGTGGAAGTGCCGCCTAGTATGCCTGTGCTCCGCGGCCCACGATACGTCACCGACCCTACCTGTGCGTTTTCACCCCAGCTCCGTGGTTTCCCTTTCCGTCTCATGCGATGGCCCGAGAATATACACGGACAGCAGACACACGACATTCACGCAGAAGCAACAACACAGAACAGCAGACACACGACATTCACAGAGAGAAAACCAACAACATGGAACAACAACAACACAACCGGCCCAGCACGGAAAACACCCGGTCAGGAGTAGGCAAAAATCAAGTGTGACCGTCTGTCTCACTCGGATCGCACTGCGACCCAGATGCGTGGCTTTAGACGTGAGACAGACGGGTCGAGCTTCTAGTACTGTACATAGTACATAACCATACTCCATAGCAGTTTGCTGTTTAATGGTGCATTAAAAATACATACAATGAATGGGGGTTCTGATCAGGCTGAAACGTTGCTGTATTATGGAGTTTTAAGTCATAGATTACTGATGTCTTAAGGGCCTTTCAATCGTGAAGCGAGGAATGCAGGCGTTGTTGCCTGGATCAACGACGGGTCTCCTCCAGGTCTGCTCAAGAGGGGCGTGACGACGCAAGCGTAAAAAAAAGCGCAACAGTTTCCAGGTCTGGTGAGTCGCGGGCGTGTGCACGAAACGAGCAACAAATTCACGGGACTGCGCTCCACGTAAATACGCTTGCGTTGTCGCACCGCGACTGCTCCCCAGTGCTCCGCACAAAAACTATAAAAAACTATAGGCGCGTCATATCGCTTCACGTTTGAAAGGCCCTTAAGGCTGTACCCTAGCCCTGTTTTTAGGATTCCAACTTCAGCAGGGATTTTCGAGCGGACGTCAGAACTAATCGTTTCTGATTTAAACATTTCAAAAAAATCAGACCCGTCTGAACCGAGTGGTGCTGCTGGGGTGTCGGACTATTGCCTGCCTAATTGCTTATTGCCTACACTCTCTTCATATTGTGTACCAAACACACTAGTGTATTCACATTCTATTCATTCAATTTACCTTCCACCACATTAGTGGCCCGCCAGACTTGGCTTTAGACTTGTTGTGAAGGTAATGATCCATCTCTTTTTTTGGCACCGCCGTTACCTTCCTCTCTCTCGTCTTCTTCATCCTCCACCTTTTTGGGCCGGTGGTCCCGCCGCCCTGTGGCCGTCTCCTCTCCCTCTTCCTCACGTGCACAGTCTTCCTCGGTAGTGTCACGCTGGTGTTAAGTGATCAGCAAGGAGAACAACCTGGAAATCAAATTGCCCTTTAACTCATTTTGGGCGGGAACCCCTTTTGGTGTTTTAAGCATTATGTTATACTTTAGCTATTGAAAAATAGCAGATCTACAAGCTTGTTAATTTAACTCAGAGAGTTAAATTAACAGTGGTTTTACAATATAAATTGGGGTACCAGAGATAGAAATGCCATTAAATAGGGGGTCCGTAGCATAATACGTGTGAAAAAGTCCAGTCGAGTGTGTTTGTCTCGTGTCCTGATGTCCATGCACGACTTTCTAATCATTGTAAACGCAACATGAACATCGTATTCCGATGGTCTAGATATATTTTCGAGTAAAAAAAAAAAAGAGAGAAAAAAAACGTTCGAAGCCCATTAATTAAAGTTCGAGTCCATTATTAACCCATTTTGGACGGGAACCCCTTTTGGTGTTTTAAACATCATGTTGTAATTTAGCTATTGGAAAAATAGCAGATCTACAAGCTCGTAGCTCTGTAGGTCTGCTATTTTTGAAAAATCGTGAAAATATTTATTTCAGAAAACTGGAGGATTTAGAAGATTTTTTTTAAAATGTTGAGGTCAGGCCTGAATGGGTTAAGATTCGAGTGCCAACGTAACGATCGATTATCCGAACCTCCGAAGGTTCGGGGGACAGCGTTGCTGATCGCATGGAGGTCCTAGATCCACATTGTGGTTCCACATGTTGATCCACATAATTCCATCTTTCTTCACAATTCCTCTATTGTAGATACGGTCTTCCGGTCAACTTCCAGGCCATGTTGCTTCAGCCCAACAGGAAGAACATGAAGAAGTTGCGGGAGGTTCTGTATGACCTCTACAAACACCTGGACAGCAGCGCTTCCATCATCGACGTGAGTCTCCTCCTCCTGTGGCACTTCTCACTTCCCGCTGATCACAACGTAGTCTCGCGTAGCCAGACAACTATTCCACAATCTCCGAATGCTACAGTATATAGAGTCTGGAACTACAGCCCCCATGAGCGGAGTAAGGAAGCTGCCATTTCCGTTCACGAAAATATATTTTAAAATATCTTTACATTTAATTTTTGTATTTATTTTTGTAACAAGCTATATATATGCCTTAGATGATTTCTATTTATATTACAATAAATTTGCGCGACTGTAAAGACGAAACGGCAGTGGAGAGGAGGCTCCACTTCCGCTTTATATTTTACTCATGACAGCTATTCCGATGCTCCAGCATTTGGAAATTGCGAGAGTCAACAGTCTGGTAACGCGAGACTAATCACAATTTGTGAAGTGGCACAGCTTATGATCCCAACGTGTCACAATACCACTTCACGGCTCTGTGGGGACCCTCGGGGGGGGGGGGGGGGGGCTGGGGGTGTGTAACGTCATTATTGGTAAATAAAAAATTATATATATATATATATATATATAATATATATAAATATATGCTGAAATGGCAGATCTATAAGCACACAATGTGGCAGTTTTCAAATTAGATTAAGAACTTTTGTGGCTAATTTGGTTGAGCTTAAAATAGATCAAGTGGTTTATATATATATATATATATAAAGCGAAAAAATTTAACTCAAATCTTTGCTTCTGGGGTGTCCCTGGAACAACATATTTTCAGATGGGGGTCGGAGGCCAATTACATATATTTTTGGAGGTCCTTGACATTAAAATGTTTGAGAACGACTGACATAGAAACATGGAGGTTTTTCAGAAAACTGTCAGGATTTAGAAGGCATTTCTAGAATCGTCCTCAGGTCTAAATGGGTTAAGTGGTTTATTGCTATCTGGTCCGCAGGCGGCTATCGACATCCCAGGTCTGAATCTGAGCCAGCAGGAGTATTACCCCTACGTTTACTACAAGATTGACTGCAACCTGCTCGACTTCAAGCACTAAGAGACCCGTCCCCTCCGCCAAACATCTGTCCTACCCACGGAAACCCACTCTGTCGACCATGGGCAGCATTCTGACACCACACAAACAAGCTACCAGCTGTCATTTTCCTTCCTGCTTTCCATCTCCCAATCTCTTTCTATCTCTCTTTCACATGAAACATTCCTTTATACGTACCCAATGGCCCATATTTATAAAGCTATGGGGAAGAGAAGTGCTGTTTACAGGTTGACTGAGTTCTTCTTATCCCCTTCTTTTTATTTTCTCCCCACTTAAGTTGTTACGACAATTCTCCCCCCATGTGTATAGTAAATCGACCCCTACTATTTGATCTTGGGGAGGGTGTCAGTGTAAGCACACCTAAGATTCCATGCGTGGACAAAAGAAGCTGTCTGCCGGCGTCTCTTCCGGGTTTTTAGACAGCTGGTGGGTGGAAATGAAGCTCCACCCACGTCGGCCAGATTCCCGGAAAAGCTTGCCCCAGCGGCATTCTGCCGCGTGGGTAGAGCTTCATTTCCATCCACCAGCTGTCTAAAAACCCGGGAAGAGACGCCGGCAGACAGCTTCTTTTGGCCGTGCATGGAAGCTTAGGTGTGCCCAGAGTGTCAGTAGACAACCCTGTCTCTCCTCCGACGATGGAGTCGCCAGCCACCTAATGGTGAAGTTTCATGAGAGGGCATACTGTGTGTGCACATGAATAAACTAATCGTTCCCAGTTCCATTCCCTGCTGAACAGGCAGTCCCAGACAACTTTTAGGGAGTAGCTAGATCACCCTCCCTGCTTCCCATGGCTTTCCCCTTCCCCTTCTGCCGTCTGTGTTCGGCCGGGCCAAGCCGCATTGCACCACAGAGGATTCGAACCCCCCAGTCTCCACGATATAGCACCTGATGTTCTACCATACGCGATGCATAAGGGAGCCCCTGAACTGTCTTTTGTCTTAAAGTTCTGTGACCATGTCTCCATTTCCCTCCTTACACGTGCAGCCTGATTTATAGGTTGTTCAGCTTAAAGGGCCTTGAAAACGGGGAGCGAGGAACGCACACGTTGTTGCCTGGACCAACGACAGGTCTGCTACAGGTCTGCTCAAGAGGGGCGCGACAACGCAAGTAAAAAAAAAAAAAAAAAAGATAAACCGAATCCAGGTCCGGTGTGTCGCGGGCGTGTGCACGAAACGAGCACGCGCGCAACAAATTCACGGGACCGCGCTCACGTAAATACGCTTGTGTTGTCGCACCGCGACTTCTCCGGGGCAAAAACGCAGGTCTCATTGAAAATGAACTATAGGCGCGTTTTATCCCCATTTGCAAGGCCCTTTTATTGGACATTTTTCATTGTTGATGTCATTGTGAAGGGTTTACGAAACAATTCACTATGGCGAAAATGGATATGGTGAATATTGGACTTCAGATGCACGGTAAAAATCGTCTGCAATAATTTTACCCTGAGTGTGTAAAGATTTTTACACTGAGAATTTGACTGTAGTTGGCTTTTTCCCTTTATTCTGCTACTAGTACCGGGATCGGTTCATGTTCAATGGGGAAATGGTACAAATACACAGTATATATATATGTATGTTAAAGACAGTATTTATTTTAAGATTATAAAAGCAATGGGTGGAAAACGGTCATTTCTTTGTTGTTTTGAAGGTGTGGTTGTGTCCGTCTAGCTCCGTGTGGAATGTCCGTTTAGAAGTTTAGACGATGTGACGAGATGCACCTGAGCCACTGTCACCGTGAAATACAGCTCATTTTATCAAGAGGCGATATGTTTAACTGTATGCTACCACCATTTCTGTACATTATATTTAAGAAAATAATATATAACTATATAATGTGCAAATGCTGTATTGTCGACATGTGTTTGAAAAATGAAAACTGTCAAAGTGAAAAACATCAAAAATAAATGTGTGTGTGTGTGATATCTACTGTAAATGCCGAAGTCAAATGTCCATGCATTTGTACTGCGGAATAAATGTGGCTGTTGGTAAACGACGTAAAGGTCGGTATTGTTTTTCCTGGGCTTCCGTGATTATTATTGATGAGGTGGTGATCAATACTGTGACGCAGGTAGGGAGCAAGCTACAGCTGGATCCCGCTAGACTAGACTGAGGATAAAGACTCAAATTCAACCGATAACTATAGGCTACCTGAGCTGATGATATTATGCCTGTGCAACTGACTCCAAAATGATTCATTGTTTTAAAGGAGCTCCACCATGAATTTGACATTTTTCAGGATTTTTTTGTGTTCCCCAGTGTATTTTTTCTATCCATCCATCCATCAGTCTGCAACCTCTTATCCGTAGTCGGGTCGCGGGGGCAACAGCTCCACCAGAGAGCTCCAGACTTCCCTCTCCAGGGCAACATTAGTGACTTCCTCCTGGGGGATCCCGAGGCGTTCCAAGGCCAGTGAGTCGATGTAATCCCTCCATCTGCGCCTTGGGTCTCCTCCCATGAAGTGGGACATGCGTCGAGGACCTCCCTAGGGAGACGCCCGAGAGGCATGACCAGATGCCCCAAACCACCCGGCTCCTTTCCAGGCGAAGGAGCAGCGGCTCTACTCCGAGTCTCTCCCGTGTGACTGAACTGAACTCACCCTATCTCTAAGGGAGATGCCAGCCACCTGTCGGAGAAAACTCATTTCGGCCGCTTGTATTCGCGACCTTATTCTTTCGGTCATGACCCACACTTCATGACCATAGGTGAGTGTAATTTTACACCCAAAAAAGTTGTTTTTTAAACACTCAGACCTTCATTGAGAATTCTGTGATTTTCTGACCAATTAAGCAGTCGCACTAGCAGTGTCATATTTGCCCACACATTAAAATCCTCAACGTTGATATTTTAATTTGTGTCTCAGTGTACAGTACAAATGGACCTTCAATTGTATATGTGGTTAAAGCTGCAATCTGATAATCAACTTAATAATTTTAATAAACTTTCATTTTACCGATCGGCAAGGGATTGTGACATTAAAAAAAAGTTTTTGTAATTTTTCTTTTTTGTAGGTTTTCTGAGCTCATTTGCGCCCAAAAAAAACCTGAACTTTTAATATTCAGTATAGATTGTCTGTGGTCTGGGGTTTTCTGGCTCAAACGAGTGCTCTCTCTGATTGTCCTGCTGTTTGTGATGTCACGGCCTGCAAATCCCATATATGTCAATGGGATTCAGATCACACTTCTCAACCACCACAGCTACTCTAAAATTCACCAGTGATGTGCTACTATCTTTCGAACCGGTGCAATATTCATTGACCTTTCCAAAGCCTTTGATATGGTTGACCACTACCTCCTCCTAGACAAACTCTATTCCATCGGTATTCAACGACATGCTCTTCTCTGTTTCAATTAAGCAATTAAGCTAACTGTACCTGTATGTGTATGTCCTGTGTATTTGTACTGTATGTTATGTTGTACCCATGTGTCTTTAGTACTTTAGTCTTTTGTGTACTTGCACTGCTGTAATGTTGTCGTATGTATAGGACCCCCTCTCAAACGAGATGCTGCATCTCAAGGGGCCATCCTCTAAAATACAATTCTGACAAGAATTCTGTTTTCATTACAGCTCAAAAGGCTTCCAAACACCAGAGAGAACTCCAGACCACAGAAAATCCACTGAATGTTCAAAGTTCAGGGTTTTTTTTGGGTGTAATTGAGGTCGTAATACCTAAAAGAAGCCTTAAACAATAAAATAAACCTTAATACAATATAACTATAGGCCTACGTATGGTAGATCATGTTATAACTAGTAGTCTACTAATGTATAACTACCTCATCTGTGTGGTAGAGTAGGCCCATGTTAATACAATATTGATTGTATATTTTAGTACATCATCTGCTCTGCTGTGGTTGGAGGACAGCTCCCAGCTCTTCTACTGAGACATTAAACAGACTGGTGTTGGGCAGGGACGGATTAACCCCCATGAGGGCCCCTGGGCCGGTAATTTTTGCAGGGCCCCCATAGCGCGCGTACACGTGACATTGTCTTGTTTTTCTGTGTTTTTATCATCTTTTTGACCTAAATTGAACTAAATCAATGGCCAATGAAGGGCTTCAGAAGCCCTTTTCAGGGTGTCAAACCTAGTACCGTGCGGTCCAATTTCCTCAAAGGGCCCCTGAGAGCCAAGGGCCCCTGGTCCACGGCCCCATTGGCCCAATGGCTAATTTGTCCCTGGTGTTGGGTATAGGAGTAGGACACCTACAGTAATAGGCCTACTGCCTGAAGCTCATATACGCACACATGTCCCTTATTGTATTGGACGAGATCCCTTGATTTGATTGTTTAAGCGATTATTTAAGCGATTATTTAAGCGACCACATCAAACAAGAGGTGGACGCTGGCAAATACTGCGGCATGGTCATGCTGGACCTCCAAAAGGCTTTTGACACCGTGAACCACTCCATACTGGTTAACAAGCTAAAAGCAATTGGTTTCGATAGCACATCAGTGAGCTGGATGCAATCCTACCTGGAGGGGAGAGAACAGATGGTGGAAGTGAACGGAACACTGTCCCCCCCCCCTCCCAGTGAGCTGTGGCGTTCCACAAGGAAGCATACTAGGGCCTCTACTGTTCCTAATATATGTAAACGACATGACTTCAGCCTGTGACTGCAACTTGTTCCTGTTCGCAGATGACTCAGCACTGCTGGTCTCGGACAGGGACAAACTGCAGGTTGAAAATGCCCTCAGCTCTGAACTCGGTAGAATCTGCACCTGGCTCGCTGATAACAAACTATCTTTACACCTGGGAAAAACTGAATCCATTCTCTTTGGCTCTATTAGTAATCTCAGCAAGGCAAATGGCTTCTTGGTTAGAGTGGGTGACAATGTTATCACACGTAAAGATGAAATTACCTACCTAGGTTCCATCCTGGAGGCTAATCTTTCCGGTGATAAAATGGCCACCAACGTAATCAAAAAAGTCAACCATAGAACAAGATTCCTCTACAGGATCTCCTCACTGGTCAACAAAAACACCTTGAAGACCTTAACAGGAGCCCTTGTACAGGGTTTCTTTGACTATGCATGCACCTCCTGGTACCACAGCACCTCAACCAGGCTCCAGACTTCCCAAAACAAACTGGTCAGGCTCCTACTTGATCTAGCCCCCCGAACCCACCTCACCCCTGCCCACTTCGACAGGCTGGAATGGCTTAGGGTCGACGACAGAGTACAGCAACTTGCAATGGGTCTGGTCCACAAGATTCGATACACCACCAAGATACCCATGTACCTGTCTAGATACTTCCTTAATGTTAACGAAGTCCACACCCACAACACCAGAGGGAGTGCAACGAACCATGTACAACCCAGATTCGGCACAAACAAGGGACTAAATTCTTTTCGCTCCTATGCCACCAAAATGTGGAACGCCCTACCAACTGTCATTAAGACATGCGAATCCCTTGACTCCTTCAAAACCGCTCTCAAAGGGCACCTACGGATGGCTGCAATTCGAAACTGGCCCCCGTAAAATCTGAATCCCCCCCCCCGCCCCCCCCTTTTTTCCCCTCACTGTATATATTTCTTTTCCCTTTTTACCTCCTTTTTGATGAATTCCTGTTCTGTCTATAGAAGTGTCTATTTGTACGTCTCTAAATGTTTTGATGATTTGAACATGGTGGACCCTGTTGGAAACAAGTGTAATGCTTAATTGGGTCGTCCACTCACAGTTAACAGCCTTTGTATTGAGTTTGTGCTTGAAATGTACTGTAATTCTGCAAACTGTTAATAAATTCTTCAATCAATCAATCAATCAATTGTGGGGCAGAAAACTGGTGTGGTCTGTATGTCACCTGACCGCACCAGACCAGATGTGGTAGGACAGAATCAGGTTTACGGATTGCAGCTTTAGCGGGGGTTAGGCTCCAGTCCAGTGCATCACTGTCGGGGGCCGCTTACTGTGCACTGCATGTGGTGTGAGCATTAACGCGCATCACCAAATCATCATCCGTCACTGACTGACTGCCTATAGCGTTGGATGCAAACGGGAAGGCTAGTATAGGCTAATGTCGGAGGAGGATGCTGCTGCTGCTGCTGCGGCTGTGCTGTCACTTTAAACAAAAACAACACCCTTGCGTTTAACCGCGGGTGCAGGTCTACTAGCACCCCCGTCGCGAGTGATCCGTCTTCCCGATGGGTTGCGGAGGGAGCCGGGCTGACGCGATCATTGAGCCTCGGTACCACGAGAGCTGGACCAGGGAGACAGAGTCTACGTGGCTCACCAACACCGACGTAGAGACCACTCTGCCCGGGATAAACAGTAAGGAGATCATCAGACAGGAGCTGCACGTATATGGTGTCTGTCTGTCTGTCTGTCTGTCTGTCTGTCTGTCTGACTGACTGACTGACTGACTGGTTGAATGAAAACACAATAAAAGTAAAACTGATCAACACATTCGATCATCAGCCGGATATAAAGGACATCAATGGACATGTCATGTCATATCGAGGCTATCAAATGTCATAATGCAAGGCTCATGATGTGACAAATAAATGCGTCCAAGATATCTTTGGCTAATAAACTGTTGTCACCGCTCAGTCACGAAATTGACCATTTTCACCCTGGCGTCTCTCTCTATTTTTTTGGGCATGTCATTATAGATGATTTCAATTAAATTACAAATGTACATGCATTTGTAATGCAGTACAAAAACAAAATAGAAGATCGACAAGATCACAACGTGGTGACTTGTTGTGAGCTTGTAGATTTTTTTTGTTTTTGTTGAAATAGAGCAGTATAGGCTACTGTAGTCACTGTTCCAGCAGTGCAGTATAGCCTATAAACAACATGCCTGAATCTATTAGGTCTCTCACCCAGATCATATAGGTTTGACTTGATGTTTCACAAATCAGGCTGTGTTGCGTATAGGCCTAAACAGGTCTGTATATCTCTACCGTGTAACACTAACAACAGGTAAAGGTGTGGAGGGCTGTCTGAAAGAGAAGAGGATGGTGAACACAGGGACCCAGTGTGGGAAGCAGGGCCTCACCCTCAGCAGCAGCACCACCACCACCGGATGCAACCATCAGAGAAGAGCCAGACGTTCCGGTTCCTGTAATGATGTATGTAATGTAACAAGTGGTGGAAGACATACGTTACAAACGGTGTTAATTGTTTTTGGCAGCAAATTTAGATTTTTAGTTTTAGTTCATAGTCTCTTGAATAGTTTTCATTTTAGTTTTAGTCGCATTTTAGTCACCCGGAATGTCTTGGTGTTAGTCTAGTTTTAGTTTGATTAAATATAAGATTTTAGTCGACTGAATCTACAATTGATTTAGTTCACTACAATGTATTTTTGCGGGCCTTGGCGCCGTCGTAATGGCTGATTTTACACTTGCTGAAAATAGCCGATCTACAAGCCCAATCGGCTATATGTCAGTGGAAAAAGGTAGTCGACAAACATTTTTCGTCTTAGTTTTAGTCGACGAAATCAACACTGGATACAAACTAGATAAAGTGCCCCTCGGGGCACAGGTCTCCACCAGGGCAGGTCAGGTTGTGGCCTCCTGGTGGCGCTATAATAGGCCAATGTGAAAAGGGTGCCATTTCTTCTTACACCTAGGATGGCAATAGGCCTATCTCACAGCCCGCTTTCCACGCCCACTTCCGGTAGATAGTGGTGTCATTTAACATTAGCATTTACACGTTTTTTTCTCTGGAGAATCTAAGTACATTTTCTAATGTAAAAATGTGACAGACCAATATTATTATGAAGCAAACAAGATGGTAAATCAGCTCGAACAGATAGAACAAACCTTACCTTGAGAAAACAAAAGTTGTAGACTTCTTAAATAACCTCTGTTAACATGTAGTGTCTATGGAGTGACGTCACGCTATCACCACTAGCCCCGAAAGGGGGCGTAAAAAGAGGGCGGGGAAATTCTGTGAGATAGGCTTATTGGATTATTTGAGGCAGTTTGTTCCAAAAATGTGTTTTGCAAAAATCCACCTGTTGGTGGCGCTATAAAAGACCAATGTGAAAAGGGTGGGATATATTCCTCAGCCTAGTAGGAAAGTCTGTGAAAGATGTAAAGTAAATTGCATGCTACGTTCATGATTTGAGGCTTTTTGTTCAAAAAGGGGCCAACCCTGCAAACTTTGAAAGCCAATGTTAGCCAATTCGGATGGAATATGAAATATCAGACAGATCCATCTTGAACACATGACTATAGAGATACTGTGTAACGATTTGCGGGATTTTTGGACAGAATCAGAAGGAGTAATATAAAAAAATGTGTTTTACAAAAGTCGGCCTCCTGGCGGCGCTATAACAGGCCGTTCTGGAAATGTTGGGGCAGAGGTTCATCGTTGGCTCGCAGCATGTACGTGCTGTGAGCATCAGATATTTTTGAGTAGTCAACACTAAAATCTAAAATGACACATGCTTAACCGTACTTAACCGTCGCATACTTGTTATTGGACTCTACAGGCAGACAGTCTCTCTGTTTAGCTTGTTGGTGTTTCAATCACATATACATTCATGAATCGAATCCTGTGTGTTCTGCTTTCACAGCAGAGCACCCGAGACTCCAGAAGGAGAGCGTCGAAGGAGACCACTTCTAAGGACTCGCCACCACCAGTCGGCATCAACGGCGCCAACGGCGCCGGAGATGCCGAACCCGTAAAGGAACGTGACGAAAGATGAAGAAGAGGTTCTGTGAGGAGGAGGAGTAGGATGAGGAAGGATGGAGATGTTTGCGTGTGAGTGGGCTCAGCAGGCAGTTCATTGGAATGTGAGATAACGGCTCACACGGAAGTGACTCTGGTGACCTTGGGTACCATTAAGCACCTGCGTCGCGTGCGTCGGCCTCCCCTTCACCTTGGGATGATGCTTGCGTCTCATGTTTGTGCAAAATACATGTGTGTAGATTAGAACAGGGAATGGATCGGACAGTGGAGGCGGGGGAATGTATTTGTTTCCAGGGTCCCATGTTTCGCAGTTCAATTCTGTTAAAGCACCAATTCACCCATTTTCAACCTATATTACTTTACTTGTTTATTTTGACGGGACAAAGCATATTAATGGACGTTACAAACAAATGCAATGTAAATACACCGGTTTTAGCAAAGATGCTAATCTTCATCCGCAGTCCCCACACAAAATATACAAACCAAACAGGCAGGCAGTACGTTGCACTACGAGACAAAGCATAGAAACACATCACATATCTAGCAAAGCAAAGCAAAGTTCTTTGTTTACCCAGGGTGAATGGACTAAGCTCGAGATGCTTGTTTACAGCCAGACCCTGCTCATAGAACATTTCATGGTAGGGGTTCAATGCCTTGCTCAAGGGCACTTCAGCGGTGGTAATTTTAACGTGCCGGTCTGGGGATTCGAACTGGCGACCTTCCGATAACAAGACCGCTCCGCAAACCGTTCGGCCACCGCTGCCTTCATATGATAATGCTCATTATAAGATGGCACCATTTATTGTCTACCGGGTCTGTGTCTCAGAGGACCGCTGTGGACAGTTCGGAAACGTGCCGTTGACACCAGCGGTATAGGCAGGTTTTTTCTTCTTCTTTTTATTAATGCAAGAGAAATGGCTTTCAGCATGCGGGCACATGCCCTGCTTTGTGGCTCACTTGGGCGCACCTCGGGCGTGCCTTCTTTGTTGTCATGTGATGTAAGAATCACAGCTTGGGTTTGACCCTGGGATTGGACCATGGAAACACAAGACCTTGAGAAATAGATTGATTGATTGAAGACTTTATTTCAGACACAGTGGGTCCATAATATACAAAAACAAGGAAACGAGACACAATAAAAAAAAAAAGGCCGTGGGAACATAGGAAACCGGGAACATAGGACCCTGGGAACATAGAACCTTGGAAACATAAGACTTTGCGGACATGGAACTCATGGGAACATAGGGATAAACCTGTGGAGGGCTGGAGGCACCGACCATGCTGACATGGTGCAGGTGGGGAATGCATCCATTATGTTACAGTGAACCATGAGAACCTCTACACACAAATCAGCACATCACATGTTCTCTGCGTGTGTGGGACCTTCCTCAAGAATCTTTATTTGGCCATGGCTTCCTTTGAATGACTGGAACTGAGTGGAGGATTCAAATGCCATCAATGGTGAACGGAGAGTGTTGGTAGAGAGAAAAAAAGATAACCATCTCAGATCTTAGTAAACGCTGTTTGTAATTCCAGATAAACCTGAAGTGCTGTCCTGAAAGCAAAGTGCAGGGATTTGTAACTTGAAGGTAGAGGGCTATTTTTACTAGCCCGGTCGTGTGTATTAACATTATCATGGGTCTGCAGAAGACACATGATGTGAATTCACGCGACTGGGATGGTTTACCAGGCTATATTTTTTACATGGGCCTTTGCAAGTTAACAAAACAAGCCTGCCCGCATGTGCCTACGCATCACTTAGTTTGTAACAACTTTTAAAGAATTCAAAAGTTTTCACTTAGTTTTTAATGACAAAAATAGCCGATTTACCAGCTCAGCTTGTAGATCATCTATATTCTAGCTATTTTTAAGCGGCACCGTCGTGCGTCAAAGTATAAAATAACGCTTCAGTAGTTAAGCTGTTTTCACTTTGTTGGCGAGCCTAACTTCGTAAAGCTGCAATGCATAACTTTCATGTACTAGGCATTCAAACCTGTATGTCCTGCGCAAGTGCCAACATTTCTACGGTTGAGCTAATACTAAGAAAGTCTGTTTACGACTGTAACGACAATGCATTTCTCACTATACGTATTGTGCCGAATATAAGACGACTGATTATAAAACGACCCCCATTCTTCAAGACTCATTTGTGGAAAAAGAACATTGAATGTAGTAGTCTAGTCCCTGATTATAATACGACCCCATTTTTTAGGATATTTCCATTGGGAAAAAAAAGTAGTCTTATATATTCAGCACAATTAGGGTAATAAAAGAGAAGGTAAAAAGACCAACGTATAACGGGAGACAGACAGACAGACAGACAGACAGATCCCGTGGGGGGTGAAATCAGTTGTATTACTCTCCCATACAGGTTGGTTAAATTGTTAAAATAAGATTTTATTCACACAAGAAAGAAAGTGATGGATTGCAGCTTTGTGTGCTCTTGCTTGACTTAAGGGACCAAGCAGTCCCGAAGGAACTTGGTACTTGCATAGCTCATGAACCGCTTGACCGTCTGCAATGAAACTTCGATACACTGTGTCTCCTCATGCCGAACAACTTTCGTGTTCAGACTTTTGACCTCTGACCTTTAGATCACCGATATTTTTAATTATTTGAAAAACCGTTAAAAGCTATCTCCTCCCAGAATATTTGATCAAAATGCACGAAAACTTCTACACGTGAACTTTGGACCTATACGGACAAGGGAATCTATAGTACTGTTTTTTAAGTGAAAAAAATGAAGGTTTTATGAGCTAATAAATTGCTGTTTTGTGAAAATTCTTCTTTTGCCCATAATACATACATGCAGCGTCATATGCTTATGAAACTTTACAGTATGGTAGAGGGTCATGCCAAATAGCACTGAAACCAGCGTTACTCCAATTGGCCAAAGGGGGGCGCCATATACATTTTTTTTAAATGAAACCTTTGAACAGGCATAACTCATGCCTCGTTTGGCCAAAAGTCATGGCACTATTCTTTGACTCATGGGGAACACATCTGTCACTTTGACCAGTAAGCTCCGCCCTCATATATTCCGCCATTTTGAGCAGTTTGAAAAATGCTTACAGTATACCTGATTTTCTGCCTGGATCCTTTGAGCGATTTGCGTGAAACGTTCTACACACAATCTATGGACCATTATCTGAAATCCCAGTTGAAGATAAGTTTGTACGTGAAAGAATTAACAGCGAACACACTGCAGAAATGGATGAGGATCCCCTGCAAAGCCAGGACACACATAATTGTTATCAAAAACACTGAATGATTTTGCTGTTTACAATGGAACAACTGATTGTGTCCAGATAGCTCAGTTGATAGAGCTCTTGACTTTGGACCACAAGATCATAGGTTCAAATCTGGTCACTGCCAACTCAGTGTGTGAGTAGCAGTAACAGAGGCTTTGGCTCGGGCGCTGCAAGTCAGCTGGAAGTCCTGGGAAATGATGGTAGGTATGGTGTTAGTTCAACTCTAGCCTGAGCGAACGTGTTAGTTCCAAGTAGCTGAAAGCTTTATATTTGCTTTACTTAAAGCAAATATAAAGCATAAAATATGCATAATGATGCACAATGTATAGGCTAATGTGGAAAAGGTACTATGTTCTAGAAATCATAATATCCGAATGGATAACCCACAAGGGGCAGATCGTATTTGTCCTCTAGGTGGCACTAGAAACTAACCTTGATGAAGGGAGCCTGTATTGCAGGGCAGTAAGGTAGGCTATTGATTACCTCCACTAAAGCAAGACAGCCATTCATCAAATGGAGGATGCTCAGCCTCGTCCTAGACTAGAGAGACTACTGGAAAGACCATTTGGTGGAAATGTCTTTTAAATGTCAGCACACATTTGGCTAAACTTTTTATTTTTATTTGTGTCAAGAAATTCCTTGCAGGTGATTTTTGAGTGGTGCAGCCACTCCAATGCACAGCAATGTGTGTCCCTGGCTGGCTGGCTGGCTGGGTTTGTCTCTGGGTCTGTCCGTCTGGAAATAGCGTCAAAGCGTTTCTTGACCATCATGTCACTGTTGCGCAGCCTCACACACACACACACACGCACAGTTTTTCGTTATTCTGAATGTCTGTAAACATTGGAAATCAGCGCCTGTTTTCTGTTTGTGTCAGTTTCATTTATTTATTTTCTCTTGTAAAACAGAACCAATGAAAACAGAACTCTGAAGCTGTGTTCCGTTCTTAAACATAAAAGGACAAAAGAGAATACAGGCCTGTTTTTCGTTATTCTAAATGTCTTTTAAAAGTCTAAAATCAGAACCTGTTTTCGTTTGAAGAACTTTGGTCAGGGTACTAATGTATAATTTGTTTTTCTCTTCAAAATAAAATTGAGAAAACAAGAAAATATCATGTTTTATTTTTATACCTAAAATGAAACAACAGAACACAGGCCTTCTTAAACATAAAAGGACAAAATAAAATAAAACTCTGAACCTGTGTTCTGTAGTTCCATTATGCATCTGAATCAAGGAAACAGAACACTGAACCTGTGTTCTGTAGTTCCATTATACATCTGAATCAAGGAAACAGAACACTGAACCTGTGTTCTGTAGTTCCATTATACATCTGAATCAAGGAAACTGAACCTGTGTTCTGTAGTTCCATTATACATCTGAATCAAGGAAACAGAACACTGAACCTGTGTTCTGTAGTTCCATTATGCATCTGAATCAAGGAAACTGAACCTGTGTTCTGTAGTTCCATTATGCATCTGAATCAAGGAAACAGAACACTGAACCTGTGTTCTGTAGTTCCATTTTCCATCTGAATCAAGGAAACAGAACATTGAACCTGTGTTCTGTAGTTCCATTATGCATCTGAATCAAGGAAACAGAACACTGAACCTGTGTTCTGTAGTTCCATTATGCATCTGAATCAAGGAAACTGAACCTGTGTTCTGTAGTTCCATTATACATCTGAATCAAGGAAACAGAACACTGAACCTGTGTTCTGTAGTTCCATTATGCATCTGAATCAAGGAAACTGAACCTGTGTTCTGTAGTTCCATTATGCATCTGAATCAAGGAAACAGAACACTGAACCTGTGTTCTGTAGTTCCATTATGCATCTGAATCAAGGAAACAGAACACTGAACCTGTGTTCTGTAGTTCCATTATGCATCTGAATCAAGGAAACTGAACCTGTGTTCTGTAGTTCCATTATACATCTGAATCAAGGAAACAGAACACTGAACCTGTGTTCTGTAGTTCCATTTTCCATCTGCACTGAAAGTCAAGTGTGACAGACGGCTTGTTTCATAGTTTTCACATTCATTGCCAATGCAACCAATCAACCGGACGTGGCGGAGGTCACCCATAGGCCCCCATAGAATGCAAGACATGTTGGCACCATGACCACGGACATCATGGGCACCATGGGCTCCATTTTCGTCACCACTATATATATATATATATATATATATATATATATATATTGCTTTGTTCTTTGTGTGTCTGCCTGTCTGTCTGTCTGTCTGACACCATTAAAGGGTGTAATATGTGTTTTTAGATATTTTAGTATTTCAAAGTGGCTGTGATGTCAATTCCTTCCTGGACTTGCATGTTGTCTCAGTACCCAAAATCTCGGCCACTCACTCACTTACCACTTACTCAGACCAGCATGGCATGCTACGGTGAAATTCGTGACCTACTGAAATAATGTGAGCATCTTGTGGACTTCACATAACTTTCATGGAGGTCTTTAAAGGTATATTCAGTGATTTCACGTAATTCAAATATCACTTATTTTTGTTTTGTTGTGATAATCCTCCCTACTATAAAGTGTGCTGACCATATGAGGAGTTCCTCCCTGTCCCCAGTTAACCCCTGGAGTAAAAAAAAACAAGTGATTTTTTGACGTGCCAAAATCTGCCATTGAGCCCCATTATACATTTCTCAAATTTGAAAGCACTATATTTCTAAAGCTATGAAACGTTTCAAAGATTCCTTTTCAGGCAAACATGTCCACCGTAAGATGAACCTAAGTAGGCTTGAATGGGGTTTCTAGGTGTAAGTATGTAGAACTAGTAGCATGCCGAAGTTTGTACTATTGCCATTGAGAATGCATTGGGCGTTTAAGTTAAATAACTCAGAAACTACAAAACATTTCAAAGTAAAAGGTTCCAGCATGTGTCTCCACAGTAAGTTGAATTATAAAACGTGTGAATGGAGTTTCTAGGTGAAAGTGATTTTTTGACGTGCCACTATCTGCCATTATACATTTCTCACATTTAAAGCACTATATTTCTAAAACTATGAAACATTTCAAATATTCCTTTTCAGGCAAACATGTCCACCGTAAGATGAACCTAAATAGGTTTGAATGGGGATTCTAGGTGTAAGTATGTAGGACTAGTAGCATGCCAAAGTTATAATTTTTTTTCGGACGGAATACTATAGCATGTCGTTTTTCGTGATTTTGGACTATTTGAAATAAAGATGAAAATCATGAAAAAACTACATACTATAGTTTGTGGCTTCGGACGGCATACTATAGCATGTCGTTTTTCATGATTTTGGAGGATTTGAAAAAAAGATGAAAATCATGAAAAAACGACATACTATAGTCCATGGTTTGGGACGGCATAATATATTATGTCATATTTTCATGATTTTGGGACACTATGTCAGAGCCAGGACTTGAACCTGCAGCCTCCTGATTACCAGGCAGGCTCTGTACCCAGTGACCCACTGTGCATGCTCTTCTTAAAAGGCTGAATAGATAATGACAGAAGAGCCTGAGACTTGTTTCCATTGTGGTTCATAAACATTCGAGCGTCTAGAGATAAACAGCAGCAAAAGAAACAATAGACAAATCTCCTGTTATTTTATTTTTTGTATTTTATTTTTGTATCAATGTTGTACTCAAAGGGAACAGCAGACTGCATTGTGGCAGGTAGCAAGTAGATCAGTGACTTAGCAGACTGGCTGCATGATCTGGAGATAGTGGGTTCAAACCCCACTCAAATCTTTACTTGCCAAAATCTGCCATTGACCCCCATTCTGAATTTCTCAAATTTGAAAGCACTATATTTCTAAAACTATGAAACATTTCAAAGATTCCTTTTCAGGCAAACATGTCCACCGTAAGATGAACCTAAGTAGGCTTGAATGGGGTTTCTAGGTGTAAGTATGTAGGACTAGTAGCATGCCAAAGTTTGTGCTATTGCCATTGAGAATGCATTGGGCGTTAAAGTTAAATAACTCAGAAACTACAAAACATTTCAAAGTAAAAAGTTCCAGCATGTGTCTCCACAGTAAGCTGAATTATAAAAAGTGTGAATGGAGTTTCTAGGTGAAAGTGCTTTTTTGACGTGCCAATATCTGCCATTGAGCCCCATTGTAAAATTCTCAAATTTGAAAGCACTATATTTCTAAAACTATGAAACATTTCAAAGATTCCTTTTCAGGCAAACATGTCCACCGTAAGATGAACCTAAGTAGGCTTGAATGGGGTTTCTAGGTGTAAGTATGTAGGACTAGTAGCATGCCAAAGTTTGTGCTATTGCCATTGAGAATGCATTGGGCGTTAAAGTTAAATAACTCAGAAACTACAACACATTTCAAAGTAAAAAGTTCCAGCATGTGTCTCCACATTAAGCTGAATTATAAAAAGTGTGAATGGAGTTTCTAGGTGAAATTGCTTTTTTGACGTGCCAATATCTGCCATTGAGCCCCATTGTAAAATTCTCAAATTTGAAAGCACTATATTTCTAAAACTATGAAACATTTCAAAGATTCCTTTTCAGGCAAACATGTCCACCGTAAGATGAACCTAAGTAGGCTTGAATGGGGTTTCTAGGTGTAAGTATGTAGGACTAGTAGCATGCCAAAGTTTGTGCTATTGCCATTGAGAATGCATTGGGCGTTAAAGTTAAATAACTCAGAAACTACAACACATTTCAAAGTAAAAAGTTCCAGCATGTGTCTCCACAGTAAGCTGAATTATAAAACGTGTGAATGGAGTTTCTAGGTGAAAGTGATTTTGACGTGCCACTATCTGCCATTATAAATTTCTCACATTTAAAGCACTATATTTCTAAAACTATGAAACATTTCAAAGATTCCTTTTCAGGCAAACATGTCCACCGTAAGATGAACCTAAATAGGTTTGAATGGGGATTCTAGGTGTAAGTATGTAGGACTAGTAGCATGCCAAAGTTATAATTTTTTTCGGACGGCATACTATAGCATGTCGTTTTTCGTGATTTTGGACTATTTGAAATAAAGATGAAAATCATGAAAAAACGACATACTATAGTTTGTGGCTTCGGACGGCATACTATAGCATGTCGTTTTTCATGATTTTGGAGGATTTGAAAAAAAGATGAAAATCATGAAAAAACGACATACTATAGTCCATGGTTTGGGACGGCATAATATATTATGTCATATTTTCATGATTTTGGGACACTATGTCAGAGCCAGGACTTGAACCTGCAGCCTCCTGATTACCAGGCAGGCTCTGTACCCAGTGACCCACTGTGCATGCTCTTCTTAAAAGGCTGAATAGATAATGACAGAAGAGCCTGAGACTTGTTTCCATTGTGGTTCATAAACATTCGAGCGTCTAGAGATAAACAGCAGCAAAAGAAACAATAGACAAATCTCCTGTTATTTTATTTTTTGTATTTTTTTTTTGTATCAATGTTGTACTCAAAGGGAACAGCAGACTGCATTGTGGCAGGTAGCAAGTAGATCAGTGACTTAACAGACTGGCTGCATGATCTGGAGATAGTGGGTTCAAACCCCACTCAAATCTTTACTTGCCAAAATCTGCCATTGACCCCCATTCTGAATTTCTCAAATTTAAAAGCACTATATTTCTAAAACTATGAAACATTTCAAAGATTCCTTTCCAGGCAAACATGTCCACCGTAAGATGGCTTGAATGGGGTTTCTAGGTGTAAGTATGTAGGACTAGTAGCATGCCAAAGTTTGTGCTATTGCCATTGAGAATGCATTGGGCGTTAAAGTTAAATAACTCAGAAACTACAAAACATTTCAAAGTAAAAAGTTCCAGCATGTGTCTCCACAGTAAGCTGAATTATAAAAAGTGTGAATGGAGTTTCTAGGTGAAAGTGCTTTTTTGACGTGCCAATATCTGCCATTGAGCCCCATTGTAAAATTCTCAAATTTGAAAGCACTATATTTCTAAAACTATGAAACATTTCAAAGATTCCTTTTCAGGCAAACATGTCCACCGTAAGATGAACCTAAGTAGGCTTGAATGGGGTTTCTAGGTGTAAGTATGTAGGACTAGTAGCATGCCAAAGTTTGTGCTATTGCCATTGAGAATGCATTGGGCGTTAAAGTTAAATAACTCAGAAACTACAAAACCTTTCAAAGTAAAAAGTTCCAGCATGTGTCTCCACAGTAAGCTGAATTATAAAAAGTGTGAATGGAGTTTCTAGGTGAAAGTGCTTTTTTGACGTGCCAATATCTGCCATTGAGCCCCATTGTAAAATTCTCAAATTTGAAAGCACTATATTTCTAAAACTATGAAACATTTCAAAGATTCCTTTTCAGGCAAACATGTCCACCGTATATGAACCTAAGTAGGCTTGAATGGGGTTTCTAGGTGTAAGTATGTAGGACTAGTAGCATGCCAAAGTTTGTGCTATTGCCATTGAGAATGCATTGGGCGTTAAAGTTAAATAACTCAGAAACTACAACACATTTCAAAGTAAAAAGTTCCAGCATGTGTCTCCACAGTAAGCTGAATTATAAAACGTGTGAATGGAGTTTCTAGGTGAAAGTGATTTTGACGTGCCACTATCTGCCATTATAAATTTCTCACATTTAAAGCACTATATTTCTAAAACTATGAAACATTTCAAAGATTCCTTTTCAGGCAAACATGTCCACCGTAAGATGAACCTAAATAGGTTTGAATGGGGATTCTAGGTGTAAGTATGTAGGACTAGTAGCATGCCAAAGTTATAATTCTTTTCGGACGGCATACTATAGCATGTCGTTTTTCGTGATTTTGGACTATTTGAAATAAAGATGAAAATCATGAAAAAACGACATACTATAGTTTGTGGCTTCGGACGGCATACTATAGCATGTCGTTTTTCATGATTTTGGAGGATTTGAAAAAAAGATGAAAATCATGAAAAAACGACATACTATAGTCCATGGTTTGGGACGGCATAATATATTATGTCATATTTTCATGATTTTGGGACACTATGTCAGAGCCAGGACTTGAACCTGGAGCCTCCTGATTACCAGGCAGGCTCTGTACCCAGTGACCCACAGTGCATGCTCTTCTTAAAAGGCCGAATAGATAATGACAGAAGAGCCAGAGACTTGTTTCCATTGTGGTTCATAAACATTTGAGCGTCTAGAGATAAACAGCAGCAAAAGAAACAATAGACAAATCTCCTGTTATTTTATTTTTTGTATTTTATTTTTGTATCAATGTTGTACTCAAAGGGAACAGCAGACTGCATTGTGGCAGGTAGCAAGTAGATCAGTGACTTAACAGACTGGCTGCATGATCTGGAGATAGTGGGTTCAAACCCCAGTCAAATCTTTACTTGCCAAAATCTGCCATTGACCCCCATTCTGAATTTCTCAAGTTTAAAAGCACTATATTTCTAAAACTATGAAACATTTCAAAGATTCCTTTCCAGGCAAACATGTCCACCGTAAGATGAACCTAAGTAGGCTTGAATGGGGTTTCTAGGTGTAAGTATGTAGGACTAGTAGCATGCCAAAGTTTGTGCTATTGCCATTGAGAATGCATTGGGCGTTAAAGTTAAATAACTCAGAAACTACAAAACATTTCAAAGTAAAAAGTTCCAGCATGTGTCTCCACAGTAAGCTGAATTATAAAAAGTGTGAATGGAGTTTCTAGGTGAAAGTGCTTTTTTGACGTGCCAATATCTGCCATTGAGCCCCATTGTAAAATTCTCAAATTTGAAAGCACTATATTTCTAAAACTATGAAACATTTCAAAGATTCCTTTTCAGGCAAACATGTCCACCGTAAGATGAACCTAAGTAGGCTTGAATGGGGTTTCTAGGTGTAAGTATGTAGGACTAGTAGCATGCCAAAGTTTGTGCTATTGCCATTGAGAATGCATTGGGCGTTAAAGTTAAATAACTCAGAAACTACAAAACCTTTCAAAGTAAAAAGTTCCAGCATGTGTCTCCACAGTAAGCTGAATTATAAAAAGTGTGAATGGAGTTTCTAGGTGAAAGTGCTTTTTTGACGTGCCAATATCTGCCATTGAGCCCCATTGTAAAATTCTCAAATTTGAAAGCACTATATTTCTAAAACTATGAAACATTTCAAAGATTCCTTTTCAGGCAAACATGTCCACCGTAAGATGAACCTAAGTAGGCTTGAATGGGGTTTCTAGGTGTAAGTATGTAGGACTAGTAGCATGCCAAAGTTTGTGCTATTGCCATTGAGAATGCATTGGGCGTTAAAGTTAAATAACTCAGAAACTACAAAACATTTCAAAGTAAAAAGTTCCAGCATGTGTCTCCACAGTAAGCTGAATTATAAAAAGTGTGAATGGAGTTTCTAGGTGAAAGTGCTTTTTTGACGTGCCAATATCTGCCATTGAGCCCCATTGTAAAATTCTCAAATTTGAAAGCACTATATTTCTAAAACTATGAAACATTTCAAAGATTCCTTTTCAGGCAAACATGTCCACCGTAAGATGAACCTAAGTAGGCTTGAATGGGGTTTCTAGGTGTAAGTATGTAGGACTAGTAGCATGCCAAAGTTTGTGCTATTGCCATTGAGAATGCATTGGGCGTTAAAGTTAAATAACTCAGAAACTACAAAACATTTCAAAGTAAAAAGTTCCAGCATGTGTCTCCACAGTAAGCTGAATTATAAAAAGTGTGAATGGAGTTTCTAGGTGAAAGTGCTTTTTTGACGTGCCAATATCTGCCATTGAGCCCCATTGTAAAATTCTCAAATTTGAAAGCACTATATTTCTAAAACTATGAAACATTTCAAAGATTCCTTTTCAGGCAAACATGTCCACCGTAAGATGAACCTAAGTAGGCTTGAATGGGGTTTCTAGGTGTAAGTATGTAGGACTAGTAGCATGCCAAAGTTTGTGCTATTGCCATTGAGAATGCATTGGGCGTTAAAGTTAAATAACTCAGAAACTACAACACATTTCAAAGTAAAAAGTTCCAGCATGTGTCTCCACAGTAAGCTGAATTATAAAAAGTGTGAATGGAGTTTCTAGGTGAAATTGCTTTTTTGACGTGCCAATATCTGCCATTGAGCCCCATTGTAAAATTCTCAAATTTGAAAGCACTATATTTCTAAAACTATGAAACATTTCAAAGATTCCTTTTCAGGCAAACATGTCCACCGTAAGATGAACCTAAGTAGGCTTGAATGGGGTTTCTAGGTGTAAGTATGTAGGACTAGTAGCATGCCAAAGTTTGTGCTATTGCCATTGAGAATGCATTGGGCGTTAAAGTTAAATAACTCAGAAACTACAACACATTTCAAAGTAAAAAGTTCCAGCATGTGTCTCCACAGTAAGCTGAATTATAAAACGTGTGAATGGAGTTTCTAGGTGAAAGTGATTTTGACGTGCCACTATCTGCCATTATAAATTTCTCACATTTAAAGCACTATATTTCTAAAACTATGAAACATTTCAAAGATTCCTTTTCAGGCAAACATGTCCACCGTAAGATGAACCTAAATAGGTTTGAATGGGGATTCTAGGTGTAAGTATGTAGGACTAGTAGCATGCCAAAGTTATAATTCTTTTCGGACGGCATACTATAGCATGTCGTTTTTCGTGATTTTGGACTATTTGAAATAAAGATGAAAATCATGAAAAAACGACATACTATAGTTCGTGGCTTCGGACGGCATACTATAGCATGTCGTTTTTCATGATTTTGGAGGATTTGAAAAAAAGATGAAAATCATGAAAAAACGACATACTATAGTCCATGGTTTGGGACGGCATAATATATTATGTCATATTTTCATGATTTTGGGACACTATGTCAGAGCCAGGACTTGAACCTGCAGCCTCCTGATTACCAGGCAGGCTCTGTACCCAGTGACCCACAGTGCATGCTCTTCTTAAAAGGCCGAATAGATAATGACAGAAGAGCCAGAGACTTGTTTCCATTGTGGTTCATAAACATTTGAGCGTCTAGAGATAAACAGCAGCAAAAGAAACAATAGACAAATCTCCTGTTATTTTATTTTTTGTATTTTATTTTTGTATCAATGTTGTACTCAAAGGGAACAGCAGACTGCATTGTGGCAGGTAGCAAGTAGATCAGTGACTTAACAGACTGGCTGCATGATCTGGAGATAGTGGGTTCAAACCCCAGTCAAATCTTTACTTGCCAAAATCTGCCATTGACCCCCATTCTGAATTTCTCAAATTTAAAAGCACTATATTTCTAAAACTATGAAACATTTCAAAGATTCCTTTCCAGGCAAACATGTCCACCGTAAGATGAACCTAAGTAGGCTTGAATGGGGTTTCTAGGTGTAAGTATGTAGGACTAGTAGCATGCCAAAGTTTGTGCTATTGCCATTGAGAATGCATTGGGCGTTAAAGTTAAATAACTCAGAAACTACAAAACATTTCAAAGTAAAAAGTTCCAGCATGTGTCTCCACAGTAAGCTGAATTATAAAAAGTGTGAATGGAGTTTCTAGGTGAAAGGGCTTTTTTGACGTGCCAATATCTGCCATTGAGCCCCATTGTAAAATTCTCAAATTTGAAAGCACTATATTTCTAAAACTATGAAACATTTCAAAGATTCCTTTTCAGGCAAACATGTCCACCGTAAGATGAACCTAAGTAGGCTTGAATGGGGTTTCTAGGTGTAAGTATGTAGGACTAGTAGAATGCCAAAGTTTGTGCTATTGCCATTGAGAATGCATTGGGCGTTAAAGTTAAATAACTCAGAAACTACAAAACCTTTCAAAGTAAAAAGTTCCAGCATGTGTCTCCACAGTAAGCTGAATTATAAAAAGTGTGAATGGAGTTTCTAGGTGAAAGTGCTTTTTTGACGTGCCAATATCTGCCATTGAGCCCCATTGTAAAATTCTCAAATTTGAAAGCACTATATTTCTAAAACTATGAAACATTTCAAAGATTCCTTTTCAGGCAAACATGTCCACCGTAAGATGAACCTAAGTAGGCTTGAATGGGGTTTCTAGGTGTAAGTATGTAGGACTAGTAGCATGCCAAAGTTTGTGCTATTGCCATTGAGAATGCATTGGGCGTTAAAGTTAAATAACTCAGAAACTACAACACATTTCAAAGTAAAAAGTTCCAGCATGTGTCTCCACAGTAAGCTGAATTATAAAACGTGTGAATGGAGTTTCTAGGTGAAAGTGATTTTGACGTGCCACTATCTGCCATATACATTTCTCACATTTAAAGCACTATATTTCTAAAACTATGAAACATTTCAAAGATTCCTTTTCAGGCAAACATGTCCACCGTAAGATGAACCTAAATAGGTTTGAATGGGGATTCTAGGTGTAAGTATGTAGGACTAGTAGCATGCCAAAGTTATAATTTTTTTCGGACGGCATAGCCTACTATAGCATGTCGTTTTTCGTGATTTTGGACTATTTGAAATAAAGATGAAAATCATGAAAAAACTACATACTATAGTTCGTGGCTTCGGACGGCATAATATATTATGTCATATTTTCATGATTTTGGGACACTATGTCAGAGCCAGGACTTGAACCTGCAGCCTCCTGATTACCAGGCAGGCTCTGTACCCAGTGACCCACTGTGCATGCTCTTCTTAAAAGGCCGAATAGATAATGACAGAAGAGCCAGAGACTTGTTTCCATTGTGGTTCATAAACATTTGAGCGTCTAGAGATAAACAGCAGCAAAAGAAACAATAGACAAATCTCCTGTTATTTTATTTTTTGTATTTTATTTTTGTATCAATGTTGTACTCAAAGGGAACAGCAGACTGCATTGTGGCAGGTAGCAAGTAGATCAGTGACTTAGCAGACTGGCTGCATGATCTGGAGATAGTGGGTTCAAACCCCACTCAAATCTTTACTTGCCAAAATCTGCCATTGACCCCCATTCTGAATTTCTCAAATTTAAAAGCACTATATTTCTAAAACTATGAAACATTTCAAAGATTCCTTTCCAGGCTAACATGTCCACCGTAAGATGAACCTAAGTAGGCTTGAATGGGGTTTCTAGGTGTAAGTATGTAGGACTAGTAGCATGCCAAAGTTTGTGCTATTGCCATTGAGAATGCATTGGGCGTTAAAGTTAAATAACTCAGAAACTAAAAAACATTTCAAAGTAAAAAGTTCCAGCATGTGTCTCCACAGTAAGCTGAATTATAAAAAGTGTGAATGGAGTTTCTAGGTGAAAGTGCTTTTTTGACGTGCCAATATCTGCCATTGAGCCCCATTGTAAAATTCTCAAATTTGAAAGCACTATATTTCTAAAACTATGAAACATTTCAAAGATTCCTTTTCAGGCAAACATGTCCACCGTAAGATGAACCTAAGTAGGCTTGAATGGGGTTTCTAGGTGTAAGTATGTAGGACTAGTAGCATGCCAAAGTTTGTGCTATTGCCATTGAGAATGCATTGGGCGTTAAAGTTAAATAACTCAGAAACTACAACACATTTCAAAGTAAAACGTTCCAGCATGTGTCTCCACAGTAAGCTGAATTATAAAACGTGTGAATGGAGTTTCTAGGTGAAAGTGATTTTGACGTGCCACTATCTGCCATTATAAATTTCTCACATTTAAAGCACTATATTTCTAAAACTATGAAACATTTCAAAGATTCCTTTTCAGGCAAACATGTCCACCGTAAGATGAACCTAAATAGGTTTGAATGGGGATTCTAGGTGTAAGTATGTAGGACTAGTAGCATGCCAAAGTTATAATTTTTTTCGGACGGCATAGCCTACTATAGCATGTCGTTTTTCGTGATTTTGGACTATTTGAAATAAAGATGAAAATCATGAAAAAACTACATACTATAGTTCGTGGCTTCGGACGGCATAATATATTATGTCATATTTTCATGATTTTGGGACACTATGTCAGAGCCAGGACTTGAACCTGCAGCCTCCTGATTACCAGGCAGGCTCTGTACCCAGTGACCCACTGTGCATGCTCTTCTTAAAAGGCCGAATAGATAATGACAGAAGAGCCAGAGACTTGTTTCCATTGTGGTTCATAAACATTTGAGCGTCTAGAGATAAACAGCAGCAAAAGAAACAATAGACAAATCTCCTGTTATTTTATTTTTTGTATTTTATTTTTGTATCAATGTTGTACTCAAAGGGAACAGCAGACTGCATTGTGGCAGGTAGCAAGTAGATCAGTGACTTAGCAGACTGGCTGCATGATCTGGAGATAGTGGGTTCAAACCCCACTCAAATCTTTACTTGCCAAAATCTGCCATTGACCCCCATTCTGAATTTCTCAAATTTAAAAGCACTATATTTCTAAAACTATGAAACATTTCAAAGATTCCTTTCCAGGCTAACATGTCCACCGTAAGATGAACCTAAGTAGGCTTGAATGGGGTTTCTAGGTGTAAGTATGTAGGACTAGTAGCATGCCAAAGTTTGTGCTATTGCCATTGAGAATGCATTGGGCGTTAAAGTTAAATAACTCAGAAACTAAAAAACATTTCAAAGTAAAAAGTTCCAGCATGTGTCTCCACAGTAAGCTGAATTATAAAAAGTGTGAATGGAGTTTCTAGGTGAAAGTGCTTTTTTGACGTGCCAATATCTGCCATTGAGCCCCATTGTAAAATTCTCAAATTTGAAAGCACTATATTTCTAAAACTATGAAACATTTCAAAGATTCCTTTTCAGGCAAACATGTCCACCGTAAGATGAACCTAAGTAGGCTTGAATGGGGTTTCTAGGTGTAAGTATGTAGGACTAGTAGCATGCCAAAGTTTGTGCTATTGCCATTGAGAATGCATTGGGCGTTAAAGTTAAATAACTCAGAAACTACAACACATTTCAAAGTAAAAAGTTCCAGCATGTGTCTCCACAGTAAGCTGAATTATAAAACGTGTGAATGGAGTTTCTAGGTGAAAGTGATTTTGACGTGCCACTATCTGCCATTATAAATTTCTCACATTTAAAGCACTATATTTCTAAAACTATGAAACATTTCAAAGATTCCTTTTCAGGCAAACATGTCCACCGTAAGATGAACCTAAATAGGTTTGAATGGGGATTCTAGGTGTAAGTATGTAGGACTAGTAGCATGCCAAAGTTATAATTTTTTTCGGACGGCATAGCCTACTATAGCATGTCGTTTTTCGTGATTTTGGACTATTTGAAATAAAGATGAAAATCATGAAAAAACTACATACTATAGTTCGTGGCTTCGGACGGCATACTATAGCATGTCGTTTTTCATGATTTTGGAGGATTTGAAAAAAAGATGAAAATCATGAAAAAACGACATACTATAGTCCATGGTTTGGGACGGCATAATATATTATGTCATATTTTCATGATTTTGGGACACTATGTCAGAGCCAGGACTTGAACCTGCAGCCTCCTGATTACCAGGCAGGCTCTGTACCCAGTGACCCACTGTGCTCTTCTTAAAAGGCTGAAAAGATAATGACAGAAGAGCCAGAGACTTGTTTCCATTGTGGTTCATAAACATTTGAGCGTCTAGAGATAAACAGCAGCAAAAGAAACAATAGACAAATCTCCTGTTATTTTATTTTTTGTATTTTATTTTTGTATCAATGTTGTACTCAAAGGGAACAGCAGACTGCATTGTGGCAGGTAGCAAGTAGATCAGTGACTTAACAGACTGGCTGCATGATCTGGAGATAGTGGGTTCAAACCCCACTCAAATCTTTACTTACCAAAATCTGCCATTGACCCCCATTCTGAATTTCTCAAATTTAAAAGCACTATATTTCTAAAACTATGAAACATTTCAAAGATTCCTTTCCAGGCAAACATGTCCACCGTAAGATGAACCTAAGTAGGCTTGAATGGGGTTTCTAGGTGTAAGTATGTAGGACTAGTAGCATGCCAAAGTTTGTGCTATTGCCATTGAGAATGCATTGGGCGTTAAAGTTAAATAACTCAGAAACTACAAAACATTTCAAAGTAAAAAGTTCCAGCATGTGTCTCCACAGTAAGCTGAATTATAAAAAGTGTGAATGGAGTTTCTAGGTGAAAGTGCTTTTTTGACGTGCCAATATCTGCCATTGAGCCCCATTGTAAAATTCTCAAATTTGAAAGCACTATATTTCTAAAACTATGAAACATTTCAAAGATTCCTTTTCAGGCAAACATGTCCACCGTAAGATGAACCTAAGTAGGCTTGAATGGGGTTTCTAGGTGTAAGTATGTAGGACTAGTAGCATGCCAAAGTTTGTGCTATTGCCATTGAGAATGCATTGGGCGTTAAAGTTAAATAACTCAGAAACTACAACACATTTCAAAGTAAAAAGTTCCAGCATGTGTCTCCACAGTAAGCTGAATTATAAAACGTGTGAATGGAGTTTCTAGGTGAAAGTGATTTTGACGTGCCACTATCTGCCATTATACATTTCTCACATTTAAAGCACTATATTTCTAAAACTATGAAACATTTCAAAGATTCCTTTTCAGGCAAACATGTCCACCGTAAGATGAACCTAAATAGGTTTGAATGGGGATTCTAGGTGTAAGTATGTAGGACTAGTAGCATGCCAAATTTATAATTTTTTTTCGGACGGCATACTATAGCATGTCGTTTTTCGTGATTTTGGACTATTTGAAATAAAGATGAAAATCATGAAAAAACGACATACTATAGTTCGTGGCTTCGGACGGCATACTATAGCATGTCGTTTTTCATGATTTTGGAGGATTTGAAAAAAAGATGAAAATCATGAAAAAACGACATACTATAGTCCATGGTTTGGGACGGCATAATATATTATGTCATATTTTCATGATTTTGGGACACTATGTCAGAGCCAGGACTTGAACCTGCAGCCTCCTGATTACCAGGCAGGCTCTGTACCCAGTGACCCACTGTGCATGCTCTTCTTAAAAGGCCGAATAGATAATGACAGAAGAGCCAGAGACTTGTTTCCATTGTGGTTCATAAACATTTGAGCGTCTAGAGATAAACAGCAGCAAAAGAAACAATAGACAAATCTCCTGTTATTTTATTTTTTGTATTTTATTTTTGTATCAATGTTGTACTCAAAGGGAACAGCAGACTGCATTGTGGCAGGTAGCAAGTAGATCAGTGACTTAGCAGACTGGCTGCATGATCTGGAGATAGTGGGTTCAAACCCCACTCAAATCTTTACTTGCCAAAATCTGCCATTGACCCCCATTCTGAATTTCTCAAATTTAAAAGCACTATATTTCTAAAACTATGAAACATTTCAAAGATTCCTTTCCAGGCAAACATGTCCACCGTAAGATGAACCTAAGTAGGCTTGAATGGGGTTTCTAGGTGTAAGTATGTAGGACTAGTAGCATGCCAAAGTTTGTGCTATTGCCATTGAGAATGCATTGGGCGTTAAAGTTAAATAACTCAGAAACTAAAAAACATTTCAAAGTAAAAAGTTCCAGCATGTGTCTCCACAGTAAGCTGAATTATAAAAAGTGTGAATGGAGTTTCTAGGTGAAAGTGCTTTTTTGACGTGCCAATATCTGCCATTGAGCCCCATTGTAAAATTCTCAAATTTGAAAGCACTATATTTCTAAAACTATGAAACATTTCAAAGATTCCTTTTCAGGCAAACATGTCCACCGTAAGATGAACCTAAGTAGGCTTTAATGGGGTTTCTAGGTGTAAGTATGTAGGACTAGTAGCATGCCAAAGTTTGTGCTATTGCCATTGAGAATGCATTGGGCGTTAAAGTTAAATAACTCAGAAACTACAACACATTTCAAAGTAAAAAGTTCCAGCATGTGTCTCCACAGTAAGCTGAATTATAAAACATGTGAATGGAGTTTCTAGGTGAAAGTGATTTTGACGTGCCACTATCTGCCATTATAAATTTCTCACATTTAAAGCACTATATTTCTAAAACTATGAAACATTTCAAAGATTCCTTTTCAGGCAAACATGTCCACCGTAAGATGAACCTAAATAGGTTTGAATGGGGATTCTAGGTGTAAGTATGTAGGACTAGTAGCATGCCAAAGTTATAATTTTTTTCGGACGGCATACTATAGCATGTCGTTTTTCGTGATTTTGGACTATTTGAAATAAAGATGAAAATCATGAAAAAACGACATACTATAGTTCGTGGCTTCGGACGGCATACTATAGCATGTCGTTTTTCATGATTTTGGAGGATTTGAAAAAAAGATGAAAATCATGAAAAAACGACATACTATAGTCCATGGTTTGGGACGGCATAATATATTATGTCATATTTTCATGATTTTGGGACACTATGTCAGAGCCAGGACTTGAACCTGCAGCCTCCTGATTACCAGGCAGGCTCTGTACCCAGTGACCCACAGTGCATGCTCTTCTTAAAAGGCCGAATAGATAATGACAGAAGAGCCAGAGACTTGTTTCCATTGTGGTTCATAAACATTTGAGCGTCTAGAGATAAACAGCAGCAAAAGAAACAATAGACAAATCTCCTGTTATTTTATTTTTTGTATTTTATTTTTGTATCAATGTTGTACTCAAAGGGAACAGCAGACTGCATTGTGGCAGGTAGCAAGTAGATCAGTGACTTAGCAGACTGGCTGCATGATCTGGAGATAGTGGGTTCAAACCCCACTCAAATCTTTACTTGCCAAAATCTGCCATTGACCCCCATTCTGAATTTCTCAAATTTAAAAGCACTATATTTCTAAAACTATGAAACATTTCAAAGATTCCTTTCCAGGCAAACATGTCCACCGTAAGATGAACCTAAGTAGGCTTGAATGGGGTTTCTAGGTGTAAGTATGTAGGACTAGTAGCATGCCAAAGTTTGTGCTATTGCCATTGAGAATGCATTGGGCGTTAAAGTTAAA
This sequence comes from Electrona antarctica, assembly GCF_951216825.1. Classification (NCBI taxonomy): domain Eukaryota; kingdom Metazoa; phylum Chordata; class Actinopteri; order Myctophiformes; family Myctophidae; genus Electrona; species Electrona antarctica. The sequence continues at coordinate 43,425,427 of NC_136796.1, forward strand.
TAACTCAGAAACTAAAAAACATTTCAAAGTAAAAAGTTCCAGCATGTGTCTCCACAGTAAGCTGAATTATAAAAAGTGTGAATGGAGTTTCTAGGTGAAAGTGCTTTTTTGACGTGCCAATATCTGCCATTGAGCCCCATTGTAAAATTCTCAAATTTGAAAGCACTATATTTCTAAAACTATGAAACATTTCAAAGATTCCTTTTCAGGCAAACATGTCCACCGTAAGATGAACCTAAGTAGGCTTGAATGGGGTTTCTAGTTGTAAGTATGTAGGACTAGTAGCATGCCAAAGTTTGTGCTATTGCCATTGAGAATGCATTGGGCGTTAAAGTTAAATAACTCAGAAACTACAAAACCTTTCAAAGTAAAAAGTTCCAGCATGTGTCTCCACAGTAAGCTGAATTATAAAAAGTGTGAATGGAGTTTCTAGGTGAAAGTGCTTTTTTGACGTGCCAATATCTGCCATTGAGCCCCATTGTAAAATTCTCAAATTTGAAAGCACTATATTTCTAAAACTATGAAACATTTCAAAGATTCCTTTTCAGGCAAACATGTCCACCGTAAGATGAACCTAAGTAGGCTTGAATGGGGTTTCTAGGTGTAAGTATGTAGGACTAGTAGCATGCCAAAGTTTGTGCTATTGCCATTGAGAATGCATTGGGCGTTAAAGTTAAATAACTCAGAAACTACAACACATTTCAAAGTAAAAAGTTCCAGCATGTGTCTCCACAGTAAGCTGAATTATAAAACGTGTGAATGGAGTTTCTAGGTGAAAGTGATTTTGACGTGCCACTATCTGCCATTATAAATTTCTCACATTTAAAGCACTATATTTCTAAAACTATGAAACATTTCAAAGATTCCTTTTCAGGCAAACATGTCCACCGTAAGATGAACCTAAATAGGTTTGAATGGGGATTCTAGGTGTAAGTATGTAGGACTAGTAGCATGCCAAAGTTATAATTTTTTTCGGACGGCATACTATAGCATGTCGTTTTTCGTGATTTTGGACTATTTGAAATAAAGATGAAAATCATGAAAAAACGACATACTATAGTTCGTGGCTTCGGACGGCATACTATAGCATGTCGTTTTTCATGATTTTGGAGGATTTGAAAAAAAGATGAAAATCATGAAAAAACGACATACTATAGTCCATGGTTTGGGACGGCATAATATATTATGTCATATTTTCATGATTTTGGGACACTATGTCAGAGCCAGGACTTGAACCTGCAGCCTCCTGATTACCAGGCAGGCTCTGTACCCAGTGACCCACTGTGCATGCTCTTCTTAAAAGGCCGAATAGATAATGACAGAAGAGCCAGAGACTTGTTTCCATTGTGGTTCATAAACATTTGAGCGTCTAGAGATAAACAGCAGCAAAAGAAACAATAGACAAATCTCCTGTTATTTTATTTTTTGTATTTTATTTTTGTATCAATGTTGTACTCAAAGGGAACAGCAGACTGCATTGTGGCAGGTAGCAAGTAGATCAGTGACTTAGCAGACTGGCTGCATGATCTGGAGATAGTGGGTTCATACCCCACTCAAATCTTTACTTGCCAAAATCTGCCATTGACCCCCATTCTGAATTTCTCAAATTTAAAAGCACTATATTTCTAAAACTATGAAACATTTCAAAGATTCCTTTCCAGGCAAACATGTCCACCGTAAGATGAACCTAAGTAGGCTTGAATGGGGTTTCTAGGTGTAAGTATGTAGGACTAGTAGCATGCCAAAGTTTGTGCTATTGCCATTGAGAATGCATTGGGCGTTAAAGTTAAATAACTCAGAAACTAAAAAACATTTCAAAGTAAAAAGTTCCAGCATGTGTCTCCACAGTAAGCTGAATTATAAAAAGTGTGAATGGAGTTTCTAGGTGAAAGTGCTTTTTTGACGTGCCAATATCTGCCATTGAGCCCCATTGTAAAATTCTCAAATTTGAAAGCACTATATTTCTAAAACTATGAAACATTTCAAAGATTCCTTTTCAGGCAAACATGTCCACCGTAAGATGAACCTAAGTAGGCTTGAATGGGGTTTCTAGGTGTAAGTATGTAGGACTAGTAGCATGCCAAAGTTTGTGCTATTGCCATTGAGAATGCATTGGGCGTTAAAGTTAAATAACTCAGAAACTACAAAACCTTTCAAAGTAAAAAGTTCCAGCATGTGTCTCCACAGTAACCTGAATTATAAAAAGTGTGAATGGAGTTTCTAGGTGAAAGTGCTTTTTTGACGTGCCAATATCTGCCATTGAGCCCCATTGTAAAATTCTCAAATTTGAAAGCACTATATTTCTAAAACTATGAAACATTTCAAAGATTCCTTTTCAGGCAAACATGTCCACCGTAAGATGAACCTAAGTAGGCTTTAATGGGGTTTCTAGGTGTAAGTATGTAGGACTAGTAGCATGCCAAAGTTTGTGCTATTGCCATTGAGAATGCATTGGGCGTTAAAGTTAAATAACTCAGAAACTACAAAACCTTTCAAAGTAAAAAGTTCCAGCATGTGTCTCCACAGTAAGCTGAATTATAAAAAGTGTGAATGGAGTTTCTAGGTGAAAGTGATTTTGACGTGCCACTATCTGCCATTATAAATTTCTCACATTTAAAGCACTATATTTCTAAAACTATGAAACATTTCAAAGATTCCTTTTCAGGCAAACATGTCCACCGTAAGATGAACCTAAATAGGTTTGAATGGGGATTCTAGGTGTAAGTATGTAGGACTAGTAGCATGCCAAAGTTTGTGCTATTGCCATTGAGAATGCATTGGGCGTTAAAGTTAAATAACTCAGAAACTACAACACATTTCAAAGTAAAAAGTTCCAGCATGTGTCTCCACAGTAAGCTGAATTATAAAACATGTGAATGGAGTTTCTAGGTGAAAGTGATTTTGACGTGCCACTATCTGCCATTATAAATTTCTCACATTTAAAGCACTATATTTCTAAAACTATGAAACATTTCAAAGATTCCTTTTCAGGCAAACATGTCCACCGTAAGATGAACCTAAATAGGTTTGAATGGGGATTCTAGGTGTAAGTATGTAGGACTAGTAGCATGCCAAAGTTATAATTTTTTTCGGACGGCATACTATAGCATGTCGTTTTTCGTGATTTTGGACTATTTGAAATAAAGATGAAAATCATGAAAAAACGACATACTATAGTTCGTGGCTTCGGACGGCATACTATAGCATGTCGTTTTTCATGATTTTGGAGGATTTGAAAAAAAGATGAAAATCATGAAAAAACGACATACTATAGTCCATGGTTTGGGACGGCATAATATATTATGTCATATTTTCATGATTTTGGGACACTATGTCAGAGCCAGGACTTGAACCTGCAGCCTCCTGATTACCAGGCAGGCTCTGTACCCAGTGACCCACAGTGCATGCTCTTCTTAAAAGGCCGAATAGATAATGACAAAAGAGCCAGAGACTTGTTTCCATTGTGGTTCATAAACATTTGAGCGTCTAGAGATAAACAGCAGCAAAAGAAACAATAGACAAATCTCCTGTTATTTTATTTTTTGTATTTTATTTTTGTATCAATGTTGTACTCAAAGGGAACAGCAGACTGCATTGTGGCAGGTAGCAAGTAGATCAGTGACTTAGCAGACTGGCTGCATGATCTGGAGATAGTGGGTTCAAACCCCACTCAAATCTTTACTTGCCAAAATCTGCCATTGACCCCCATTCTGAATTTCTCAAATTTAAAAGCACTATATTTCTAAAACTATGAAACATTTCAAAGATTCCTTTCCAGGCAAACATGTCCACCGTAAGATGAACCTAAGTAGGCTTGAATGGGGTTTCTAGGTGTAAGTATGTAGGACTAGTAGCATGCCAAAGTTTGTGCTATTGCCATTGAGAATGCATTGGGCGTTAAAGTTAAATAACTCAGAAACTAAAAAACATTTCAAAGTAAAAAGTTCCAGCATGTGTCTCCACAGTAAGCTGAATTATAAAAAGTGTGAATGGAGTTTCTAGGTGAAAGTGCTTTTTTGACGTGCCAATATCTGCCATTGAGCCCCATTGTAAAATTCTCAAATTTGAAAGCACTATATTTCTAAAACTATGAAACATTTCAAAGATTCCTTTTCAGGCAAACATGTCCACCGTAAGATGAACCTAAGTAGGCTTGAATGGGGTTTCTAGGTGTAAGTATGTAGGACTAGTAGCATGCCAAAGTTTGTGCTATTGCCATTGAGAATGCATTGGGCGTTAAAGTTAAATAACTCAGAAACTACAAAACATTTCAAAGTAAAAAGTTCCAGCATGTGTCTCCACAGTAAGCTGAATTATAAAAAGTGTGAATGGAGTTTCTAGGTGAAAGTGCTTTTTTGACGTGCCAATATCTGCCATTGAGCCCCATTGTAAAATTCTCAAATTTGAAAGCACTATATTTCTAAAACTATGAAACATTTCAAAGATTCCTTTTCAGGCAAACATGTCCACCGTAAGATGAACCTAAGTAGGCTTTAATGGGGTTTCTAGGTGTAAGTATGTAGGACTAGTAGCATGCCAAAGTTTGTGCTATTGCCATTGAGAATGCATTGGGCGTTAAAGTTAAATAACTCAGAAACTACAACACATTTCAAAGTAAAAAGTTCCAGCATGTGTCTCCACAGTAAGCTGAATTATAAAACATGTGAATGGAGTTTCTAGGTGAAAGTGATTTTGACGTGCCACTATCTGCCATTATAAATTTCTCACATTTAAAGCACTATATTTCTAAAACTATGAAACATTTCAAAGATTCCTTTTCAGGCAAACATGTCCACCGTAAGATGAACCTAAATAGGTTTGAATGGGGATTCTAGGTGTAAGTATGTAGGACTAGTAGCATGCCAAAGTTATAATTTATTTCGGACGGCATACTATAGCATGTCGTTTTTCGTGATTTTGGACTATTTGAAATAAAGATGAAAATCATGAAAAAACGACATACTATAGTTCGTGGCTTCGGACGGCATACTATAGCATGTCGTTTTTCATGATTTTGGAGGATTTGAAAAAAAGATGAAAATCATGAAAAAACGACATACTATAGTCCATGGTTTGGGACGGCATAATATATTATGTCATATTTTCATGATTTTGGGACACTATGTCAGAGCCAGGACTTGAACCTGCAGCCTCCTGATTACCAGGCAGGCTCTGTACCCAGTGACCCACAGTGCATGCTCTTCTTAAAAGGCCGAATAGATAATGAAAGAAGAGCCAGAGACTTGTTTACATTGTGGTTCATAAACATTTGAGCGTCTAGAGATAAACAGCAGCAAAAGAAACAATAGACAAATCTCCTGTTATTTTATTTTTTGTATTTTATTTTTGTATCAATGTTGTACTCAAAGGGAACAGCAGACTGCATTGTGGCAGGTAGCAAGTAGATCAGTGACTTAACAGACTGGCTGCATGATCTGGAGATAGTGGGTTCAAACCCCAGTCAAATCTTTACTTGCCAAAATCTGCCATTGACCCCCATTCTGAATTTCTCAAATTTAAAAGCACTATATTTCTAAAACTATGAAACATTTCAAAGATTCCTTTCCAGGCAAACATGTCCACCGTAAGATGAACCTAAGTAGGCTTGAATGGGGTTTCTAGGTGTAAGTATACGTAGGACTAGTAGCATGCCAAAGTTTGTGCTATTGCCATTGAGAATGCATTGGGCGTTAAAGTTAAATAACTCAGAAACTAAAAAACATTTCAAAGTAAAAAGTTCCAGCATGTGTCTCCACAGTAAGCTGAATTATAAAAAGTGTGAATGGAGTTTCTAGGTGAAAGTGCTTTTTTGACGTGCCAATATCTGCCATTGAGCCCCATTGTAAAATTCTCAAATTTGAAAGCACTATATTTCTAAAACTATGAAACATTTCAAAGATTCCTTTTCAGGCAAACATGTCCACCGTAAGATGAACCTAAGTAGGCTTGAATGGGGTTTCTAGGTGTAAGTATGTAGGACTAGTAGCATGCCAAAGTTTGTGCTATTGCCATTGAGAATGCATTGGGCGTTAAAGTTAAATAACTCAGAAACTACAAAACCTTTCAAAGTAAAAAGTTCCAGCATGTGTCTCCACAGTAACCTGAATTATAAAAAGTGTGAATGGAGTTTCTAGGTGAAAGTGCTTTTTTGACGTGCCAATATCTGCCATTGAGCCCCATTGTAAAATTCTCAAATTTGAAAGCACTATATTTCTAAAACTATGAAACATTTCAAAGATTCCTTTTCAGGCAAACATGTCCACCGTAAGATGAACCTAAGTAGGCTTTAATGGGGTTTCTAGGTGTAAGTATGTAGGACTAGTAGCATGCCAAAGTTTGTGCTATTGCCATTGAGAATGCATTGGGCGTTAAAGTTAAATAACTCAGAAACTACAAAACCTTTCAAAGTAAAAAGTTCCAGCATGTGTCTCCACAGTAAGCTGAATTATAAAAAGTGTGAATGGAGTTTCTAGGTGAAAGTGATTTTGACGTGCCACTATCTGCCATTATAAATTTCTCACATTTAAAGCACTATATTTCTAAAACTATGAAACATTTCAAAGATTCCTTTTCAGGCAAACATGTCCACCGTAAGATGAACCTAAATAGGTTTGAATGGGGATTCTAGGTGTAAGTATGTAGGACTAGTAGCATGCCAAAGTTTGTGCTATTGCCATTGAGAATGCATTGGGCGTTAAAGTTAAATAACTCAGAAACTACAACACATTTCAAAGTAAAAAGTTCCAGCATGTGTCTCCACAGTAAGCTGAATTATAAAACATGTGAATGGAGTTTCTAGGTGAAAGTGATTTTGACGTGCCACTATCTGCCATTATAAATTTCTCACATTTAAAGCACTATATTTCTAAAACTATGAAACATTTCAAAGATTCCTTTTCAGGCAAACATGTCCACCGTAAGATGAACCTAAATAGGTTTGAATGGGGATTCTAGGTGTAAGTATGTAGGACTAGTAGCATGCCAAAGTTATAATTTTTTTCGGACGGCATACTATAGCATGTCGTTTTTCGTGATTTTGGACTATTTGAAATAAAGATGAAAATCATGAAAAAACGACATACTATAGTTCGTGGCTTCGGACGGCATACTATAGCATGTCGTTTTTCATGATTTTGGAGGATTTGAAAAAAAGATGAAAATCATGAAAAAACGACATACTATAGTCCATGGTTTGGGACGGCATAATATATTATGTCATATTTTCATGATTTTGGGACACTATGTCAGAGCCAGGACTTGAACCTGCAGCCTCCTGATTACCAGGCAGGCTCTGTACCCAGTGACCCACAGTGCATGCTCTTCTTAAAAGGCCGAATAGATAATGACAGAAGAGCCAGAGACTTGTTTCCATTGTGGTTCATAAACATTTGAGCGTCTAGAGATAAACAGCAGCAAAAGAAACAATAGACAAATCTCCTGTTATTTTATTTTTTGTATTTTATTTTTGTATCAATGTTGTACTCAAAGGGAACAGCAGACTGCATTGTGGCAGGTAGCAAGTAGATCAGTGACTTAGCAGACTGGCTGCATGATCTGGAGATAGTGGGTTCAAACCCCACTCAAATCTTTACTTGCCAAAATCTGCCATTGACCCCCATTCTGAATTTCTCAAATTTAAAAGCACTATATTTCTAAAACTATGAAACATTTCAAAGATTCCTTTCCAGGCAAACATGTCCACCGTAAGATGAACCTAAGTAGGCTTGAATGGGGTTTCTAGGTGTAAGTATGTAGGACTAGTAGCATGCCAAAGTTTGTGCTATTGCCATTGAGAATGCATTGGGCGTTAAAGTTAAATAACTCAGAAACTAAAAAACATTTCAAAGTAAAAAGTTCCAGCATGTGTCTCCACAGTAAGCTGAATTATAAAAAGTGTGAATGGAGTTTCTAGGTGAAAGTGCTTTTTTGACGTGCCAATATCTGCCATTGAGCCCCATTGTAAAATTCTCAAATTTGAAAGCACTATATTTCTAAAACTATGAAACATTTCAAAGATTCCTTTTCAGGCAAACATGTCCACCGTAAGATGAACCTAAGTAGGCTTGAATGGGGTTTCTAGGTGTAAGTATGTAGGACTAGTAGCATGCCAAAGTTTGTGCTATTGCCATTGAGAATGCATTGGGCGTTAAAGTTAAATAACTCAGAAACTACAACACATTTCAAAGTAAAAAGTTCCAGCATGTGTCTCCACAGTAAGCTGAATTATAAAACGTGTGAATGGAGTTTCTAGGTGAAAGTGATTTTGACGTGCCACTATCTGCCATTATAAATTTCTCACATTTAAAGCACTATATTTCTAAAACTATGAAACATTTCAAAGATTCCTTTTCAGGCAAACATGTCCACCGTAAGATGAACCTAAATAGGTTTGAATGGGGATTCTAGGTGTAAGTATGTAGGACTAGTAGCATGCCAAAGTTATAATTTTTTTCGGACGGCATACTATAGCATGTCGTTTTTCGTGATTTTGGACTATTTGAAATAAAGATGAAAATCATGAAAAAACGACATACTATAGTTCGTGGCTTCGGACGGCATACTATAGCATGTCGTTTTTCATGATTTTGGAGGATTTGAAAAAAAGATGAAAATCATGAAAAAACGACATACTATAGTCCATGGTTTGGGACGGCATAATATATTATGTCATATTTTCATGATTTTGGGACACTATGTCAGAGCCAGGACTTGAACCTGCAGCCTCCTGATTACCAGGCAGGCTCTGTACCCAGTGACCCACTGTGCATGCTCTTCTTAAAAGGCCGAATAGATAATGACAGAAGAGCCAGAGACTTGTTTCCATTGTGGTTCATAAACATTTGAGCGTCTAGAGATAAACAGCAGCAAAAGAAACAATAGACAAATCTCCTGTTATTTTATTTTTTGTATTTTATTTTTGTATCAATGTTGTACTCAAAGGGAACAGCAGACTGCATTGTGGCAGGTAGCAAGTAGATCAGTGACTTAGCAGACTGGCTGCATGATCTGGAGATAGTGGGTTCATACCCCACTCAAATCTTTACTTGCCAAAATCTGCCATTGACCCCCATTCTGAATTTCTCAAATTTAAAAGCACTATATTTCTAAAACTATGAAACATTTCAAAGATTCCTTTCCAGGCAAACATGTCCACCGTAAGATGAACCTAAGTAGGCTTGAATGGGGTTTCTAGGTGTAAGTATGTAGGACTAGTAGCATGCCAAAGTTTGTGCTATTGCCATTGAGAATGCATTGGGCGTTAAAGTTAAATAACTCAGAAACTAAAAAACATTTCAAAGTAAAAAGTTCCAGCATGTGTCTCCACAGTAAGCTGAATTATAAAAAGTGTGAATGGAGTTTCTAGGTGAAAGTGCTTTTTTGACGTGCCAATATCTGCCATTGAGCCCCATTGTAAAATTCTCAAATTTGAAAGCACTATATTTCTAAAACTATGAAACATTTCAAAGATTCCTTTTCAGGCAAACATGTCCACCGTAAGATGAACCTAAGTAGGCTTGAATGGGGTTTCTAGGTGTAAGTATGTAGGACTAGTAGCATGCCAAAGTTTGTGCTATTGCCATTGAGAATGCATTGGGCGTTAAAGTTAAATAACTCAGAAACTACAAAACCTTTCAAAGTAAAAAGTTCCAGCATGTGTCTCCACAGTAAGCTGAATTATAAAAAGTGTGAATGGAGTTTCTAGGTGAAAGTGCTTTTTTGACGTGCCAATATCTGCCATTGAGCCCCATTGTAAAATTCTCAAATTTGAAAGCACTATATTTCTAAAACTATGAAACATTTCAAAGATTCCTTTTCAGGCAAACATGTCCACCGTAAGATGAACCTAAGTAGGCTTTAATGGGGTTTCTAGGTGTAAGTATGTAGGACTAGTAGCATGCCAAAGTTTGTGCTATTGCCATTGAGAATGCATTGGGCGTTAAAGTTAAATAACTCAGAAACTACAACACATTTCAAAGTAAAAAGTTCCAGCATGTGTCTCCACAGTAAGCTGAATTATAAAACATGTGAATGGAGTTTCTAGGTGAAAGTGATTTTGACGTGCCACTATCTGCCATTATAAATTTCTCACATTTAAAGCACTATATTTCTAAAACTATGAAACATTTCAAAGATTCCTTTTCAGGCAAACATGTCCACCGTAAGATGAACCTAAATAGGTTTGAATGGGGATTCTAGGTGTAAGTATGTAGGACTAGTAGCATGCCAAAGTTATAATTTATTTCGGACGGCATACTATAGCATGTCGTTTTTCGTGATTTTGGACTATTTGAAATAAAGATGAAAATCATGAAAAAACGACATACTATAGTTCGTGGCTTCGGACGGCATACTATAGCATGTTGTTTTTCATGATTTTGGAGGATTTGAAAAAAAGATGAAAATCATGAAAAAACGACATACTATAGTCCATGGTTTGGGACGGCATAATATATTATGTCATATTTTCATGATTTTGGGACACTATGTCAGAGCCAGGACTTGAACCTGCAGCCTCCTGATTACCAGGCAGGCTCTGTACCCAGTGACCCACAGTGCATGCTCTTCTTAAAAGGCCGAATAGATAATGACAGAAGAGCCAGAGACTTGTTTACATTGTGGTTCATAAACATTTGAGCGTCTAGAGATAAACAGCAGCAAAAGAAACAATAGACAAATCTCCTGTTATTTTATTTTTTGTATTTTATTTTTGTATCAATGTTGTACTCAAAGGGAACAGCAGACTGCATTGTGGCAGGTAGCAAGTAGATCAGTGACTTAACAGACTGGCTGCATGATCTGGAGATAGTGGGTTCAAACCCCAGTCAAATCTTTACTTGCCAAAATCTGCCATTGACCCCCATTCTGAATTTCTCAAATTTAAAAGCACTATATTTCTAAAACTATGAAACATTTCAAAGATTCCTTTCCAGGCAAACATGTCCACCGTAAGATGAACCTAAGTAGGCTTGAATGGGGTTTCTAGGTGTAAGTATGTAGGACTAGTAGCATGCCAAAGTTTGTGCTATTGCCATTGAGAATGCATTGGGCGTTAAAGTTAAATAACTCAGAAACTAAAAAACATTTCAAAGTAAAAAGTTCCAGCATGTGTCTCCACAGTAAGCTGAATTATAAAAAGTGTGAATGGAGTTTCTAGGTGAAAGTGCTTTTTTGACGTGCCAATATCTGCCATTGAGCCCCATTGTAAAATTCTCAAATTTGAAAGCACTATATTTCTAAAACTATGAAACATTTCAAAGATTCCTTTTCAGGCAAACATGTCCACCGTAAGATGAACCTAAGTAGGCTTGAATGGGGTTTCTAGGTGTAAGTATGTAGGACTAGTAGCATGCCAAAGTTTGTGCTATTGCCATTGAGAATGCATTGGGCGTTAAAGTTAAATAACTCAGAAACTACAAAACCTTTCAAAGTAAAAAGTTCCAGCATGTGTCTCCACAGTAAGCTGAATTATAAAAAGTGTGAATGGAGTTTCTAGGTGAAAGTGCTTTTTTGACGTGCCAATATCTGCCATTGAGCCCCATTGTAAAATTCTCAAATTTGAAAGCACTATATTTCTAAAACTATGAAACATTTCAAAGATTCCTTTTCAGGCAAACATGTCCACCGTAAGATGAACCTAAGTAGGCTTTAATGGGGTTTCTAGGTGTAAGTATGTAGGACTAGTAGCATGCCAAAGTTTGTGCTATTGCCATTGAGAATGCATTGGGCGTTAAAGTTAAATAACTCAGAAACTACAACACATTTCAAAGTAAAAAGTTCCAGCATGTGTCTCCACAGTAAGCTGAATTATAAAACATGTGAATGGAGTTTCTAGGTGAAAGTGATTTTGACGTGCCACTATCTGCCATTATAAATTTCTCACATTTAAAGCACTATATTTCTAAAACTATGAAACATTTCAAAGATTCCTTTTCAGGCAAACATGTCCACCGTAAGATGAACCTAAATAGGTTTGAATGGGGATTCTAGGTGTAAGTATGTAGGACTAGTAGCATGCCAAAGTTATAATTTATTTCGGACGGCATACTATAGCATGTCGTTTTTCGTGATTTTGGACTATTTGAAATAAAGATGAAAATCATGAAAAAACGACATACTATAGTTCGTGGCTTCGGACGGCATACTATAGCATGTTGTTTTTCATGATTTTGGAGGATTTGAAAAAAAGATGAAAATCATGAAAAAACGACATACTATAGTCCATGGTTTGGGACGGCATAATATATTATGTCATATTTTCATGATTTTGGGACACTATGTCAGAGCCAGGACTTGAACCTGCAGCCTCCTGATTACCAGGCAGGCTCTGTACCCAGTGACCCACAGTGCATGCTCTTCTTAAAAGGCCGAATAGATAATGACAGAAGAGCCAGAGACTTGTTTACATTGTGGTTCATAAACATTTGAGCGTCTAGAGATAAACAGCAGCAAAAGAAACAATAGACAAATCTCCTGTTATTTTATTTTTTGTATTTTATTTTTGTATCAATGTTGTACTCAAAGGGAACAGCAGACTGCATTGTGGCAGGTAGCAAGTAGATCAGTGACTTAACAGACTGGCTGCATGATCTGGAGATAGTGGGTTCAAACCCCAGTCAAATCTTTACTTGCCAAAATCTGCCATTGACCCCCATTCTGAATTTCTCAAATTTAAAAGCACTATATTTCTAAAACTATGAAACATTTCAAAGATTCCTTTCCAGGCAAACATGTCCACCGTAAGATGAACCTAAGTAGGCTTGAATGGGGTTTCTAGGTGTAAGTATGTAGGACTAGTAGCATGCCAAAGTTTGTGCTATTGCCATTGAGAATGCATTGGGCGTTAAAGTTAAATAACTCAGAAACTAAAAAACATTTCAAAGTAAAAAGTTCCAGCATGTGTCTCCACAGTAAGCTGAATTATAAAAAGTGTGAATGGAGTTTCTAGGTGAAAGTGCTTTTTTGACGTGCCAATATCTGCCATTGAGCCCCATTGTAAAATTCTCAAATTTGAAAGCACTATATTTCTAAAACTATGAAACATTTCAAAGATTCCTTTTCAGGCAAACATGTCCACCGTAAGATGAACCTAAGTAGGCTTGAATGGGGTTTCTAGGTGTAAGTATGTAGGACTAGTAGCATGCCAAAGTTTGTGCTATTGCCATTGAGAATGCATTGGGCGTTAAAGTTAAATAACTCAGAAACTACAAAACCTTTCAAAGTAAAAAGTTCCAGCATGTGTCTCCACAGTAACCTGAATTATAAAAAGTGTGAATGGAGTTTCTAGGTGAAAGTGCTTTTTTGACGTGCCAATATCTGCCATTGAGCCCCATTGTAAAATTCTCAAATTTGAAAGCACTATATTTCTAAAACTATGAAACATTTCAAAGATTCCTTTTCAGGCAAACATGTCCACCGTAAGATGAACCTAAGTAGGCTTTAATGGGGTTTCTAGGTGTAAGTATGTAGGACTAGTAGCATGCCAAAGTTTGTGCTATTGCCATTGAGAATGCATTGGGCGTTAAAGTTAAATAACTCAGAAACTACAACACATTTCAAAGTAAAAAGTTCCAGCATGTGTCTCCACAGTAAGCTGAATTATAAAACATGTGAATGGAGTTTCTAGGTGAAAGTGATTTTGACGTGCCACTATCTGCCATTATAAATTTCTCACATTTAAAGCACTATATTTCTAAAACTATGAAACATTTCAAAGATTCCTTTTCAGGCAAACATGTCCACCGTAAGATGAACCTAAATAGGTTTGAATGGGGATTGGTGTAAGTATGTAGGACTAGTAGCATGCCAAAGTTATAATTTTTTTCGGACGGCATACTATAGCATGTCGTTTTTCGTGATTTTGGACTATTTGAAATAAAGATGAAAATCATGAAAAAACGACATACTATAGTTCGTGGCTTCGGACGGCATACTATAGCATGTCGTTTTTCATGATTTTGGAGGATTTGAAAAAAAGATGAAAATCATGAAAAAACGACATACTATAGTCCATGGTTTGGGACGGCATAATATATTATGTCATATTTTCATGATTTTGGGACACTATGTCAGAGCCAGGACTTGAACCTGCAGCCTCCTGATTACCAGGCAGGCTCTGTACCCAGTGACCCACAGTGCATGCTCTTCTTAAAAGGCCGAATAGATAATGACAGAAGAGCCAGAGACTTGTTTCCATTGTGGTTCATAAACATTTGAGCGTCTAGAGATAAACAGCAGCAAAAGAAACAATAGACAAATCTCCTGTTATTTTATTTTTTGTATTTTATTTTTGTATCAATGTTGTACTCAAAGGGAACAGCAGACTGCATTGTGGCAGGTAGCAAGTAGATCAGTGACTTAACAGACTGGCTGCATGATCTGGAGATAGTGGGTTCAAACCCCAGTCAAATCTTTACTTGCCAAAATCTGCCATTGACCCCCATTCTGAATTTCTCAAATTTAAAAGCACTATATTTCTAAAACTATGAAACATTTCAAAGATTCCTTTCCAGGCAAACATGTCCACCGTAAGATGAACCTAAGTAGGCTTGAATGGGGTTTCTAGGTGTAAGTATGTAGGACTAGTAGCATGCCAAAGTTTGTGCTATTGCCATTGAGAATGCATTGGGCGTTAAAGTTAAATAACTCAGAAACTACAAAACATTTCAAAGTAAAAAGTTCCAGCATGTGTCTCCACAGTAAGCTGAATTATAAAAAGTGTGAATGGAGTTTCTAGGTGAAAGTGCTTTTTTGACGTGCCAATATCTGCCATTGAGCCCCATTGTAAAATTCTCAAATTTGAAAGCACTATATTTCTAAAACTATGAAACATTTCAAAGATTCCTTTTCAGGCAAACATGTCCACCGTAAGATGAACCTAAGTAGGCTTGAATGGGGTTTCTAGGTGTAAGTATGTAGGACTAGTAGCATGCCAAAGTTTGTGCTATTGCCATTGAGAATGCATTGGGCGTTAAAGTTAAATAACTCAGAAACTACAAAACATTTCAAAGTAAAAAGTTCCAGCATGTGTCTCCACAGTAAGCTGAATTATAAAAAGTGTGAATGGAGTTTCTAGGTGAAAGTGCTTTTTTGACGTGCCAATATCTGCCATTGAGCCCCATTGTAAAATTCTCAAATTTGAAAGCACTATATTTCTAAAACTATGAAACATTTCAAAGATTCCTTTTCAGGCAAACATGTCCACCGTAAGATGAACCTAAGTAGGCTTGAATGGGGTTTCTAGGTGTAAGTATGTAGGACTAGTAGCATGCCAAAGTTTGTGCTATTGCCATTGAGAATGCATTGGGCGTTAAAGTTAAATAACTCAGAAACTACAAAACATTTCAAAGTAAAAAGTTCCAGCATGTGTCTCCACAGTAAGCTGAATTATAAAAAGTGTGAATGGAGTTTCTAGGTGAAAGTGCTTTTTTGACGTGCCAATATCTGCCATTGAGCCCCATTGTAAAATTCTCAAATTTGAAAGCACTATATTTCTAAAACCATGAAACATTTCAAAGATTCCTTTTCAGGCAAACATGTCCACCGTAAGATGAACCTAAATAGGTTTGAATGGGGATTCTAGGTGTAAGTATGTAGGACTAGTAGCATGCCAAAGTTATAATTTTTTTCGGACGGCATACTATAGCATGTCGTTTTTCGTGATTTTGGACTATTTGAAATAAAGATGAAAATCATGAAAAAACGACATACTATAGTTCGTGGCTTCGGACGGCATACTATAGCATGTCGTTTTTCATGATTTTGGAGGATTTGAAAAAAATATGAAAATCATGAAAAAACGACATACTATAGTCCATGGTTTGGGACGGCATAATATATTATGTCATATTTTCATGATTTTGGGACACTATGTCAGAGCCAGGACTTGAACCTGCAGCCTCCTGATTACCAGGCAGGCTCTGTACCAAGTGACCCACTGTGCATGCTCTTCTTAAAAGGCCGAATAGATAATGACAGAAGAGCCAGAGACTTGTTTCCATTGTGGTTCATAAACATTCGAGCGTCTAGAGATAAACAGCAGCAAAAGAAACAATAGACAAATCTCCTGTTATTTTATTTTTTGTATTTTATTTTTGTATCAATGTTGTACTCAAAGGGAACAGCAGACTGCATTGTGGCAGGTAGCAAGTAGATCAGTGACTTAGCAGACTGGCTGCATGATCTGGAGATAGTGGGTTCAAACCCCACTCAAATCTTTACTTGCCAAAATCTGCCATTGACCCCCATTCTGAATTTCTCAAATTTAAAAGCACTATATTTCTAAAACTATGAAACATTTCAAAGATTCCTTTCCAGGCAAACATGTCCACCGTAAGATGAACCTAAGTAGGCTTGAATGGGGTTTCTAGGTGTAAGTATGTAGGACTAGTAGCATGCCAAAGTTTGTGCTATTGCCATTGAGAATGCATTGGGCGTTAAAGTTAAATAACTCAGAAACTACAAAACATTTCAAAGTAAAAAGTTCCAGCATGTGTCTCCACAGTAAGCTGAATTATAAAAAGTGTGAATGGAGTTTCTAGGTGAAAGTGCTTTTTTGACGTGCCAATATCTGCCATTGAGCCCCATTGTAAAATTCTCAAATTTGAAAGCACTATAATTCTAAAACTATGAAACATTTCAAAGATTCCTTTTCAGGCAAACATGTCCACCGTAAGATGAACCTAAGTAGGCTTGAATGGGGTTTCTAGGTGTAAGTATGTAGGACTAGTAGCATGCCAAAGTTTGTGCTATTGCCATTGAGAATGCATTGGGCGTTAAAGTTAAATAACTCAGAAATTACAAAACATTTCAAAGTAAAAAGTTCCAGCATGTGTCTCCACAGTAAGCTGAATTATAAAAAGTGTGAATGGAGTTTCTAGGTGAAAGTGCTTTTTTGACGTGCCAATATCTGCCATTGAGCCCCATTGTAAAATTCTCAAATTTGAAAGCACTATAATTCTAAAACTATGAAACATTTCAAAGATTCCTTTTCAGGCAAACATGTCCACCGTAAGATGAACCTAAGTAGGCTTGAATGGGGTTTCTAGGTGTAAGTATGTAGGACTAGTAGCATGCCAAAGTTTGTGCTATTGCCATTGAGAATGCATTGGGCGTTAAAGTTAAATAACTCAGAAACTACAAAACATTTCAAAGTAAAAAGTTCCAGCATGTGTCTCCACAGTAAGCTGAATTATAAAAAGTGTGAATGGAGTTTCTAGGTGAAAGTGCTTTTTTGACGTGCCAATATCTGCCATTGAGCCCCATTGTAAAATTCTCAAATTTGAAAGCACTATATTTCTAAAACTATGAAACATTTCAAAGATTCCTTTTCAGGCAAACATGTCCACCGTAAGATGAACCTAAGTAGGCTTGAATGGGGTTTCTAGGTGTAAGTATGTAGGACTAGTAGCATGCCAAAGTTTGTGCTATTGCCATTGAGAATGCATTGGGCGTTAAAGTTAAATAACTCAGAACTACAACACATTTCAAAGTAAAAAGTTCCAGCATGTGTCTCCACAGTAAGCTGAATTATAAAACGTGTGAATGGAGTTTCTAGGTGAAAGTGATTTTGACGTGCCAATATCTGCCATTGAGCCCCATTGTAAAATTCTCAAATTTGAAAGCACTATATTTCTAAAACTATGAAACATTTCAAAGATTCCTTTTCAGGCAAACATGTCCACCGTAAGATGAACCTAAGTAGGCTTGAATGGGGTTTCTAGGTGTAAGTATGTAGGACTAGTAGCATGCCAAAGTTTGTGCTATTGCCATTGAGAATGCATTGGGCGTTAAAGTTAAATAACTCAGAAACTACAAAACATTTCAAAGTAAAAAGTTCCAGCATGTGTCTCCACAGTAAGCTGAATTATAAAAAGTGTGAATGGAGTTTCTAGGTGAAAGTGCTTTTTTGACGTGCCAATATCTGCCATTGAGCCCCATTGTAAAATTCTCAAATTTGAAAGCACTATATTTCTAAAACTATGAAACATTTCAAAGATTCCTTTTCAGGCAAACATGTCCACCGTAAGATGAACCTAAGTAGGCTTGAATGGGGTTTCTAGGTGTAAGTATGTAGGACTAGTAGCATGCCAAAGTTTGTGCTATTGCCATTGAGAATGCATTGGGCGTTAAAGTTAAATAACTCAGAACTACAACACATTTCAAAGTAAAAAGTTCCAGCATGTGTCTCCACAGTAAGCTGAATTATAAAACGTGTGAATGGAGTTTCTAGGTGAAAGTGATTTTGACGTGCCAATATCTGCCATTGAGCCCCATTGTAAAATTCTCAAATTTGAAAGCACTATAATTCTAAAACTATGAAACATTTCAAAGATTCCTTTTCAGGCAAACATGTCCACCGTAAGATGAAGCTAAGTAGGCTTGAATGGGGTTTCTAGGTGTAAGTATGTAGGACTAGTAGCATGCCAAAGTTTGTGCTATTGCCATTGAGAATGCATTGGGCGTTAAAGTTAAATAACTCAGAAACTACAAAACATTTCAAAGTAAAAAGTTCCAGCATGTGTCTCCACAGTAAGCTGAATTATAAAAAGTGTGAATGGAGTTTCTAGGTGAAAGTGCTTTTTTGACGTGCCAATATCTGCCATTGAGCCCCATTGTAAAATTCTCAAATTTGAAAGCACTATATTTCTAAAACTATGAAACATTTCAAAGATTCCTTTTCAGGCAAACATGTCCACCGTAAGATGAACCTAAGTAGGCTTGAATGGGGTTTCTAGGTGTAAGTATGTAGGACTAGTAGCATGCCAAAGTTTGTGCTATTGCCATTGAGAATGCATTGGGCGTTAAAGTTAAATAACTCAGAACTACAACACATTTCAAAGTAAAAAGTTCCAGCATGTGTCTCCACAGTAAGCTGAATTATAAAACGTGTGAATGGAGTTTCTAGGTGAAAGTGATTTTGACGTGCCAATATCTGCCATTGAGCCCCATTGTAAAATTCTCAAATTTGAAAGCACTATATTTCTAAAACTATGAAACATTTCAAAGATTCCTTTTCAGGCAAACATGTCCACCGTAAGATGAACCTAAGTAGGCTTGAATGGGGTTTCTAGGTGTAAGTATGTAGGACTAGTAGCATGCCAAAGTTTGTGCTATTGCCATTGAGAATGCATTGGGCGTTAAAGTTAAATAACTCAGAAACTACAAAACATTTCAAAGTAAAAAGTTCCAGCATGTGTCTCCACAGTAAGCTGAATTATAAAAAGTGTGAATGGAGTTTCTAGGTGAAAGTGCTTTTTTGACGTGCCAATATCTGCCATTGAGCCCCATTGTAAAATTCTCAAATTTGAAAGCACTATATTTCTAAAACTATGAAACATTTCAAAGATTCCTTTTCAGGCAAACATGTCCACCGTAAGATGAACCTAAGTAGGCTTGAATGGGGTTTCTAGGTGTAAGTATGTAGGACTAGTAGCATGCCAAAGTTTGTGCTATTGCCATTGAGAATGCATTGGGCGTTAAAGTTAAATAACTCAGAACTACAACACATTTCAAAGTAAAAAGTTCCGAACTACAACACATTTCAAAGTAAAAAGTTCCAGCATGTGTCTCCACAGTAAGCTGAATTATAAAACGTGTGAATGGAGTTTCTAGGTGAAAGTGATTTTGACGTGCCAATATCTGCCATTGAGCCCCATTGTAAAATTCTCAAATTTGAAAGCACTATATTTCTAAAACTATGAAACATTTCAAAGATTCCTTTTCAGGCAAACATGTCCACCGTAAGATGAACCTAAGTAGGCTTGAATGGGGTTTCTAGGTGTAAGTATGTAGGACTAGTAGCATGCCAAAGTTTGTGCTATTGTCATTGAGAATGCATTGGGCGTTAAAGTTAAATAACTCAGAAACTACTAAACATTTCAAAGTAAAAAGTTCCAGCATGTGTCTCCACAGTAAGCTGAATTATAAAAAGTGTGAATGGAGTTTCTAGGTGAAAGTGCTTTTTTGACGTGCCAATATCTGCCATTGAGCCCCATTGTAAAATTCTCAAATTTGAAAGCACTATATTTCTAAAACTATGAAACATTTCAAAGATTCCTTTTCAGGCAAACATGTCCACCGTAAGATGAACCTAAGTAGGCTTGAATGGGGTTTCTAGGTGTAAGTACGTAGGACTAGTAGCATGCCAAAGTTTGTGCTATTGCCATTGAGAATGCATTGGGCGTTAAAGTTAAATAACTACTTTTGCAATTTCTTTTGGGTCAAATCTTAGATTGCCTGGCTACTCTCAGCCAGTCTCTTGGTAATTTTGAAGTGATCTTATTGAAGATATTCAATGGGGCCACTAGATGGCCATGTCAGTCTTGTGCTCTCATTTACATTGGATTTCACTTCACCTAATATGACTGTAGGAACTTTCAAAATCCGATACATTGTATGCACCTTTGTCTCCACCAGCCGAAGGCATGGTGGAGAGTATGTTTTGCACTCGGTCTGCCCATGTGTCTGTCCGTCCGTCCGTTACCAGCTAATCTCCGACACCGTTAACCCGGTCGATGCCAAACTTTGCACACACACTCCCTGGATGCCAACGATGAACCTCTGCCCCAAATTTTCCACAACGGGCTGTTATAGTGCCACCATGAGGCAGCTTTTCACATTTTTACCTATAACTGCATCAATCTGCGTGAAACGTTGCATGCACACTCCCTAGAGGCCAAGGAAAAACCTTTGACCTGCATTTTTTACATCTGCATTTTATAGTGCCAGTTCAACAGTACTGGCTGTACTGTTGAACAGTAAAACACATTTTTTGATATTACTCCTCTAGATTTGGTCCGAAAATCCCGCAAATCGTTACACAGTGTCTCTATAGTCATGTGCTCAAGACTGATCTGTCCGATATTTCATATTCCATCCTAATTGGCTAACATTGGCTTC
This sequence comes from Electrona antarctica, assembly GCF_951216825.1. Taxonomy (NCBI): domain Eukaryota; kingdom Metazoa; phylum Chordata; class Actinopteri; order Myctophiformes; family Myctophidae; genus Electrona; species Electrona antarctica. The sequence continues at coordinate 43,446,325 of NC_136796.1, forward strand.
CAAAGTTTGGAGGATTGGCCCGTTTTGAACAAAAATCCTCAAATCATGACCACAGCGTGCAATTTACGTGAATATTTTCATGGCTGAGGAATAAATCCCACCCTTTTCACATTGGCCTGTAATTTTTGTTATGTGCATGTTTTTTATTTGCACAAGAGATTATAGAACACTGTCACATACTTTATATTTGATATTTCCTTTGCCAGATATGGTTCGTCTTGATTTCACTCCCATTCTTTAAAATATAACTGTGATTCATGGAAAGCTGGCACAAAATAATGTGACAGACCTGTTGTAAGCTTGTGATGTGACTGACATTAAACTTAGACTGAAGTTGAAGCTGGCACATTTTTGATGACAGTAAAATGTGAAGGATTTTTTGATTACAGCATAATGTGCATTTCTTTTATGACACAGCATTGTGCACCTTTTTACGACATATAACAGTATAGTGTGATGCATTTTTGGTGCCTTTTAATTGTCTTCAGCACTGTTTTGAGTTAATTTTCATTGTGGGAAAATGTCACGTTCAAGCAAAAAACAAAAGTCCACCATCTTGTATGAACAGCTTAATTTAATTTAAGTTTTAAAAAAAAGACACATGTGGATGTACAGCAATACATTATTCAGACAATAAGCAGATATTGAATTGAAAAGAAGATAGTGAGTGTCATGTGAGAGGAACTTTCCAGTGCTTGGCTTCACATGTGTAAACTGTAGTGACCACTTGACATCATTGGTCTCTCTCTCTCTGTCACTATAGAGGGTATGCACGTGACATCATCATCAAACCAGGAAGTTATGCAGGAATGCCTATACTGAGTGGCAAAAAACTACTTTCTGGCCTTGACAGCCCATACATCCACACAGAAAAGTCCTATCTGATTGCATTAAACAACGTTAAACAATGTTAAACACACTTTGCATGTTGCTTTGCCACTCGATTTGCCACTCGATGTGCCATTCACTTTAAGCAAGCGCATACCCTCTATAGGTCCCCTCGCAGTGCTTACAACTCACTCTTCAACAGCTTCTTAGCTTTCTCCATGTTGTCGTGCACTGAAGGTAAAAAAAACAAAAGGGAAATGACAACTCAATCCACTACTACCAAGATGCACAATGAATGTGATTTGTGGTATTTATAGGTCTTGTACTCTTGGTACTTACAGAGTTTGATGTCGCTTGGCTCGTAGGCATACATGCGGTTGGAATAGCGACCTGTGATGTCGGCTCTCACTGTCATGGTGGGATCTGGGTAGAGATTAAGACCGGATGAATGGATGATAACCACAGCGATCGTATAACCACTTAAAAATAGCGGATCTTCAAGTTCACCTCCTGTGTTGTGAGCTTGTAGATCTGCTATTAGTGAATTATTATTTTTCTTTCAATGTGTGTGGAGGGAACATGTCTTAAAATTGCTGAAATGTCTTGAGATTTGTTGAAATAAAATGAAAATCTAAATGTTTGAGGTTTTTGAGAATTGTCACGTTATACAGTATAGTGGCAAAATGGGGACAAAGTGGTTAAGACTCAGAGAGATTGATGAAGCTGTATTCCTTATTGGCAATTAATTATTATGAATTATAAGAACGTTTCCGCTGGTCAACAGAGTAGGTATTACTCACCAACAAAGAGGATTCTGGGAACATACTGGCCATCAGGAGAGAGATGTTTGTCTGTGGTTTCATACTGTGAGTGAGGGGTGGAAAAAAACATTAGAATAAGAAAACATCAACGTAAATTTCACGAATGTTTCAGGTTCTCTAGCAGTGGAAACATAGGGTCCCCCAGGGGACAATTTTATTTCAGACAAGTAGTATATAGATCTGCTATTTTCTAACTTGTTGCAGGCAGAAACTCCTTTCATATGGTGGTTTGCAGCCAAATATATAGATGTGGGTGTCCTTGACATTAAGATTTAAACCTGAGCTCGATTCTACAAATGTCTTCTAAATCCTGAAAGTTTTCTGAAAACCCCCATGTTTCTGTGTCAGTGGTTCTCAAACATTTTCAAGTCAAGGACCCCCAAAAGCATATGTAATTGGCCGCCGACCCCCATCTGAAAATATGTTGTTGTAAAAGCAAAGATTTGAGTTAAAAAATGTTCGCTCTGAAAGAATATATATTCAAAGATTTGCACCACATTTTCACGATTTTTCAAAAATAGAAGATCTACAAGTTCATAGCGCGGCACTCGGTGCCGCGCTATGAGCTTGTCGATCTGCTATTTTTCAATGGCTAAAGTATAACAAGTATAACATCTATGGTGCCAGTAGCCTACTGTATCCAGTCGGGTTTTAAATTATAGTCGGGTTCTCTGTTCTCTGTTTTCTCTGTCTTATTTGAACAGTAAAATACTTGCGATTCATCTTCTGAATCACACCATCCTGTGGAGATCAGTACATCTGCACCACATTACATTACATGGCATTACAGATTTAGTGGTGATGAACATAGTATTCTCCTTTAGTATTAAGAGCCAAAATATTGTTTCTGTCAAGCAGAAACCTCTTGATGACCATATTTTAACTGCTTTGAGCTTGTATAGGTCTGCTATTTTGGCTATATTTAAAGTTTGAATACTGAAAAGTGACAGTTTTGCTATAACAAAACAATATTCAGTAAATAAGCGTCCTACTCCGGGTCCTATAGGCCTATAGCTAGGGCACTGGAATTAAAGTCATGTCATTCCATATAGTAAAACAATGCATTAATCAATAAGTAACAACATACCACAAGGTTGATCACGATGAAGTCTTCATCGAGCAATTTCTGAATGTCGAAATCATCGGAGACAATCTTTTTCATGGCTGCGTCAGGAGAAAAGTATTAAGTATTACACATATACAATACAGTTGTCATTTCCATTCAGATGAAGGTATGCACCCTTATCTGTGGTTCTCCTGCCCCACCAGGATGTAGACAGGATGTGGACTAAACAGTGCACTCACATGTTTACTATTTAAACACCAACACGGTTATTCAAACTGGTTTTCTGTTTGATGTAGGCCTAATAGTAGATTAGCAGCACTATCATCAGCATGTAACAGGATGAAATACACACTGATCGGGTGATGGCATTCCACCCATTTTGACCTGAGATCAGATTCTAAAAATGTCTTCTACATCATGACAGTTTTCTGAAAAAGCTATGTTTCTATGTCAGTCGTTCTTCGATTTTTCAAATATAGCAGATCTACAAGCTCATAGCGTGGCACCGAGTGCCGCACTATGAGCTTGTAGATCTGCTATTTTTCAATAGCTAAAGCATAACATAATGCTAACACCAAAAGGGGTTCCCGCCCAAAATGGGTTAAGTAAATGTAGCAGTATCACAAGGTCGAAATACTACATGTAAAGTCCTGTCTGTATTCCATTTTACTTTTTAAGTACAAAGGTATTCACTTTAAATACAAAAGATATTCACTTTAATGTTGCAGCTGGTAAAGGTGAGTCTAAGTTGAATTACCTCAACCTACGATAATGCATCATAATTGATCAGTCATTGATTGAATCAGTTTTGTAATAAATAATCTCAATCTGCAACGTAAATAATATAATGTGCAAATAATTAAGATGTCAAGTAATTACAATGGATTAAAACATTTGAAATACTCAATTAAAGTGATGTAGTAAAGTACCTCAAACTTGTAGTAATTGTACTTAGTTATACTTTCCACCACTGGTGGATTATCATTATCGTTATTATAATTGTTATTATTACTACATATTAATGAATGGCTCACCGGCACTGTGTGGGCAGTCCTCAAGGTGGAAGATTACCATCACGGGCTTGTTGCTAAAGTAAAGACATATAAATACAAATAAATAAACACAATAGAAATGTCACAGTGCACTGAATTTAAAGAAAGCTCAACTGGATTACCTGTTTGTATGTGTGTGTATTAAGCAATGCACAGTAAATGTACAGTATGTGTATGTACAGTTTGTGTATTAAGCAATGCACAGCTGTGTTAACTCTGAGATTGTGCAAATGGAACCAAATGTACTCTTAAAGGAGTGGTAGTTCACCACAAAAAAAATACTTATTTTCTATCAATTATACACACCCCACGAAGCCTTAAATTCATTGAGATTTTTTGGGGTTTTTTGTCACATTCCTGAGCCAATAATTTGATGACGGGTCACCCATCAAATTACACTCTCTGTCAGATAGTGTACGAATTGAACCAAATTGACATGCAAGGGTCCATTAATTGGGTCCATTTGGTTCAACACTCACGATTGTACAAACTACATTGTATATGCTTCAGTACACTATCATGTATTTGTCGTTTGACAAACCAAAAGGCCATTATTTCGCTTACCGGGAGCGGGACCAGTACAGAGCCTCTTCATAGGTCTGGGCCCAGATCAGCTGGTCACCCCAGCCTGCGGAGATTAGTGGACGGACAGCATAGATTAGTGACCAGTGTTGATTTCGTCGACTGAAACTATGGCGAAAAATGTTCATCGACTACCTTTTTTCCACGGATGAAAACTAAATGGAAACTAAATGAAAACTATAAGCTATGATGACTAAAACTAAGACTAAATATATTGACATGGATAACTAGTGGACTAGAGATTCTAGTCTAGTGGATAAGAGATTCAGTATGTCATTTTACAATTGGTTGCATGCTGAAAATAGCAGATCTATAAGCTTGTAGATTAGCTATTTTCAGCAAGTGTAAAAACAGTCATTACGACGGCATCAAGGCCCGCCAAAATACCTTTTAGTCGACTAAATCAACTGTAGATTTAGTCGACTAAAATCGCATGACATTTAGTCGACTAAAATTAGACTAACACTAAAACACTAGGTGACTAAAATAAAATATGACTAAATTAAGTTTCATTCCACCGACTATGACTAAAACTAAAATAGAATTTTGCTGCCAGAAACAACACTGTTAGTGACCTCCTCAGTTCCAAGATGGTTCTGAAGTGCAGTGCCATGATGAGACCATCTGGTCTATAGTGTTGCTGTTTCTTATTGTCACCCACCTCTGGAGAGAGTCTGTGGCAGCCTCTTGCCACCTTTCGGGATGTATTTCCCCGGCTTTCCCACAGAAGACGAGGTCACAGCCGCCAGGACCAGGAGAACAGACAGTAGTGCTTTGATCATGGTGACAAATTTTCCTAGAAATGTACATTGAAATTGTTAGAAGAGCAATTAAGTCACACTGAATACCCTTGACCGACAAATCTAGACTTAATAAACTGGACATGAGTTTGCTCTGTACTTGGACCACTTTTTTCCCCCTGTGTACAACAAATCTCACAAAAAAATTGCCAATCTACAAGCTCACTTGTAGATCCCCAGAATAGGCATGCTGGGGTTCCAAGTGGTTAAAAATGAATTAAATCAACTTACATATAATCACACAATTATCTTTCCCTCCCTCCCACACACACACACATGCATAAAAAAAACAAGGAAAATCCTATCAGCAGCAGCAGAATCAGACAGGATAAGAGAGAGAGAGAGAGAGAAGTGGAGAATAATGCAACCTTCTTAGGAAAGGGCCAGACAGATTGTCTTACCTTGGGCTGACTGGCACCTTTGTGTTTGTGTGTTCCGACTGCAGCTCTCCAGGACCTGCTGTGTCACTTCACTCTCACCTGCTTCTCATTTATATACCTGCTGCACCTGACACCCCCCCCCCCCCCCCCCCCACCCCCACCCCCCTCTCTCTGCTGGAATGCCTGAGCAAACCATTACATCCCCCTCCCTTCCTGCAGCACTTTGCTTCATTGTTCATTTAAGTACATATGAATAGTGTAGTATAGTACGTATAGTTTATATGTATAGTTTCATTATATAGAGATATTCCACTGTTACGTTCTTAGCTTATACGCATGTTTCATGATAACTCACTTTTTATGTATGTGATGTGTTGCCATGCTTTTTGTTCTTGCTTAATGTAAGTCGCTCTGGATTTAAGAGCGTCTGCTAAATTGTAAATTGTAAATTGTAAATTGTAAATTGTAAATTGTAATTGTAGACACAGAATGAATGTGCCTGTTTTTGAGTGTGATTTTTTTTTTTATATAAGTTGATGTGGAAAGAGAGAGGGTGGTTTATTAATATTTTTCTATAAACAGGTGGGGGGGGGGGGGTAATACAGTGATTGTTACAGTAGATTTGGCCGACAGCCCAAGAACATAATCGTCATCGTTACAGTTGGATGATCAGTCCTTCTGTGATTGGCTCACGTCTCAAATCCGCGTTTGACATTTTCTACAAAGTAAACAGATATCGATTCAACAGGGATTGGATTGGTGTGGCAGGGGGGGGGGGGGGGGGGGGGGGGGTCATGCACGCCTGGCATTTAACTGTTAAATCTGTTGATGGATTTATAACCTTACAAGGAGAAAGATGTCTGTCTGTCTGTCTGTCTGTCTGTCTGTCTGTCTGTCTGTCTGTCTGTCTGTCTGTCTGTCTGTCTGCCTGCCTGCCTGCCTGCCTGCCTGCCTGCCTGCCTGCCTGCCTGCCTGCCTGCCTGTCTCTTTGGCCTGCAGTCAGAGTACACTGATGTGATGTCACTGATTGCATCATGACCCCAAACTCTAGACCTCCACTTCTAGGAATCTAGGCTAAACGGAAGGGGGGACCGTTTTATTATTTCCACACAACAACTCTAGATACTCCTTAACTAAGCATTCAGGACGGGAACCCCTTTTGGTGTTTTAAGCTTTATGTTATACTTTAGCTATTTTTGAAAAATCTATTCAAATTCTAACGTGACTAGCGACGGGACCGCGATGGGCCGCCTAACACATAATCTTTTCTTAGAATTGGACGGAATGATGATTTAGATCAAGAGTTATTAACATTTTATCAAGTGGAACATTTTGGAAATAACATTGAGTGTTGCGCAACAGACGCTCCCTAGCCTGTGGAGCCATGCGATCGGTTTTGATATAATAACAATAATCTCCGTCCTTTTGATCTCCATCTTGAGCGCTTGGCGTTACTAATTGATAGGGCGGAGAACTCCGTCCTGTGCGCTCAGGGTGTTAAGTGAAATTCCTATGAAATTAATTCAATTTATATTTAAGTGTCTCTGATACTGATGGTCAGGATACATTTGTTTGTCTGTATGTAGATAAAATTGGAATATTGCAAATGTTGGGACATAATTAGACTTTAGGCTACAATATGTTCACATTGGATGGATCTTGAAAGGCCTATTTCCAGAAAGTGGTCATTTTCTTGAACAAGATGTTGAAGCGCAATAATGAAAGTGAGGCTGGGTTCTCTCCATGACTAGAGTATGAGAATGATATTTCTCTTTGTTTGATCTGGATTCATTCAGTTTGCTTTACTGATTATGTGATTAACACAGCTGTGACTCCACTGCTTCACTTCTATGTTGAGTTCACAGCTATATCTCTGATTATAATGAAACACAAAGGCATGGATATACGTTTTGTGTGACAAATAGTGAAAATAGTCGCATTGCGATGCGTGAAGCTTATTAGATGCCATTTTCTGTCTTTATTTATTTTACGGGTGTTTTAAACTTTAGGTTATAAACTTAAACTTTTGGTGTTTTAAACATTAGGTTATAATTTAGCTATTGAAAAATAGCAGATCTACAAGCTCATAGTGCGCCACCGAGTGGCGCGCTACGAGCTTGTAGGTCTGCTATTTTTGAAAAATCGTGAAAATATTTATTTCAGAAAACTGGAGGCCTAACAAAAAGTTCACACATGTCCGAAATAGGGACACCAAGTTAGAAGTGGTTGATTTAGTTTGAACATAAAAGGTAATCATAGAGCAATAGGACGACTAACATTGGGTTTGAAGACATACGTCTACCTAACCAATGTCTCACCGGCTGACCCAACCTGAGTTCTATCCACTCTCTCTCCTGCACCGACACAGAGTTGGAGGTAATGTGAGCCTCTCCGAATCAATGAATGCTTTGTTCCTGATTCAATCTAGACAGGGCCCTCCTGGACAGTTACCGTAGTATGCCTCAGAAAGAATGAATTGGTCCATTTACCTGCAGTTCTAACTCATTCTGGAGTTTTAAAACAAAACAAACAAATGTTCAAAACACTGGTCTGTTCATCTCCTATTCTACGTTACATCTTGCAATGGGTCTGGTCCACAATATTCGATACACCACCAAGATACCCATGTACCTGTCTAAATACTTCACTAAGATACCCATGTACCTGTCTAAATACTTCACCAAGATACCCATGTACCTGTCTAAATACTTCACCAAGATACCCATGTACCTGTCTAAATACTTCACCAAGATACCCATGTACCTGTCTAAATACTTCACCAAGATACCCATGTACCTGTCTAAATACTTCACTAAGATACCCATGTACCTGTCTAAATACTTCACCAAGATACTCATGTACCTGTCTAAATACTTCACCAAGATACCCATGTACCTGTCTAAATACTTCACCAAGATACCCATGTACCTGTCTAAATACTTCACCAAGATACCCATGTACCTGTCTAAATACTTCACCAAGATACCCATGTACCTGTCTAAATACTTCCTTAATGTCAACAAAGTCCACACCCACAACACCAGAGGGAGTTCAACAAACCATGTGCAACCCAGATTCGGCACAAAGGGACTAAATTAATTTCGCGGAATGCCACCAAAATGTGGAACGCTCTACCAACAGTCATTAAGACATGCGAATCCCTTGACTCCTTCAAAACCGCTCTCAAAGGGCACCTAGGGACGGCTGCAATTCGAAACTGACCCACCCCTTTTCCCCTCACTGTATATGTTTTCCCCTCTTTTTTACCTCCTCTATGATGATTTCCTGTTTTGGGCTATATAGAAGTGTATATTTGTAGTATCTAAATGTCATGATGAATTGAAAATGGTGGACCCTATTGTAAACAAGTGTAATGCTTTATGGTGTCGTCCACAGTTACGTTTTGTATTGTTGTACTTGAAATGTGGGCTACTGTAATTCTCCAATCTGTTAATTAAATGATTCAATCAAACAACCGACATTGTTGTGTGGTTTAACTGTGGTTAACTGAACTAACTGTGGTTAACTGAACTTAGTGAACTAGGATGCAGCATCTTACCCAACAGGAACTCATGCTTGAAGACAGGGATGCTTCCTTTATTGACACTGTGATGTCATTGTGGTTCTTTTGTAGCCTGGACATTTTGCCTGACAACTTTAGACACGGTTGAACTTGTCATGACCACAAATACTAACATTCAACTCAGCCCCCTGCATGCCAGGTCAAATTGTAAGTGTATAGGCCTACGCAAACACCAGTACAAAACTACGAATTGCATTATAGGATTGCGACTGTGGCTCAGGAGGTAGAGCAGGTCGTCCAACGATCCATGGGTCGGCGGTTCGAATCCCGGCTCCTCCTGTCTACATGTCCAAGTGTCCTTGGGCAAGACACTGAACCCCAAATTGCTCCCGATGTGCTGGTTGGTCCTTGCATGGCTTCCGCCACAATCGGTGTATGAATGGGTGAATGTAATGCACAATCTATGTAAAGCGCCTTGGATAAAAGGTGCTATATAAATGCACCATTTACCAAACGGTTTCCTTTGTTATATTTCATGTGTACTCATCATTTTTAAGCCATCCTAACTATTCTTTCCATGTAACCATGTGGCAGTGAATTAGCAATAATTTGCAGTACTTGAATTTGCAACGCTAGAATTGCAAATCATAATTTGCTACACTAATTTGCAATATGGAAATAAGGGGGAAAAGGTTTATTCAAAAAAACAAAAAGGAGAATAAAAAGATGTGGAAAAAACTACTAATTGAAAATAAGAACTCGATCGTTTGTAAGGGACAATTAAGGATCAGACACACAGTATAACTGAATGTGAAACATGGACGTGTCAGTTTTTTACTTGTGTTTTTTTTGCATAGTAACAGAAGGTAAAGTGAACGAGCCGTAACTAACACGGATGTGGGAGCAGGTAGTGCTGAGGTGTCCTTAACCCTCCTTCTCTCACTACGTACCTTTCACTCTCGATCTATGTTGTCACAGAACCGGGTCAATATTTGAACAAGAGGGCAGGGTTAAAGTCAAAGGCCACTCCTGTTCACACTTGTTTCCCCATATGCCATCTGCGCTCAGCCCCGCCCTGATAACACGGATCTTATGCAGGTTGTTAAAAGACCTAATACTATTGGCTGAGTAAGCAAACAAACCGGGCTTGAACTGGGACAATAACGCATTGTATAGGAAATGGGTTTCAATTCACTATTATAAAATTGATCAAATACGAATTTAAAACTAAATGAGCAGGTTATCACAAGGCGTCATTGGTTCCACTTTCACTCCCTGCCAGGGTCTCCTTTAGACCAGGGGCCGGCAACCTTTTTGACATGAAGTGCCATGTTTTCATTTTCTTGATAATCAGTGTGCTGTATCAACATACATTTAATTGAATTATGTCACCACATCAAAATGTAATATTTCCATCTGATTTTGATTGTCCACAGGCTGTACATAACCTTTTTGTGTGGCCCATTTTCTTTCACACAGACTCAGAGCCCAGAGTTTGAGTGAATGTAGAATTATGTGCAGGGTGTAATTTATATATAGATGTGAGGGGACACAGACTAAACTTTTTTGAATACTTCTTAATATTAAAATAAAAGATCTCTCTCACACACTTATGCCAGTGATCACCCTCCCCTGTGCCAATGTTGGCACCCGTGCCTGAGGTTGCCTACCCCTGCTTTAGACTAGATTGGTAAACTTATTACATTTTTGTACCACCAATTTTCTATATTTTCATCTGTCTTATTAGTCATGTCTATATGGTAGGCTATGAGCCGTGTCCATTTAGATTTTAGAACATGCCTGTCTTCTGTTAACTCTAGACGGGAACCCCCTTTGATAGTTTCTAGGTGAAAGTGATTGTTTGAAAGTTTTGTGTGGGCACACAAAGTGTTAAGCATTATGTTATGCTTTAGCTATTGAAAAATAGCAGATCTACAAGTTCACTGAGTGCTCGTGCTACGAGCTTGTAGGTCTGCTATTTTTGAGTGGTGCAAACCACTCCAACAACCAGCTTTGTTTGTATCCGTGTTTGTGTGTACCTGTACGTGGGGCCCAAAAGAATGAGCATGGTTACTATGGTCACTGACATTACGTCAGACCACAGCTGATCAGGCTATATAAGACCTTGCACCACTCAGTTCACACGGTGTGATTTTTTTTAAATCGTGAAAATGTGTCGCAAATCTTTGAATATATATTCTTTCAGAGCGAACATTTTTAACTCAAATATTTTCAGATGGGGGTCGGCGGCCAGTTAGCCTACATATATATTTGGGGGTCCTTGACATGAAATATTGAGCACCACTGATATAGAAACATAGGTATTCCATAGGTAGTCATGATTTAGCACATTTTTTAAATTTCGTCAGGCCTAAAATGGGTTAAATACTAAAGACAACAATCATCCGAAGTACTCCACAGCAACACAGAAAATAATTTTCAGACATTTATTCAATATTGTACAAAATACTTATACTGATCATATGAATGTGTATGGATGCACAGACACATCAATACAGACATTTTATACAAACAAAACATAAAAAAAGAAAGAAAAGGGTGACCCCATCTTAAAAAGAGATCAATATTATCAACTTCGTATCAAAACAAGAGGTGGGGTTGGGGGGGGCAAAAACAGAAAATACACACTACAGTCCCACAAGAGACACAAAGGTCATTGTTTTCATAGAAAACATTTAAATATAACTGACCCACAGAATAAAGTTGATCCTTCCTTTTGAACGGGACTTCTTTTTAACACTGATGAATTATCACATTTAACTACACAGAACCAGTCGAATATAGACGTGAGCGAGGAGGACGAGGTGGCCCCGAAGCCCAATTGATACTTCGCCATACGACGGCGTCGCACAACGAAAATAGCCAATCGTACCTGCCTCACAACCCTTGTGAGAGCTTGTAGATCTGGCCATTTTCGTATAAATTAAGCGTGACAAAGAAGCACTTCACAGGACGTCATAGCAAATATGACTGTCAGGATTGTCATAATGCAGAGGCGCCTGCTTCAAGTAGTTGGTAAAAAAAAATCTTATACAAGCAGTTGAAGCCAGCACGGGGGTGTGTGTGGGGGGGGAGACCTCATTTACAATGAATACAGGGGCTTGATAAAAAAAAGTCTTCAAAGAAACGTTCAGTCCTTATTCTAGCCATTAATGGAATGAACTACAAAGCTCTCAACATTCAGTACCGGTCACTTAAAGAAGAATGCACTTGGCCTTTTATCAGTTCAGTAGAACACACACGTAGTGTTTAACTGAAACAACAGTTTTCAGTCCTATATTCTGTTTGTTCTCTAGGGGGGGGGGTGGGAGGGAGGGGCACCTAGGGGCCTAGCCATAGTAAATCAAAGCTACGTCTGTAGCACAGGACAAAAAGCAGCAGGCAGGACACATGGTAGGAGGCAGCTTCAAGTTGGCCCTCAACGTTTCTAAAGTGCTTCCCAAAAGTTGTTCTGAAGGTTTGATTAAAACACCACTCAATCAGGTTACGATCATGACATGACTTGAAAACATCCCACAACTAGATGGGTGGGGTGGTGGGGGGGGTCAAGAACAATCAAATAAGAAATTACAACCAAACCAAAAAAAAAAAAATGGCAAAAGAAACTAGCAAAGCAAACATCCAAAGACGGGCTTATTTGGTAAAAATACAACATTCACTTTTCTCCCCCCCCCCCCGTCCCCGTCCCTCTTTGATCTAGTCGCCATTTAGCCACAAAAAGGTACAAAAGCGTGTGTGTGGCCTCTGGACAATGAAATGAAAACCACATCTTCTAACTGACGTGAGTTGAAAAAAATAATAATAAAAGGAAACCACAGTTGAAACACCAGTGCAATGGCCTCCATTTCAGAGGAAACTAGAATCTAGTCTGGAACGAGACACTGTTCACACTGCTTCATTTCATTCCAGTGTAAACCGTCTTAATTCAGACATATATCCCTATGGTATGTATGACTATGTTAGTGGTGTGGAGGATGATGGGGCCCTAGTCAAGGCAAATGGTTACAGTGCTGAGGAGGATATAGGGCGGATGAACAGCCGCCTTCAGAAAAAATAAAAAAATTAATGGTCAAGGAGTGGAACGTTCTACTGAATGGACAGTTAAAACATGAGAGCACCAATAAAATGTGTAGGAGGAACACATTGATGATCAGGTTATCATGGCCCCTACATTTAAATGCATCCTTTGTGTGTCCATAATTGAAGCAAAGCAATGCAGAGCTTTGTTTCAGGGAATCATATCACGGTAGGTCGTGTTGCCTCGCAGCTGCGACGGGAAAGAACTCGTTAAGAAGAAGGCCTTCGTCCTGCTCGTTGTACCCACGTGTCTTCAGAGAAGTCCCAATACATTGTATTGTAGGTAGTGTTGCCGTTAGGAGGAAGAAAAAAAATCAAATCTGCTCATGGTTCATTGTTAGTATGGAGGAGCCAGTCTTAGCAGTGGAACTGCTCCCTCTAGTGGCCGTATTCAGAGTGTTGGTTGTGCAGGTTGTGTGCGGGGTGGTTGGGGGGCAGCGGGGGGCCGTTTATGCCGGGGTGGTAGAAAGCACAGTTGCTCTCGTATCGACAGTTCCCTTTCATCATGAAGTGACGACACACAGGCCTCTTTGACCTATCTGGAGGAGGAAGAAGAGGGCAGGAGTTAACCACCTTATTTCAGTCAGATAAACCTCACCAATAGATTGAGAACATCAGCAGCTTATATGAGGACATTTTTTTAAATACACACGTTTGAAATGCCGGTGTGAATATTATATTTGCTCTTGGGTGTGTTCAGGCTCTGCTGTACATTAATGAACCCCTGCTCAGCACATTAGAAAAAAACCACGTAAGAGCTAGAGAGAACTTAAGTGCAAAGAACATTCAGTGACAGCACTGGCAGAAAGATTAGCACCATGAATGAGCCGAGGCTTCAGTAGACCTCGAATCTGGTCAGCTGCTCCACATGTCACATAAAGTACATCATCTCCCACATGGTGCTGCACATGCGTGTATTAACCCCCCCCTGAGTGCATCTGCCTGAACCAAGCCTCACAGGCCAATGTCATGTTATATAATAGAATAGACCAGGGCGTCCCCCAGGGCTCTATACTACTAGGACAGCTCGTGGTTTCGCCCCAAAACCAAATATCACACACACACACGGCTCTTATTTTTGCCTAGTTTAGTGTAGTTTGCCTATTATGACTATGGTTAATATACAGTAGGCTAGGTTCATGTAGTTAAAAAAGACCACTCCTGTTTTCACATGCATGTGATGCCGTCATTCTGCCGTTCAGCCCTGCCCTGATAACATGGATCTGATGCGGACATTAATACAGCAAGAACGTTTGGCGTATTATTGGGAGTGACTTGGAGTGAGTGAGTCAGGAAATCATGACTTAAAAAGAAAGAACCCGTCTTTTATTTATTTCTTTTTATTTGCACAAAATACAAAACAGAACAACATGGATATTTCAAACTTTTTAACGACATGCATAAAAAAGCTAAGCATCCCCACCCCCCCCCACCTAGTGAACACACTTTGGGATCCCAGACAACAAAATGTTGAAATACAAAAACATGTAAAGACAACAACAGATAAAACTAAATAATTATTATAATTATATTTTAAAAGCTGCAATCCGGAACTTATTTTATGAATGAAATATGTGTATTTTAACCCATTCTGGGCGGGAACCACTTTTGGTGTTTTAAACATTATGTTATAATTTAGCTATTGAAAAATAGCAGATCTACAAGCTCATAGCGTGCCACCGAGTGGCGCGCTATGAACTTGTAGGTCTGCTATTTTTGAAAAATCGTTAAAATGTGCCTCAAATCTTTCAGAAAATTGTCATGATTTAGAAAACATTTTTTTTAAATTTCGACGTCAGGCCTGAATGGGTTAAGTAACCAATCAGTATGATAAGCATATGTTAATACAATACAAACTAGTACATGTGCAGTTGGTGGAGGTAGTCTCCCTACTCTTCCATTGACACATTAAAAAGGTGGTTGCACACTGGACGCGTTTTTCGGAAAATCCGATGGAGAAAAGCCGCTAAAAATCCGAAAAACGCGCTCTGTGTGCAGGGACCTTTAGACCCTGGTGCTGGGTCTAATAACACCTACTCGTTGACAAGCAAGTCTGCCTGAAGCTCCTAAGTGCAAAACCTTTCCAGGCATCCCCTCTTGAGGGAGCGGGGTAAAACATTTGGCATATCATCACGCAGGAGAGACCGACCGGGGGGTTAGAATCCCCACAAAAGTCACAGATTGCAGCTTTTTGAACAACCCGTCTAGGACAAACCAAAAGGACTAAAGATGTCAGAGTGTACGTACCATTCATGTGTCCTCCTCTGGGTCCGCCCCGTCCTCGTCCCCTGAAGCCTTCTCCTCGCCCCCGTCCGCCGCCCCCGCGGTGGAAGTGACCTCGGTCTCCGCCGCGGTGCGGCGGCCCCCCGCCGCCTCCCCTCATGGAGTCGTCTCCTCCCCAGTAGTTCCCGTTGTCTCCGCCGCCGCGGCCCTGGCCCGGCGGGGGGCCCATCATGCGGGGGCCGCCGGGACCACCGGGGCCGCCGGGGCCGCCGTTGAAGCCGGGGGGCCCGTGGTTGTGCGGGGGCGGGGGGTGGTTGAAGCGGGGCGGCGGTCCTCCGGGCGGATTGTTGTTGGGCGGGTAGCCGTTCATTGGCATCTGCATGTTCATGTTGCTCATGTTGTTCATGGGTGGACCGTGACCCAGCAGACCACCTGGCACCACTGAGAAAGAAAGAACACAACAAAACAAAAAATACAAAATGAACATTACAAAAATGTAACTTCTTCACTTTGTCCCGGGGAGTTGAAACGGCAATAATATTTGGCTCAGCCTATTATTTTGTAAAACAACAGTGGTTCTCAACATGTTTAGTTTTGTCTATTTGGAACCCTGTGGGTCCCCTGGACCTCACTTTGAGAACCACGAATGATGCGCATGCATAAAGTGAGTGGCATAAATCGAGTGGCAAAGTGAGTTTAATGTCATTTAACATTGTTTAATGCAATCAGACAGGACATCCGTTTGGATGTTTGGACTGTCAAGGCCAGAAAGTCGTTTTGTTTTTTTTTGCCACTCCCTTAGGCGTTCCCACATTACTTCCGGGTATGATGATGTCATATACCCTCTATATTTGACTGCCAGTTCCACTGGGTGAATGACAGGCACCATGAATCACTGGGACACTGAACTATTGGGTGAATGTCATGCTTTAGCTATTGAAAAATAGCAGATCTACAAGCTCATAGTGCGGCACTCGGTGCCGCGCTATGAGCTTGTAGATCTGCTATTTTTTTTAAAATCGTGAAAATGTGCCTCAAATCTTTGAATATATATTCTTTCAGAGCGAACGTTTTTAACTCAAATCTTTGCTTCTGGGGGAGGTCCCTGGAACAACGTATTTTCAGATGGGGGTCAATTACATGAAATACGAGGTATTTCAGAATTTAGAAGACTTTTTTTTTTTTAAATGTCGACGTCAGGCCTAAATGGGACCTGGGACGAGAGAGAGGAAAAGGTGATGTTTGCTGCAGCGTTTTTACCTGGTGGAGGTCCATTCTGGTTCTGGGTCTGTTGCAGGGAGCCCAGCAGCTGTTTGATCTTATCAGAGAAGTCCGGCTGTTTGATGAGGTCCTCCGTAGACTGGTTGCCCTGAGCACCCTTCAAAAATGGGACACACACACACAGAGTTACTAAATACAGTACAATCATCATCATGTATCAATTACCAATTATTCAGTTCACACAGGTACACATAAACTAGTGCTTCCCGAACCCGGGTTAGGGTCCACCTTTTGACACCTGGTGTCCCCACCCAGTCTGATTAGACAGCTACAATTAGCCCTTCACTAAGTCCCTCCCCAACCCATCCTTGTCCAATAGGCATGTTAGCAGCGAAGAAAGCTTGACCTGCATAGCAACCGTTGCTAAACTATTTGGATTGGCATTGGACAATCGCTTTTTTGGGGTGGGATTTTTGTGAAGGGCTAATTACAAAGACACCAGGTGTATATAGTTAACATCCTGACTCCTGATAGGGTGGGGAACCACTGATCTAAAAAGGAAAGAACGCCATAGAAACTAAATAAGCAACATAAATAGAGATGCATTTTTTTACCATGATAGAGGTGAGCAGTTCCTGTACATTCACGTTGGACGGCACAGGGTTGCCCGTGGCTTGAGGGCTGGGGCCGCTGGTGCCCAGGTTGGCCAGGAGACCGCTGCTGCCCAGGTTGCCCATGAGGTTGGCCAGGACGGGGGGTAGCTTGGATCCCTCGTTCTGGGCCATGTTGGCACTCTGCTGCGACGTGGTGTCCATCGGCTCCATGTAGCTGTCGTCCGCCATGCTGGAGTCCTAAAACGCACCGTGAAAACACAGAGTTAGCATGCTACGCTAAAAGACAGTAGTAAGAGGTCAAATAAAAAAAGATGGTGAGGGAGTGTGTGTGTGTGTGTGTGTGTGTGTGGAATAAGAGAAGAGAAAAGTGCATGTTTAAAACAGAATGAGAAAAGAGGGAAGTCTGATTTATACTAAGTCATAAGATGTTGTCCCACGCCGAAAATACACCTACAAAAGCTCACAACGTGTCGGACGCATTGTGAGCTTGTGGATCTCGCACACTCATCGGCAAACTCATCACAAACTAGTTTGACCAGATGAAGAGCCTTGGCTCGAAACGTCGTCAATAAAGTATAACTTTTGGAGCAGATGAGTGTGCGAGTTCTTTTCTCTTTTTCTGATGCTGCTTTTGAACCCAGCACCTCTACCTAAGTGATGTGCGTCTTCTATTAGTTTTAGCTTGTAGATCTGCCATTTTCTGTGCGGGACAACATTGTGCGCCTAGGCACGAGTGTGAGTTAAGGTAATGTACAGTAGGAGGCCATCGATATTGTCCTTTTCTTTTTGCTGAGGTTTGCGTGATCTGCGCAAAAGGACAGTTAACCCATTTTGGGCGGGAACCCCTTTTGGTGTTTTAAACATTATGTTATAATTTAGCTATTGAAAAATAGCAGTTCTAAAACGGTTAGTCCCAATACTTGATTCTGATTGGCTGGTTACCGTCACGTGACCGGTGTAAATTTCACCGATAACCCACACCTTCAATCACTTTATATCATTCGCACCTGATTCCGCATCTCTGTAGCTGTACTGGGGAAGGGGAGCGCTTGATTACCTTACAAACCCATGCCGTGCGGGCGTCTAAGCACCGCCCGGCTCATATGACTGTGAATGTGTGGCTCCAGGCAGCCCCGTAAAGACACCAAGCGCTATTCTCCCGTCACATAGCCTACTTGCCGAGCAAAACAACAAGGAAGTGATGTGGCTCGCTCTGGTGGCGCAAAGCGTAGCTACTTTTGTGAATTTAATAGTTGTATTAGGTTAATATTGCTATACGTTTGTAACCGTTTTAGAAAAGCAATAAGCCACTCGAGGCCCCAGCTTACCGGGTATTTTACAATGGCTGGGGGGGGTAGAAGACCCTCCGCTCCGCGTCGGGTCTGCCTACGCCCCCAGCCATTGTAAAATACCCGGTAACCTGAGTCCTAAAACGCACCGTGAAAACACAGAGTTAGCATGCTACGCTAAAAGACAGTAGTAAGAGGTCAAATAAAAAAAGATGGTGAGGGAGTGTGTGTGTGTGTGTGTGTGTGTGTGGAATAAGAGAAGAGAAAAGTGCATGTTTAAAACAGAATGAGAAAAGAGGGAAGTCTGATTTATACTAAGTCATAAGATGTTGTCCCACGCCGAAAATACACCTACAAAAGCTCACAACGTGTCGGACGCATTGTGAGCTTGTGGATCTCGCACACTCATCGGCAAACTCATCACAAACTAGTTTGACCAGATGAAGAGCCTTGGCTCGAAACGTCGTCAATAAAGTATAACTTTTGGAGCAGATGAGTGTGCGAGTTCTTTTCTCTTTTTCTGATGCTGCTTTTGAACCCAGCACCTCTACCTAAGTGATGTGCGTCTTCTATTAGTTTTAGCTTGTAGATCTGCCATTTTCTGTGCGGGACAACATTGTGCGCCTAGGCACGAGTGTGAGTTAAGGTAATGTACAGTAGGAGGCCATCGATATTGTCCTTTTCTTTTTGCTGAGGTTTGCGTGATCTGCGCAAAAGGACAGTTAACCCATTTTGGGCGGGAACCCCTTTTGGTGTTTTAAACATTATGTTATAATTTAGCTATTGAAAAATAGCAGTTCTAAAACGGTTAGTCCCAATACTTGATTCTGATTGGCTGGTTACCGTCACGTGACCGGTGTAAATTTCACCGATAACCCACACCTTCAATCACTTTATATCATTCGCACCTGATTCCGCATCTCTGTAGCTGTACTGGGGAAGGGGAGCGCTTGATTACCTTACAAACCCATGCCGTGCGGGCGTCTAAGCACCGCCCGGCTCATATGACTGTGAATGTGTGGCTCCAGGCAGCCCCGTAAAGACACCAAGCGCTATTCTCCCGTCACATAGCCTACTTGCCGAGCAAAACAACAAGGAAGTGATGTGGCTCGCTCTGGTGGCGCAAAGCGTAGCTACTTTTGTGAATTTAATAGTTGTATTAGGTTAATATTGCTATACGTTTGTAACCGTTTTAGAAAAGCAATAAGCCACTCGAGGCCCCAGCTTACCGGGTATTTTACAATGGCTGGGGGGGGTAGAAGACCCTCCGCTCCGCGTCGGGTCTGCCTACGCCCCCAGCCATTGTAAAATACCCGGTAACCTGAGACCTCTCGTGGCTTATTGCTTAAATCTACAAGCTCATAGCGCGCCACCGAGTGGCGCGCTACGAGCTTGTAGGTCTGCTATTTTTGAAAAATCGTGAAAATATTTATTCCAGAAAACTGGAGGATTTAGAAGGATTTTTTTAAATTTTGAGGTCAGGCCTAAAGGTCAAATGATAAGGGACAATATCGGTGGCACCCAACTGTAAGTAAGTAAAGTAATGTATGTTACCTCATCCAGGGGAATGGTCCGGGGTGGCATAGGTTCATAAGGCTCTGGCTCGGGTTCATGTGGGCTGTCAGGTACACTGGAAAACACACACATACATACACACCAGTTGAGTTCTCAAACGTCAACACATTTGAAATGAATAAGCAAATAAATGGAATTACATAGTCGTTTACCAATTTAAAAAAAAACGTACAAGAATGAATGAGTATAAAATTACACAGGCCATAACCACGTAAAACAACTCCATATAATGGCGACCGGCATGATGCCACAAAGTTGATTTGAATCTAGATCTACCTGTCTTTGCTGAGGAAGATCTCCTGGAGAATGCCCATCTCCCGGTCCCTCTGCGAGAGCTTCTCCGTGCTGTTGGTCCCCGTGACGACCAGGCTACCGGTGAGCGTTAGGGGCCGAGGCGGCGTCCAGGGGACCCTCTCCTCCATGGTGTCGTGAGACAGCCGCCGGGCCATCTCAAACGTCTGCCTGTCCATCATCAGCTCGCGCTTGGCGGCCTCGCCGAAGTCCTTGATCTTGTTGACGTTAACTATTGAGACAAAGGAAGACAAGTCATGATTAAATTGTCGGAATTATTTATATGATGGTGGTTATTTAACTGGCTTTGTTTTTCCGTTTCACTTTGCATGTCGGAAACGTTTTGTACGGTAGTTATTTGTGTTCTGGCCACGTTTCTCTTGCCGTTACTTCCTGGTAAAAATAGAATTGAAAAAGCACAGCAACAGCGTAATAGTAGAACCCCTCACCTCTCTCCGTTTCATCCAAGTCAAAGTAGAAGTACTCTTTAAGAGTCTCTTCCTCCGCCCAGCGTACGCTCTTCTTCTTTTTGCCTTTCTTAGTCAAGGTTTCCTCCTCGCCTCGTGGTTCTGCCAGTGCGTTGGGCTTCTCGCCTAGAAAAGAACAAGAATGGAAAAAGGGTTGAATTAATTCATAATAAGTTCATTAAGAAGTTCAAGAGTCCATAGCACTCGTGTGTTATGATGATGTAGAACGTGTGTCGTCGGTGCATTCATACCGATTTCAGCAACCTCGACTTCCTCCATGGGAACGGGGGTCCCAGGTTGTTCCAGTTCCGGGGTCTCATGAGGCGGGGTGGTGGAAGGAGCAGCGGCCTCTGGAGACGAAGGCTTGGCAGTCGATGATGATGTTGGTGATGGGTAGCTAATTGGCTTAGTGTCAAATGGACTGGCCTGGAGGATAGCGATAGCCAGGGAGACAAAAGAGATGTTGGTTAGATACCGCCATAGACGTCTAGAGTAGACAGTAGCCAGTGGGGAAAATGTAACCCCACACAGTGGGGGAAATGTAAAACAAATAAGAGTTTGAATGTAGCTTCTTGTTTGTTTCTGATATCTCTTAAACTATTTTGGGCGGGAACCCCTTTTGGTGTTTGAAGGATTATGTTATACTTTAGCTATTGAAAAATAGCAGGTCTACAAGCTTGTAGCGCGGCACCGAGTGCAGCGCTACGAGCTTGTAGTTGTAGGTCTGCTATTTTTGAAAAATTGTGAAAATGTGTCGCAAATCTTTGAATATATATTCTTTCAGAGCGAATGTTTTTAACTCAAATCTTTGCTTCTGGGGGGGTCCCTAGAACAACATATTTTCCGATGGGGGTCGGCGGCCAAATACATATCATTCTGGGGATCCTTGACCTAACATTCTTTGAGAACCACTGACATAGAAACATGGGTTTTTCAGAAAACTGTCAGTATTTAGAAGGAATTTAGTAGAATCGTCCTCAGGTCTAAATGGGTTAAAATAACTCATTTCTACTTCCGTTTTATTCTGATTGACTGCTTACCTTGTTGGTTGTGGGGGAAACAGCCTTTGTGTTGGTTGGACTAGTAGCAGATTTCTTCTTTTTGATTTTGATACCAGGCACCGGTGCGGAGTTGAGTGCATCTAAGAAGCCAGTACACTCCATCGCTGCATCGAAGACAGAGGAGAGAGGAAGTAGGTTAGTTAGGTTTCTATTAACCACAATACACACAGCAAACTCATCATTATTGATTATGTATGTATGTACTTACGTTGAGCTGGAATGATCTTCAATTTGATTTCTTTGGCAGAGTTGGATGGGATGTTTAGAGGTTTGTATTTTTTCTCAACCGGCGGAGCATCTGGAGGATTGGTGCTGTTGACCAAAAGCACACATAAGACAAGCGTCAGTACCATTCTCGACCACCTGAGGCCAGCAGTGCCAGCACACAAGAGTAAACAAGCCATCAACTCCCAATGGCCACAGCCTACAGCTGCAATGTTCTGAATGTTCACACAATTTATATATTTCAAGTGTAAAAATGTAAAGAATGTGTGTAAGAATGGACTAAAGTGGGTCATTAGAATTCAAATTGTGTGGTGCTGGAAGGCGTTCAGAAACCCTGGAGAGAAAATATATACCTAGGCCTCTTGAGTACAGCAGGCTTGATGTTGTACTTGTCGCCGAGCTGTAGAGGCATGGGGGGCTTCTTGGCCGGGGCAGGGGTGGGCGTATCGATCTCTAACCCTGTAGAGAGCACACAAAACACCAGTTTAAAATTTTCATTCAACATTTTGAAAATATAAAAGACTTATTTATCTTTGCACTTCAGAACGTTTCAACATGACAATTCAGTTCAAGAGACACAATCTCAATATTTTAAAACTATAATCTCAACATTGGTGATTTTTTTCTTTTGTTTAACCCATTCTGGACGGGAACCCCTTTTGGTGTTTTAATCATTATGTCATACTTTAGCTATTGAAAAATAGCAGATCTACACGCTCCGAGTGCCGCGCTACGAGCTTGTAGATCTGCTATTTTTGAAAAATCGTGAAAATGTGTCGTACATCTTTGAATATAATTCTTTCAGAGTGAAATTTTTTAACTCAAATCTTTGCTTCTGAGAGGTCCCTGGAACTACACATTTTCAGACGGGGGTTGGTACTAGCCAATTACACAGATAATTCTGGGGCTCCTTGACATGAAACTGTTTGAGCACCACTGACACCACTTTGGTGTTTTAAACATTATGTTGTAATTTAGCTATTGAAAAATAGCAGATCTTCAAGCTCATAGCGCGCCACCGAGTGGCGCGCTACGAGCTTGTAGGTCTGCTATTTTTGAAAATAATATTTTATATATTTACTATATTTACTATATTTACTTAATATTTTATAAAACTATCGTGAAAATATTTATTTAAATTTCGACGTCAGGCCTAAATGGGTTAAAGGGAGATGTACCTATGGAGCGGATCTTTGCATGGCTGGGTGCATGAGCTTTGGGCTTCTCCTTTTTCTTGTCCTCGTCGCCAGGCTTTTCCTTCAGATCTCGCATGGGCACTTTGCCCTCCGCATTCTTCTTTTTCTTATCTGAGAAACACAAGGGCGAGAGACAGAGAGTTACATACCAGGATGCAATCGGGCAGCTATATTCGGTGTTGAAAGGGACAATGTTTGTTGTGTGTGTGTGTGTGTGTGTGTGTGTGTGTGTGTGTGTGCGCATGGGGGTATGTGACGAGGAAGAATCGACATGAAACTGCGGCAACCGTTACCTGCGGGGGAGTTCGCAATGTTGGCGCCGCTCTGAGAGCGGATGATAGCCATCCAGCCCTCCACCAGCACCGATGCCAACTTCCTCAACTCTGAAGGAGAAAACACAGGGGAAATATTAGAGAATTAAACCACATGGAGCACCTGCATGTCCACCGGCTATGTCACAGCATTGCCTTGTTTATCATTGATTTTTTTTTTAACAATGGGAACAAAAATGCTGCCATGTGTGCATTCAGAGAATGAGTTTAGTGCTTGCTGGACATAAACAGCAAGTCAACAATTGGGACTATATCAAGGCACATGCGGTATTGTAGCATACAAATTGGTTGGGACAGAGACTCACCATCTGTCTCTCCACTCTTGCTCAAATGCTTCACCAGCTTGGCTGTGTTGTTCTAAAATTGGGGGGGGGGGGAAAAGGACAAGGCTTTAGAAAATATGAACTCCTCGAGAGAGAAGAAATCATATGGCAGCAATAATGGCCCGCTTGAGGCACGCATGCAGACTTGTACGAGTGCAGTACCTGCTTGAGGTGGTCCACCTTGAGAGGCAGCTTCTGCAGGGTGAGCAGGATCAGCTGCAGTAAAGGCGTGTTGTTTGTGGTTTTGGCATAGGTCAGCCAGGAGTTCATCAGTTTGTATCCTCCCACACGGACGACCCTGGACGGAAGAAGAGAGAGAACTATAAACTCACAGAACAACGTCCTGTGTGTGTTCATCCTATAGCCATGTTGTGAATGTAAACACTGTATGTAAATGTGTACCCTGTGTTTGTGCAGCGTACAATGTTTAAGATTGCTTCCTTCCTTGCTACGAATATCATATGAAAGTTCAATGGAAGGGCTGCAAAATCTTAAATGCATGCCAAGAGTATAGCCAAAGTAATTTCACTTAATGAGTGCGTTATTCCTGTATGTATATATAACGTATATATAACGTAACGATGAAATAGATCAGAGCAGGATTTATATATTTATATACAACTGTACACTGCTGCCTGTTCTCTTAATTGAGAGCACTCAATAAAACAACTATTTAATATATTTGGCCCTTTGTGAACCTAGCAACTCCCTTGTAGATTAAAAACCACTGAATTTTACTCCACGGTTCACCATTCACATTTGATCAACATCATTTTAGTGCACCAATCTTTACTCTAAGGGTAAAAACATAATCAGACACCGAAGCTTACCTGTTGAGAATGTCGTGAGATTTAGTCTGTAGTAGGATGTTCAAGTACATGCATCTGCTGGCCATCTTGGTAGAGGCTTTCATTAAACTGCGCACAAAGAAAGCAAATGTATACACATTAATATAAGCGTAATACAATAATGATACCAGTCGGCTTCTGGGAGACACAGGCGGTTGAATACTGAACAGTTAACAGAGCGGCATGCCAAATGTAATCGTCTGCTCCTCACCTAAACACTTTGGGGACTCCCTCCAGGCTGCGGAGCTCTCCATCTTTCCCCAGGAGTGCCTCCACTCCCTTCAATATCTCTCTGGGATCCACTGGGCCCATTGTCATTGCTGAAATAAACCAGACATTTAGCATGAATACAAAAACAGGCTGGAAATGCACATATGTTAATAAATTACTCTTTCATCTGGATAGGCCAAGCTGGAAATGCACAGTGTTAATAAGTTAATCTTTCATCTGGAGATAGGCATACATTTGTATCATACGCATCAGAAAGACTGTCTGCCAAATAGGACCGAGAACCCTGGAACGAACACCACCTCTGAGCCATTTTAAAGAGAACTAATTTGTGAGGTCACACAGAACTCATGCCAGACTAATGAAATCCAATATCAAAAACACACAGAAATAGACCCGTGTCTACAACACCTACGGCCGTGCACCGTATCAACAACACAAACCCAAATCAAAGAGAGCATAGCCTCTGGGGGCGAAACCCAGCAAGCCACCAACACTTTGTTTTGCTTCAGTACTGGGCACGTCCAGCTCATTTCCCGGAGCCGCATTGTGCTGGTCTGTCTCACTTCAAATATTTGCCCTGTCTCAGTGGGCCAACTTCCATCACCTCAGCAGGGATGTGGTTGAGAGGGCCAGTGGAACCTCCCCCACCACACCACACACACACTGCTGCTATTCCTCCTCTCTCGGAGCTCACACACAGAGCCGTGCCACAGCCACTTCAGTGTGGGGGCAACATTCTGTTCCTCTCTCTTGGAGCTCACAGCAGAGCCGTACCACAGCCACTTCAGTGTGTGGGGGCAACATTCTGTTCTTGCTCAATGCTTAATCAACAACGCAGCAGTGATGCAGTGAGCAAGATATTCAATCAGCTGTTTGTGTATATGGACATTGCAAAAGTAATACATTCATTAATAACAAAAAGGAATTTTATTTAGAAGTCGATGTGCATAACAAAATGCAAACACATATTTCTGTCTTTTACCATTAATATAAATGTATGAAAACAAAAAGGAAGGGGGGGCAGGAAAAGATTAGAGGATGAGAAACAGGAACAGAACTTCACAGTAATTAGGATATTTTTCTTTTCTTCTTCTTTCTTAACAGAAAACTCATTTAGACACAAAATATTCCCCCTAGAATTATAATGAATCTTATGACAAAAATACTAAATGGAAGAAACACAAACAAGTCACAAATGCTATTATAGAAAATCGTATATTGTGATGATTCTAACTAAAACTGTATTTAGCCTACTATAATTCATCTTTTTTTAAATATATATGAATTGTAGACATAAAATGTATAACAAATATATTCAAATCAAAATATGAATATAGTAAAATATCCAGTGATTATTAGACTGCAATATATTCCTTGCTTGGGTAGTCCGTTCAGGACATCCATGGCAACTGTCAGTCACTCATCCACAGGGCACAATTCGACATTTACTGCCCCCTGCAGGTTAGTTTCTGTCAACACAAACTGACAGCCATGACGAGCTAGTCTAGATTATGCAACACAACAAAGCAATGGAGTACATACACATTAATGGTCGCTGCAGAAACCCAAATGGACTGTATATATTTTTTTTATTCTATCTCTTTATGTAATGCAGTCTTAACAGACATGGTGGTCATAGGTTCACTGTGGATGGCTTTGTCTTATCAGTATGTAGGTCTATCTCAGGTCAGCCCACTGTCCAAAGGGATCCCAAAATCCACAAAGTGCACAGACCACCTGTTTTACTGTTTTAGTTTGTTGACCGTCTAAATGTACAGATCTTAGTGTTATTTTCATGTTTCATCTCTGCTTTCGTTTTAATTTGCATGCATCCTTTTTCAGTGCACATTACAGACTACATAATGACTACATAATTCAAGACTTTCAACTGGGTTTAATATTTATGTGTATGCGTTTATTATTGGGATTATTAAAGGTAGGGCTAATGTAAATTCCTAGTGTTATGACGTGAGGAATCAGTTTGGTCTTACCCGCATAACTGTAGTAGTAGAAGTTTTATATTGCCTCAGACCTCCACAACACTGCAAATAACTCAATTCCTGTAAATGTCACAATTTGTTATACATAACATACATACAGCCAATACAGCATCGTCTGGGCTCCTATAGTTCATTGGAAGAAAGACAATTAGTTGTTCTGGGCCTACAGTGAAACAAATATGGTGTTATTGCATATAAATGATATAAAATTGTGGATAATACACACCTTAATACCCCATAAATATTAGGCTACTGTTAATACACATTTATTTGCAAAGTCTACTATATAAGATGTGCCTGTAATCCAATAGTAAAAGCATTAGCCCTGGACCTGAAGAAAGGACACAAAGTGGATCAAGTGACATGCAGTTATATAAGAGAGACTAGTCTGTAAAATATTCAGTGTTAAGTGTTAAGTGTCAAGTTAATCTATACATGTGGAACTCTTGGTCGTACAAATGTAGCCAACTTGTACTCCTACGGGTACACGTGGGTTACATTTATAGTTACACCCAGTAATATAATAAAAGGTTTTTGCCATCCGTCATTGAATGAACGGCTGCTAGTCGCCTCCATAGATAGATCTATGGTCGCCCCGCTGCGAACACTGAGCAACTCATCTGTCACAAGGGAGGGAGGGGGCGGGGTGAAGGGAGGGAGGGAGGCGCTCGTGATCTGGAAAAACATCTAAAGGCCCCGCCCTCGTGAGTCAGTTAACCAGTTCAATCCCCAACCTTCCTCAGTACAAAAGGAACCAACGGCTCTCTCTCTCTCGCTACACGAAAGATTAAAAACCGGCTACGCTGGATCCTACTACAGAAAGAAAACCAAGTCCTGGTTCACTTCCTTCCCCTCCTCGGCACAGGGAACAAACCCCAAACTGTCACCCAGACAGACGGGGCTTTCTTTAAAACTTATCTATACTCCCCAAACTGTCGCTTCCAAGACAGGACAAAAAGCCCCTTGCCGACCGTTGTTCTCAACCGACGCGTCGCAAAGCAACTGATCCATATGGTTCATGGTTGTTGTCGTCAGTCCCAACTGATTGTAACATGGAAGGAAGCGCTGCCTTCATTTCATTCCTCCCCTCGAGCCTTCCTTCATCCTCCTCCTGCAATCTTTATCCGCAGATTGCAGAGTACACACCATCTCATGTTTGCTTGAAAACTGATTGTACCCTAGGCTGCGTCTATCATTAGCGACATCATCGCATAAGCACCGTACGTGGTGCTTCATTTTGAGACAAAACAAACAAATCCACAAATCGGCAGGACTATAAAATGAAGCAATCTTTATGTATAGATTGCGGTGGGTTGTGTTCGTTCCAAGGAGCCCCAGCCCTTGATTGAGCATGATCACATACCTGGCAGACAGAAAATCCGACTTCATAAGCAAACAGACATTTCTTTATAAGGGTAAAAGGGCAATCTTTATGAATAGATTGCTTATTGTTTACAAATTTAACGTTTACCACTTATATATATATCGGGTGCACTAGTTCTCGTCAAATCCCGTCTCACACATAAAGAAACGGAGCGTTATTGGATCTCCGTACACTTTCCTGTGTGAGCTCATTAAGCTAACTTGATTTACAAATCTTTATCATTTTTAATAAAATAAATAAACCAGTAGCCTGATTAGCCTAGCTAGCAACTTCCTCTAAGCCTATGGCTAGTTCATTTGATTAATGTCGGGTTAAATTTAGCTTCAAAATCAACTTACTATTGGTATTTATAGATCCTTCAGCGTCTCGGGACTATTATAGTGTGCTTTACAGCCACTTATATAGCTCTCTTATATCATCAGTTTTATATCGTTAACCTTCATGGTTTTATAGATAATGAAAAACTGCTTTATGGGGGGGTAGTTGTGGTAGCTAAACGCTAGCTTTTCCTTCAGGAACAAACTGGAGTTGCAAAAATAGTAATCAAATGTCCGTTACGTGAAGAAAAAATATTGAATTTGAGTAAAAGGTTGTTCAAAGTCCTCGACGCCCTTCAGTCTGTCTTCAGCAAGACAACGTTTGACCTGCGAAAAGAACACAACACAAAAGAAAGCACGTTAAATTTACGTTATCTCACTTCTTTTCCTCGGTCTTTGTCCGTTATCTGGGTATTTGAAGGTTTTGTGGTCGAAGAAACGTTACTTTTTAGACTAAATACGCGATAATTTGATGAAAAACAGCCTTGATGACTTTCTGACGCTACTCACCTCTGAACAAATCCAGGAATGAGCTCCGCGGGGAGGGACTTGGCTTTTATACCGGTGACGTTTTTGACGTCACTCTGACCTATTTTTGGTTGGCGTCAAGATGGCGTCTTTAGTCACGCGCTGACATTCAGCGGCCTCGTCAAGAGCATAATGGCGGACGCCTGCCTCTTCGACTTATAATCACGAACTGTTGCTAAATTACACATTCAAAGTCACATATCTCTTTAGAATTAGAGAGATTATTATGATGTCTTTCGAATTTGGTCACCTTTTCTGTGTTGTAGAGATGGTATCATGTATCATTTTTAGTTTCTGTTATTTATTCAAAATGGCTACCCAGTGATTTGGGCCTGGTCATGGCCTGGTAGCCTGCAGGCCCTGCAGCCATGCCTTTATTAATTTAATAGTAGTAGTAGTAGAAACTAGTTTAATAGCATGATTTTCTTTTCCCTAGTTTGAATCATTTAGCCAATTCAAATGTTATTGCATGCATATAGCTCTATTCTAAAACATGCTAACATGTTGTAAAACATTCTAAACAAACACAACATATAGTACACATACATTAAACTTGTATAAAGAAAAAGAGAACAAAACATCTTCCAATAACCATATACCGGTATATGAGTTATGGCTATGAATTGAATATAAAGGACCCCAATGGAAACAAGCCATAGGCTTTCTTGGGGTTTACAATACATCCTCTTAGCAGACCTTGTATTGAACTGTACTTTAATGTGATTTTTGTTGCAAACTGTTAATTAATAAAGTAACAATCAATCAATCAATCAATCAATGACGTACAACAGTAGGCCTATAGTGTGAATAATTGATTGATTGATTGAAGTATTTATTAACAGTTTGCAGAATTACAGTACATTTCAAGCACAACTCAATACAAAAAACTGTTAACTGTGTGAGTGGACAACCCAATAAAGCATATTACACTTGTTTACAACTTAGGGTCCACCTTGTTCAATTCATCATACCATTTAGAGACATACACATTTACACTTCTATATAGCAAAAAATAAATCATCATCATAAAGGAGGTAAAAAGGGAAAAGAAAACATATACAGTGAGGGGGAAAGGGGGTGGGTGGGGGATTCAGAATATACAACACATCACGTGACTGAAACTAACATCTTGGTGACGCAATGTTACGACACCACAGAACGACGAAGTATTTATGTTTCGGGGTTTTCAAGGTTTCACCTTCAACCCCACTCACTCAGTCACGTGACGTCACAGAAAACATGGCGGCGTCCATACGAGTCATCGGGAGGATTTTATCTCGAATATCTCCTCTGATTTCACACTCGGTTCAGCATAACGAGGTATCAAGATCATTAATTTTGTTATTTGCACTAGTCGTATGCGTTTGTTTGTGTGGCTGTGTTTATTTTGTGCTAGTGAGTGACTTAGAAACACAAACCCAATGTATGCTATCACTTTATTCAGCAACCCTAACGTGCGTTATTGTACCTAAACTAATGCATTAATGTGCTTAAATATAATTGCTGTATATGATTGAAATATTTATTAACAGTTTGCAGAATTATAGTACATTTCAAGCACAACTCAATACAAAGACTTAACTGTGAGTGGACGACCCAATAAAGCACTACACTTGTTTACAAGAGGGTCCACCTTGTTCAATTCATCAAAACATTTAGAGACGTACAAATATACACTTCTATATAGCCAAAGAACAGAACAGGAATCGAATCATAATCGACTTACCGTTAATTGATGTTGTGATGAAGACAATCAGGCTTTTTTATGATGTAAATAACTTTTGGTTATTGGTCATCACGAACGCAAGGACAACACTAGAGACGGTCGCGGCCACACAGCCAACTCAAGGTATGGCCACTGAGCCAACTTGGGGACCCAACGCAAGGACAACAAAGGAGACGGTCACGGCCACACAGCCAACTCAAGGTACGGCCACGGAGCCGACTTGGGGACCCAACGCAGCTCCTCCAAGGAAAACAAACAAATTAACGGAGCTGAACGTGAATCCCCCCCACCCCTTTTTTTCCCCTCACTGTATATGTTTCTTTTCCCTTTTTACCTCCTTTATGATGAATTCCTGTTCTGTCTATAGAAGTGTCTATTTGTACGTCTCTAAATGTTTTGATGATTTGAACATGGTGGACCCTATTGGAAACAAGTGTAATGCTTAATTGGGTCGTCCACTCAGTTAACAGCCTTTGTATTGAGTTTGTGCTTGAAATGTACTGTAATTCTGCAAACTGTTAATAAATTCTTCAATCAATCAATCAATGGTTGATTCAGATTGATTGAATAATTGATGTATTTTCCTGTCTGTCAGTCGCATCTCCAGAAGCTACCCGCCAGGTTATTATGGACTCGGACTGGAGCTCTGTCTGAGCTGCCAAGCCGCTCGCTGTGTACAGCGGCAGCACCGGCGGCCAAGGATGGGGATGCTGAGGCTGTGAAGGTCCGCTACAAAGACA
Source organism: Electrona antarctica (assembly GCF_951216825.1). NCBI lineage: Eukaryota > Metazoa > Chordata > Actinopteri > Myctophiformes > Myctophidae > Electrona > Electrona antarctica. The sequence goes on from NC_136796.1 coordinate 43,478,066, forward strand.
GACCCTGGGACTACCTGGACAGTGAAGGCAAGGAAAAGACTAAACCCACATCCGTCCGTGTTCCTTTTATTATGCCCACATATGGAGATCTCTGTTACTGTCAGTCATTGTCCGTTTCATGCCCATATGAATATCTCTGTATTTATCTCCCTTTTATGGGGATCTCTGTATTTGTCGGTCCTTAATGGTTCCTCCCATGCCCATATGGAGATCCCTGATGTCATCAATATATGTCCATATACATGGAGGAGAGCTATGTATGTATCTGTGTCCCCTTTATGCCCATATATGGAGAATGGAGATCTCTTGAGTCCTCAACACCATTTCACTGAACAATATACTGTACATGTATGAGTATGTCACAGGTCAAGTTTATTAACTCATTCTGGGCGGGAACCCTTGTGTTTTAAGCATTATACTTTAGCTATTGAAAAATAGCAGATCTACAAGCACAACAACTGACATAGAAACATGAGTTTTTCAGAAAACTGTTAGCATTTAGAAGGCATTTGTAGAATCGTCCTCAGGTCTAAATGGGTTTTTAAACCAATTATCTTGTTGCCTTACTAATGACCCCGATTCTGTTACGCAGAATACATCGAGCGCTATGGAAGCAGTCCAGTGTGGACTGGCTATAGGAGGAACCACAAAGGCGGTATCCCACCGCAGAAGACACGCAAGCAGTGCATTGTAAAAATACATTATTTTTATTCTACATAATTTAATGTTTTATATTGGCCGAACATGACTTTGAGTCCATGAATTCTTCTGTCATCTTTGTTTAGAGGGGAGGCAGACTCTGCTCGAATGCATGTCCAATTTGCAGGGATCCAAACATCATCCTCCACTATCAGGTCTGTTAATTAATATACCAATTATTGCAATCAATTTCTTTTGATTTCTATGGAAGGTGCAACCTTCCATTTTCTTTTTGGCGTCACTGTTAACCAGTGGCATCCCTATTATTGGCGAACAAAAGCAAGGGCTCGCAACTCACTTTGTAATGCTCCAGGTCACAATCACAGCAGGCAGGACATAACATTTCGACCTGTATTGGTCTTTCTCAAATCTCAAGTATGATACTTGAGACTGCTGTGATTGTGACCTGGAGCATTACAAAGTGAGTTGCGAGCCCTTGCTTTTGTTCATGATCTGTTAGTTTAACAGTTTGGCTCAGCACCAAGATCGGAGGATGTGCGCTGTTTTATCATAAAATGGATGATACCAGTCGAATGGGGTCGTTTTTATCTTCTGATCCCATTTTTTGGCATCATTATCTGCACAATTTCAAGTTATTTAAGACTTTTTGAAAACAGTGCAATGAGTCTGTAAGTATACACTTTGTATGGCTTTTCTTCCTGTTCAAATATTAGGCCAACAAATCATATTCCTCATCCCACAGAATGTCAAGCTGTTGGAGCAGTTCATAAATCCATATACTGGGATGGTGTATGACCCCACTCGAACAGGTATGCCAATAATTCTACCTCAAACATTATGCTACGAGAGCCAGGATTGATGCAGAACAAACAAACATTTGCTTAATTTTGTTTCTCTGTAGGTGTTTGTATGCAACAACAGAAGATACTGGATCTGACGCTTAACAAAGCACGAGACCATGGTATGTTGTATTAAGTGTAAACATGGACTCACTACTAGTTTCTATGTCAGTCAAACTATTTCATGTCAAGGAGCCCCAGAATTATCTGTATTTGGCCGCGGACCCCAATCTCAAAATATGTTTTTCCAGGGACACGCTCTGAATATATTCAAAGATATCCACCACATTTTCACGATTAAAAAAAATAGCAGATTTACAAGCCACGCTAGGAGCTTGTAGATCTGCTATTTTTCAACGTAATGCTTAGTTAAAACACCAAAAGGGGTTCCCATACTGAATGGGGTTAACAGTGCTGTATGTTGGTTGCTGCATTATAGTTTGTTACTACCTCAATTGATACCCTGTAATGTTCCTCTTCCAGGCTTTCTGCCCTTTGAGATTCCCAATGTGGAATTCACAGAAGACTACTCCAATAAGCACCATGCTGTGGGGTCCACGCCACCGCCCCCATGCCTCAACTCTGGTGAACCATGGTATAAATGGTATGGCACCATCCAGCCAGAAGAGACCGAACTGGCCAAAGTAAAGAAGATGTACAGGGCTTATCTTAAAAAATAGCAATGATATAACTGATAAGACCATGGTCTTCATATTGATGTTAGTTACTGTATATTGTTGTGCACTGTACCTACAGTAAGATGTATGTTAAAATAGTGATTTTCCAGCCATTTCTCCCACATACTTTACCTGTTCTGCATTATTCCAAAGGAATTTACAATAAACAGCAATATTATGATGAAAAAAAAATCTTTATTGTTTTGGCTTTTGCGGGACTTGATCATAGACCATTTATCCAGATATTATGGGTAGTCCATGTTAATTCAAGCATTATTTCTACATTATATGGAGAGTCAGTGTTAATGTATGACATTTCCTCTCGGTAGGTTTTATGGTGACTAAAACTAGTTTCCTCATTCAATTCCGTTACAGTGTCATTCCACAGCAGCTTAGCCGTAACATGCCCGTAGATGCCATCTATGAAGCACATAGTCCAAGAGAACACCAGCACTGGGACGATATGGCCTTGCTTTTGTGTGACGGGTTGCATTGGATTTTGATGTGTAGGCCCTCTCTGAGGTCACTCCTTTTCCTTGATCTTGTTGACAAGGGTTTCTCCTAGCGCCTCCAACACCTCCCGCTTGTAGTCATCAAAGTCGCCATCGATCTGATTGACCGCGCAGTCCTCGACTACCCACATATTACACTTGGTCTCAGTGATAAGCCTGGCATCGTGACTCACAATGATAACAGCTGTAGAAGAGTGGAGACCGTCGCCAATTACTTATTGTCCAAGCAGTAAATAATTTCAGTATATAGCATTACTATCATGTTCATAATGTGTAGCCACATAGTTTATCGTTACATACCTCCTTTGTATTCATTGATGGCTTCTGATAAGGCATCAATCGACTCAATATCCAGGTTGTTAGTGGGTTCATCCTGATAGATGGAAGAAAATGATTCAATCAATTTAGAGTTATTAATTAAGAACAATGATGCCATATTAATCAAGATGTGAAATAGTAAATGCTCATCACAAGTTGACTCCCAGTCAAGAGGGTTTAAGTGGTAAACATTAGACATTTACATGATACTAAACCTGTTATTTCATTACTAAAATCTAATGTAATTAACTTAGTCGATTAAAGCTGCTATAAGCAATAATGTGTCAATCTTTATTTTTTTTGGTATTCAGACAGCCAGCAAGGAGTATAACCCCCCCCCCCCCCCCCAAAAAAAAAGCCCCTAGATGTGTCGGAGACTAAATCTTTTTTGGGAGCGTTTAATCAAATATTCATTAATAATTCCACCCCAAGACGTATAAGCTGCACGTACCAAGATCAGTACATCGGGTTGGCGGCAAGACAGCTCAGCAAATACTACACGCGCCTTCTGTCCTCCTGTTGAAGAAACTGGAGGTTACCAAGATCACCAAACACTAACACTCAAAAGTGTGAATTGATTCCATAACCCATTTTTGGCGGGAACCCCTTTTGGTGTTAACATTATGTTATGCTTTAGCTATTGAAAAATAGCAGATCTACAAGCTCATAGCGCACCACCGAGTGGCGCGCTACGAGCTTGTAGGTCTGCTATTTTTGAAAAATCGTAAAAATGTGGTGCAAATCTTTGAATATATATTCTTTCAAAGTGAATGTTTTTAACTCGGGTCTAGATGGGATAATCATATTTTGGTTCTTACCTGAGAGTTTGGATATCTGAATGGTGTGCGCGTGGCTCTCCAGGCCAAAGCGACCCAGGCACTTCCTGCTGTCCTGATACTGAAGGTTGAAGTTCCTCTGAAGATAGTCTGTGGCTGCTTCGTCCATGTTCAACTGGTCTGCATACTGCTGGTTGAAGAAACCCACTTTCTACAAGGGGAGGAGGGGGGCACATGGACATTGATTGATTGATGAATTTATTAACAGATTGGAGAATTACAGTACATTTCAAGCACAACTCAATACAAAACTGTTAACTGTGGACGACGCCATAAAGTATTACACTTGTTTACAATAGGGCCTACCATGTCCAATTCATCATTTACCAATACACAGTGTCAAGTGGGTATTAACCAGACAGTGGCCTTGTGGTTAGATTGTCCGCCCTGAAACTGGGAGGTCGGGGGTACGATCCCCGGCCGGGTCATACCAGACACCGTAAAAATGGGACCCAATGCCTCCCTGCTTGGCACTCAGCATCAAGGGTTGGATTGGGGGGTCAAATCAACTAATCAAATGATTCCCGAGCGCGGCACGGCTGCAGCTCACCGCTCCTTGGCTGCGGGTCACCGCTCCAAGAGATGGGACAAATGCGACTTTTTTTATACAGTACCTTTGTTCAATTTGGAATGAACATCCACTGTATAGTACTGAGATATTGTGTTTAAGATTATTGGATTTTTAGATAGGAAATTGCATTTTAGATTAAAAGTTTTATATTGTAATCAGAAAAATAATTCAGTGTTTTTAATGGCACCTGTCTTTTTAAACTTGTGATCATGCTGAACATTGGATAAACATAAAAGAAAATTAACAGTATACTGTATATAAAAAAAGCCTAGATTAGATGAAAACAATGGCGGAGACTTAAAAGCAGACATGTCCTATATCACAAATTAAACCTAGGCAAATTTAATATAAGATATAGAATATGCTCATCCATCTACAAATGTCTGTGTCTGTCCTTCGTATATCTCAAGGACCATTCATTCGATCAACAACACATAGTGAAGTCGTACGAGTGGCTGACCGCCTGCTCCAAACTGGCACACGTTCTGAACGCCGACCAGGCCCTGAACATTCATAACATTACCTGAGCATTCAACAGCTAACATTACCTGGCCATACAACAGAGTGAAAATGTTCAAAGTCATTTATCTATTCATAATATTTTAGGATTTAAAGTTATCTCAAAAGGTCAGGAAAGGTTTAACTCACCAGCCGATGATTCCTCCTCATTTCACCTTTGCCCTGAAAGATGATTAGTTCAGTTTACTCGCAAGAATGTACATCGACTCGAGGCAGAACAAAAACGTGGGGAATTTCCTCAGACTTACTGGTTGTAGTTTTCCAGTGAGCAGCAGTAATAGGGTACTTTTTCCAACGCCATTGGGTCCAACTATGCAAACTGTGGATGGGAATATGAGAATCGAAAGTTAACAGGGGTGAGACAAGCCACATCTGAAATGTTCTTATATGACAAATAACATTTTAAAAACAAGTTTGTGGTTTAACCACTGGTTAAACCGTAGTCTGAAAGTGAAAACGCACCTCTTCAGACTCCTTCTTAGCCCGTAGCACTTGCCCTAGCCTCGACGACCTTACAGGCGTATCTAAAGGCTCAACTTATGTAACTTGGATAGCATTTTATGTAGACATAGCACTCTATAGTGTATACGCATAGTTTCATTACATAGATATTCCACTGTTAGGTTCTTAGCTTATGTATGATTCATGATGACTTTTTTATGTTACCATGTTTTTGTTCTTGGTTACTGGAACGCTCTGGATTAACCCATTTTGGGCGGGAACCCCTTTTGGTGTTTTAAACATTATGTTATAATTTAGCTATTGAAAAATAGCAGATCTACAAGCTCATAGCGCGCCACCGAGTGGCGCGCTACGAGCTTGTAGGTCTGCTATTTTTGAAAAATCGTGAAAATGTGCCTCAAATTTGGAATATATTTTTGTTGTGTGTTGTGTATGTATTTAACTCAAATCTTTGCTTCTGGAGGGTCCCTAGAACAACATATTTTCAGATGGGGGGTCTCGGAGGCCAATTAGAAATCATTTTTGGGGTCCTTGACATGAAATTTTGAGTGATATAGGCCTAGAAACAGGTATTTCGGAAAACTGTCAGGATTTAGAAGACACTTTTTTTCCAGGCCTAAATGGGTTAAGAGCGTCTGCTAAAGGCCTAAATTGTAGGGAATCTTTGCCAATATTCTATTTGAATCCAATCATTCCATTTGACTCTCCGGTGCTGAGAGCGACCTCTCTACACACGGCACATTGCAGCGTTATTTCTTCCATGTCCTCGCAATGAACAACATGGATTCCGGTTAGAAATGGGCTAAATTGCGCTTTAATGGCTCAAATTAAAGTGGTACACTTACTCCTGGACTCCATGTCAATTCCAAAGTCCACATTCCTGAAAAGAGGCTTTTGTCCCTCGTAGGCAAAGTCAACACCTGTATTAGGGAGAAGCATAGCAGAGTTGATGTATATGCATGTACGCAAGCAATCACAAGCTCACAACGCGTCGCAGCGCGACGCGTTGTGAGCTTGTAGATCTGCTATTTTCGGGGCGCAACCCTGCACTCTTTATCTACTGGAGATGCGGCGTACGGCGTTTTCGAGCGGTGTTCTAAACAAATTGGTGCAATGCAAAATGTTGCGTTCAAGTTCAGGGGCTGAAGAAGCCCCCTTTGATGTCTATGTGTGCACGTCCCTGCAAAAGGAGGAAAACCCTGATTTCAGAAAGCGCTTACAATGTAGTCCGAGGATGGGGGGAGAGAGCGGCGGGGGGTCAGGGAAGGTGAACTTGACGGTGTATTCTTTGGGTCTCTTCAGGAGCTCCTGACTATCCTGGCTCTCCTCCTCCATAGCTCCTTTCTTTTTGCCCTTCGCTTGTTTTCTGGTCAACAATTCCTTCGTCTGCTTCTCCTAATGGCAAAAAAAACCAAAACAAAATGTTTTCTGGTCAGTGCGTCTTTCGTCTGCTTCTCCTAATGGCAAAACAACAACAAAACAAAATGTTTTCTGGTCAGTGCATCTTTCGTCTGCTTCTCCTAATGGCAAAAAAAACAAAACAAAATGGCGTTGAGTGTTGCAAAAATGTCAGCAAGACCAAGAGACTGTATGAGACAAGTTTCAATCGAACAATAACAACAGTGAACGTTTCAGACCACCTTATAGCAAAAGAGTATTTACACTAGAAACACCAAAATCTATGAGATTCTTTTTTAGACCGTTTTGCTGCGGTTAATCTTGGCCTCCGATTTTCTTCAATTCAACCATTTTCTTCGTTAGTTGGATTGTTCAGTGAAAGGGAACATAGACATGAAAAGTCTCCTCTTATTGAATATATCATGGCGTAAGTAAACGATAGAAATAAAAGTAATTTCTTGGGTGAACTGTTCCTTTCAGGACCTGACCTGACCATGAACATTTCCCACATTTCAATTATTATTTAAGAGAGAACCAACATGGCTCCATGACAAGACAATTCACTTCCCACATTCACCTGAAAAAGGTACACAGACACGTGTTAGTACTGTCCATGTTCTTTGTACTATTGTTGTGGGATATTCAGCCATAAGTCATAAATCTGAATCCCCCCCACCACCCCCCTCCCCTTTTCCCCGCACTGTATATGTTTCTTTTCCCTTTTTACCTCCTTTATGGTGAATTCCTGTTCTGTTCTTTGACTATATAGAAGTGTCTATTTGTACGTCTCTAAATGTTTTGATGAATTGAACATGGTGGACCCTCTTGTAAACAAGTGTAATGCTTAATTGGGTCGTCCACTCACAGTTAAGTCTTTGTATTGAGTTTGTGCTTGAAATGTACTGTAATTCTGCAAACTGTTAATAAATATTTCAATCAATCAATCAAGTATGAAATGCAATGGTGGTTCAGGGTTCAACCGCAAGGTTGCCAGTTCGAACCCGGGCTCCCCCAGAGTTAGTGTCGAAGTGCCCTTGAGCAGCAAGACACTGAACCCCCAATTGCCCCCTGATGTGCAGGTTGGTGCCTTGCATGGTTTCCGCCGCCATCGGTGTATGAATGTGTGTGTGAATGGATCTATGTAAAGCGCCTTGGATAAAGGCGCTATAGAAATGCACCATTTTAAGTTTCAGTATGTGAAACCTGACCACATGGCATCAGTACTTTACCTACTTTTTTTAATGGCTAGAACAGGGGTTCTCAACGTTTTTGGCCGGGGACCCCCGGAAATGCTTTGGCAATGTCTCGGGACCCCCGCCCCGCCCCCTCCCGACCCCCAATATAAATTGACTGCTACAATAACCTTAAACCATTTTGGGCGGGAACCCCTTTTGGTGTTTTAAGCATTGTTATAATTTAGCTATTGAAAAATAGCAGATCTACAAGCTCATAGCGCGCCACCGAGTGGCGCGCTACGAGCTTGTAGGTCTGCTATTTTTGAAAAAAAGTGAAAAAAAACAAAATTAAAAAAACAAAAACAAAATTTAAATAATTTGGGGACCCCCTAAAATAATTTGGCGACCCCCCGAGGGGTCGCGACCCACGGGTTGAGAACCCCTGGGCTAGAACATGATGAAATGCATTCCATTTCATTCATATGATAATGCCAGGTTCATCTTTAACCCTGGTATCTATAGTTTCTTGAGACACTACACTGCACTCATTAACAATTACATTCAGGCTCAGTGCTTTGAAAGAGAAACCCTGGGAAACAGAAGGGAGTGGTGTGGTGTAAATGAACATGAATGGACCTAGATGATGCATATCAATGGGTCTCCTGTTGACACTTACTGTGGTGCCCCTAACAAGCACAATGTGTCTAGCAAACACAACTAAATCAGAGGACATGATGCATTTCATTAAACACCCCTGGCCTCTATTGAAACAGACCGGTGATTTGAGCATTTACAATTTAGACATTTAGCTTTTAATCCAGAGCGATTTACAGTATCAAACCAAGTAGTCTTATGCACACCTGATGGGCTCTGAGACGAGTGCGTAGGACCGTAGCAGGCAGGGCTGAAAAAATGCACATAAAGTGCACAAAGTGATGCCTGAAGAAGGTCTTTGACCGAAACGTTGCCTAATAAAGTGTTCAAATTGCAAAGCAAAGTAAGCAAAGCAAAGTTCTTTGTTTACCCAGGGAAGTGGACTCAGCTCGAGATGCTTGTTTACAGCCACACCCTGCTCATAGAACATTTCATGGTATACTACACCATAGTATAGCATATATGTATAGTTTATATGTATAGTGTCATTATATAGATATGTTCTAGTTATAGTTTATATGTATAGTGTCATTATATAGATATGTTCTAGTCACGTTCTTAGCTTACGCATGTTTCGCGATAAATGCATTTTACATATGTGATGTATTCCCATGCTTTTTGTTCTTGCTTAATGTAAGTCGCTCTGGATTAAGAGCGTCTGCTAAATGCCTAAATTGTAAATTGTAGGGGTTCAATGCCTTGCGCACGGGCACTTCAGCAGTGGTAATTTTAACGTGCCGGTCCGGGGATTCGAACTGGCGACCTTCCGGTATCAAGACCGCTCCGCAAACCGTTCGGCCACTGCTGCAAGTGCAGACAGTGTGCATTTTTCGGAATACTTTTGGTGATAAGAAATTACCATTCACCAAATTCAAACACTGCGGAGTGGCAACGCTCAGCTAATGACAAGACAAATTATTTCCCTAATTAATGAGTCCATTTCAAGAGGAGATCCGTCGTTACCTGCATTGTTCTGAACTAGTTAAAAGCCTATAGAGCCAACTCAATCTTCTTAAAATCTTGGAAAGAAATGGCCATGATTGTCAGAAGAGATTAAAGTGCAGGTCCACTTTGAATTTTCCTGGTTACCAGATAAAAACCAAATGCTTGTTTGTCAGTTACCTCAGCCTCAGGTAGCTAGTTATAATGTCCAGTAGTTGTCCAACTGGTTAATTCATGATAGCCAATGCGGTTAGATTATGCTAGCTACAAGAAAATATGAGACGACCAACAGCCGACTGGGTGTGCCCATGGGATATGGCTAATCTCTTAGTAACATAGATGTGAATGAAGAAAGCTCTACTTACAGCCTGTTTGGTCGACTTGCCACCAGCCTTCAGGTCCTTCAGCTTCTTCTCCTGCTTGTCGTACTGCTTCTGAAGCTCCTTCTGTTTCTGCACGTACATCTTCTTAAATATCACTTTTGGAAAGGAAAGACATTAATTTAGTCTAGCCCCGTCAGAAGACCAGAGATCTCCGCCTACTCTTGTCTGGTCTAAAACTGTGTAGAAACAACTCAGCAACGTAATCCAGTAGGCATAGGTTTATTAGCACAGGTTTAGCATCGCGTCATTAGTTCAGGAAAGATGCGTATCTGTTGTACACACAGACACAATACGATAAAAAAAACAACAATACGATGAAAAACCTTTACGGATATACCGGGAAAAAACAATCGGCACCTAAAGGGTGATGGTATCGTATTCTTTAGACGAGGACACAGCGACAGGTTTTGTACGTGGAGCTGTACATGTGTACGTACGGTAGTTGCCCCTGTAATAGAACAGTTTCTGGTAGTCCAAGTGCATGATGTCTGTACAAACTTCGTCCAGGAAACTCTGGTCGTGGGAAACGATGAGGAGAGTCTTCTTCCAGCCTTGAAGGTAGCTTTAAATAGAGCAGAGGATTCAAAAAAAAAGAAAAAATGAAACAATAAGCGCTTTTCGAAAACAATGTTTACAAAGTGCTTTACAATGTCAAGGGATAACCAACAACAATCAAATGGCATTGGTTAGACCAGTCATTAGTCCTACAACTACAACCTATCTCAAACCCTCACCCTAACCCTAACCTCCCACGGGGCAGCACACCTAAACCTAACCTTAACCCATGTCTAACCAATGACTAGTCTAAACTAAGTATGCACCCCGTATAAAATAGACAGTATAAGACGATGATAGAACCAAAGCATATTATACATACATGGACATGAAAAATGAGCAACATGATAAATCTAAGGAAAGGCTTTAGTGTACAAATATGTTTTCAAAAGTGATTTGAAAGTAGACACTGAATTAGCTAGCCTTAAAGCCAAAGGTAGGTCATTCCAGAGTCTGGGTGCCCGGGGCCGGTTGCCCATAGTGAAAGGCAGGTTATGGAAATCATTTCATTGAAGCATTTATGTGCAATAATCCGGGATTATGTTTTATGTGAAAGTCAGGTCTTATGGTGATGGCAGACATGCAATAGCCATAACAAACTTAACTTGTGTTCTTTACATTTGTTCACATAACCAAACTAAGGTCACATTCACACCTCCACGCGGATGGGCGGAGAACTTGCATCATTCTTGCATATTTAATTTGCTGCGTTTGCCTTCACACTGGCTGTGTCGAACCACAGCAGGGAACGTTACCGATGTGTTCAATGGGCTCTATGCAGCCAACACTTCCACGTTCAGTTTGGGCCACCAGAACGCTTCCGGTCGGCAGCCACTCATTCACTGTGAACGTACGGTCGTGATTTTGTATGAATACATTTCAGTTCTTTAAACCAGCGGTTCCCAAAGTGGGGTCCGCGGACCCCTAGGGGTACGCGACGCATAGCCAGGGGGTACCCGAAATAATTCCCAGAAAAAATGTTAAAAACTTTTTTTAACATTAAAATTATGTTTATCTACGTGGTCATTTCTGCCAAGTTGTGCAATAAACGTATTTTGTGTGTTTTTCATTGCGTTTCTCCCATGTTTGCTTTGGGCCAATAGCTGACATGATTACTAAAACTACAACATTAGTCAACCTGTCGTGACCCCAAACAGTAACAGCAGGACGCATGCTGCAGAAACAACAAAAAGACTCAGGACACTTGAAAGGTTTCTGCGGCCGCTTCAGATGAGGGGGTACCTGGAAAAATGTCTACCCCAAAAGGGGTACCTGGTCCAAAAAAGTTTGGGAACCCCTGCTTTAAACCACACTATTTCATTTGATAATGTGATGGCATTGTTTTTCATAGTTTGTATTATTTGCGTTGCGACGTTGACATGATGATACGAGTTAGAAACGTCTTAAATCTCCTGTTAAAAACAGGAGTTCTTCATGGATTTCTCCAGTCGTTACCGGTGTTGCGATTGCATTCACACCTGCTGTGATCCGCACTCTGCTGTGCTTTGAAGCGAAGCCCCCGTTTTTTGGCGCAGTAGAATGCGCTTCTTTGATGCGCATAAGGATTCTAATGAGCCTTCACACCTACCAAACGAAGCGCACTTTTCGACAACCCGCAGAAGTATAGCATGCTGGTTTGAATGCGACCTAAATGATTGGGCAAATGGTTTGCTTCCAGAGGTTGTGCCTGATAGAAAAGCCTGTAGGCCTTCCTCAGCGTGAATGAATGCGTCATTTACCCTGAGGAAGGCCTGCGGGCCGAAACATCCTGTCATAATGATCTGCTTCTGGGGTTGAATGACCAAAATAAACAAGAAATCCCAAAATGGATGAAACCGAGTGCTAAAAATCTTGACTATTTCTGCCAGAACCGTGCACTTCTTTCTTTTTCAAGGTACAGGGGTTTTGGAAATCATATGAACAACTATTGCCTTATTCGCCTATGAACTCATGTGTAAACACCCAAAGTCTCTTCTAGAGCCTCCAAAAAAATGTAAAACTAGAAAAAGTGCCCTTCTGGGCACAGGTCTCCACCAGGAGGATAGGACTGTGTGAGATGTTTGGCAACATGTTTAGGAGTAATATAAACATGTTTGCCTTTGATGGCAATTGGATGATTTGAGGCATTTTGTTCCAAAATTGTTGCAAAAATCAACCTGTTGGTGGCGCTATAACAGGCCAATGTGAAAAGGGTGGGATATATTCCTCAGCCTAGTAGGAAAATGTGTGAAAGATTTCACGTAAATTGCATGCTGCGTTCATGATTTGAGGCTTTTGTTCAAAACGGGGCAATCTTGCAAACTGTGAAAGCCAATTATAGCCAATTAGGATGGAATATGAAATATGGGACAGATCCGACTTGAGCACATGACCATAGAGATACTCTGTAACGATTTGTGAGATTTTTGGACAGAATCTGGAGGAGTAATATCAAAAAATGTGTTTTACAAAAGTCGGCCTCCTGGTGGCGCTATAAAAGGCAGATGCGGAAAATGCAGGTCAAAGGTTTGTCCTTGGCCTCTAGGGAGTGTGCATGCAACGTTTCACGCAGATCGGTGCAGTTTTAGGTAAAACATGTGAAAAGCTGCCTCATGGTGGCGCTATAACAGGCCGTTCTGGAAAATGTGGGGCAGAGGTTCATCGTTGGCATCCAGGGAGTGTGTGTGCAAAGTTTGGCATCGACCGGGTTAACGGTGCCAGAGATTAGCTGGTAACGGACGGACGGAAGGACACACGGACACACGGACGGACACACACACACACACGGACGGAGTGCAAAACATACTCTCTCCCCATGCCTTCGGCCTGGTGGAGACAATGACAGAATCACAATATGAATCTAGGAGGCCAGTAATTGTTTTTTTTTTAAGTTACGTTTTTTTTAAAAGTTAAGTTAAGTTGTGTGTGTGTGTGTGTGTGTGTTTTGTGTGTGATACAGCTGCGCCCTCTGGTGGCGGGCGGGTGGTGTTACAGCGTGACACACAGAGACACACACACACACACACAGACAGACATGTTCTGCTAGGTCTCATAGTTAGTGCTCATTGCGTTCGCAATTAGAAGACACTGGCGTTGTCATGTAGCTCTACAATTCTAAATGATAAAAGCGGCACGGTACTTGTTAAGCCAGATGACGGCATTCAGGTCCAGGTGGTTGGTGGGCTCATCCAGCATCAGGAGTGTGGGCTCCATGAACAGAGCTCTGGGAAGGAAAACAGGTGTGGAAGATATGACTGAAGGGTGTCATGTAGCCTACACAAGTTAAACAATTTAGACCTAAGTTCGATTCTACAAATGTCTTCTAAATCATGACAGTTTTCTGAAAAACCTATGTTTCTATGTCAGTGCTTCTCAAACTATTTCATGTCAAAGACCCCCAGAATTATATGTAATTGGCCGACGCCCATCTGAAAATATGTTGGTCCAGCCAGGGACCCCCCCCCCCAGGAGCAAAGATTTGAGTAGAAAAGAATATATATTCAAAGATTTGCGCCACATTTTCACGATTTTTCATGCCGCGCTATGAGCTTGTAGATCTGCTATTTTTCAATAAAGTACAACATAATGCTTAAAACACCAAAAGGGGTTCCCGCCCAGAATGGGTTAAACAATTTCAACCTGGGAGTCCCTAAAGGCAAGATTTAACATTTCAAAAACTTTCTAAAATGTTGTAGATTGGCCATTCTTGCTTCTTTTGTGCGACACTGTTGTACAAGGTAAGTATGAAAATAGGGCAGACTTCCATTTCATTTCAGTGTATGGCGGACATTGTACCTGGCGAGGGATACTCTCATTCTCCAACCTCCAGAGAACTTCTTGGTGGGTCTGTTCTGCATCTCAGGAGTGAAAGAGAGACCGGCCAAGATTCGACGTGCTTTAGCCTCTGCGGCTGCAGCTCCAATGGCCCTAAGCTCCTCATAGACCTGGAAAAGACAAGACAACAGAGTGAGCCTTGTCCAGTTTCAAAGAGAACCCATTATAATATATAAGTGACAATTTTTCTCTTATGTCACACATACTGTGAAACCACCATGGCCAATGGAGCCATGTATTATTTTGATAATTAAACACCCCCCCCATGACATTCTATTCCATTTAATAGACAAACCTCATTGAACCTATATATTTTCCAATATCTTTCCTCTGACCTGAAAAACAACTTTCCACTTTTTTCATGACCATGGGAACATGGAATAAACGTGACAATGGGCCAGATTCACCAAGGCAATTTACCACCAGGTGTAAATGAAGTGCGTAAATTGAGTGTGTATATTCCATACGCTCAATCTCACGTGCCATTCATCAAAGGTGGCGTACCTGCCTTCATCTGTGCGCATCACGGCTGCAGCTAATTTCACTAATGTCTCTCCCAAGCGTTTCGCCCGGTGTCGCCTCGCATAAATAGAACATACACGCCCATTTCACGCCATATAAGGCAATCTCAGGTGAAAAATGTCACAACCTGCAAAATGCACAGATCTCCAAGCTTACAACGGTGAACGCGGTGCTCCGCGATGCACTGCATGAACTTATTTTGACAGGCAAGTCTGTCGCAATGTCAACTGACTGAACGTTATAAAGTATAGGCTAATCTCACTTATAATGCAACTCTAATTTATTTAAGTTCAACCTCAGGACCAAGGCTATACTTTGCAATTAAGAGCTGCATTGATTAATGAGGGGAAGTCCCTTTTGGATTAGGCTACTATCATATCACTGTCTGTCTGAATGCCTGGGGAATGGATTTGTTCTGGACACGTAGCCATCTCCATTTTCAACCATACCATACAAGTAAGATGTGCGAACGCGGGAAGCGAACGCAGCTCGTAAATTGCAATAACAACAATTAGAATAAATTACATACTTTTTTAAGTTCTTTTTAAGTTAAGTTGTGTGTGTGTGTGTGTGTGTGTGTGTGTGTGTGTGTGTGTGTGTTTTGTGTGTGATACAGCTGCGCCCTCTGGTGGCGGGCGGGTGGTGTTACAGCGGGACACACAGACAGACAGACAGACACACGTTCTGCTAGGTCTCATAGTTTGTGCTCATTGTGTTCGCAATGAGTGGTATATTTGATGATGATAATATTAAAATGATTCGCGGGACATTTGGAGTTAGTTGCCACTTGGCAAAGTTGGCATGATGGAAGTTTGGTGCCGAGGCATGACGTTCACAATGAGATCAATATAGTAGCCTATTATAACACATTTTGGACTGAGGTCGATTAAAAAAAAGAAGGCTTCTAAATCCCAACATCTTTCTGAAAAACCCATGTTTCTATGTCAGTGGTGCTCAACCTTTTTCATGTCAAGGACCCCCAGAATTATCTCTATTGGGCCCATCTCAAAATATGTTGTTCCAGGGACCCCCCAGAAGCAAATACTTTAGTTAAAAATGTTCACTCTGAAATATATATATTCAAAGATTTGCGCCACATTTTTACGATTTTTCAAAAATAGCACCAAAAGGGGTTCCCGCCCAAAATGGGTTAAAACTTTGACTGGCTGACTTGCAAACACGCCGATGCCATTCAATAATGTGGACTTCTATTTTTTTTATATAATTAGCCCTAGTGACTGTCAGTCTGTATCAGTCAGACCGTTTGTGAACCATAGTAGAAATTATGCATAGGCCTACAAGCACAAGCTGCGCAATACAAAGAATTCGGCTATATGTTTAGGCTATAATTATTTGTGCTGACCAATGTTGGGGGACATAGCCTACATATTTTATTTGAGGTTTGGAACTATTAATTGATTCAGCATGAATACTAAAGTATGCTAAATGCATTTACGCTTTCATCACAGACCCTGAAAGTCAGCTTGTCACTTGACTTGGAAATGGTTGTAGAATATGCCCCAAAGTCACGGCCAAAAGAAGATGATGAATTCCACACGTTAACGTAGAAATCGGTCGGTACGCTCAAAACACGAGCGTAAATTGCTTGCTGAATCTGGCCCAATGTCTCTCACCTTATCTAGTCTCTCTGCCACACTGTCCTCTCCTTTCTCCAGCAGGGTCTGTAGTGACTTCTCTTCTTCCAGGAGCTTCAGGCGACGGGTGTCTGCCTTCAGCACCGCCTGGACGGCAGGAGTGTCGTCGGCCAACACCTCTGACGGGAGGAGACACACAGGGGGACAGTGAGCAATGGATGGAGAGAGAGAGACACGCAGGGGGAGAGACACAGGGGGACAGTGAGCAGAGGATGGAGAGAGAGAGACACACAGGGGGACAGTGAGCAGAGGATGGAGAGAGAGAGACACATGGGGACAGTGAGCAGAGGATGGAGAGAGAGAGACACGCAGGGGGAGAGACACAGGGGGACAGTGAGCAGAGGATGGAGAGAGAGAGACACAGGGGGAGAGACACAGGGGGACAGTGAGCAGAGGATGGAGAGAGAGAGACACACAGGGGGACAGTGAGCAGAGGATGGAGAGAGAGAGACACATGGGGACAGTGAGCAGAGGATGGAGAGAGAGAGACACGCAGGGGGAGAGACACAGGGGGACAGTGAGCAGAGGATGGAGAGAGAGAGACACAGGGGGAGAGACACAGGGGGACAGTGAGCAGAGGATGGAGAGAGAGAGACACGCAGGGGGAGAGACACAGGGGGACAGTGAGCAGAGGATGGAGAGAGAGAGACACGCAGGGGGAGAGACACAGGGGGACAGTGAGCAGAGGATGGAGAGAGAGAGACACACAGGGGGACAGTGAGCAGAGGATGGAGAGAGAGAGACGCAGGGGGACAGTGAGAAGAGGATGGAGAGAGAGAGACACACAGGGGGACAGTGAGCAGAGGATGGAGAGAGAGAGACACATGGGGACAGTGAGCAGAGGATGGAGAGAGAGAGACGCAGGGGGACAGTGAGAAGAGGATGGAGAGAGAGAGACACACAGGGGGACAGTGAGCAGAGGATGGAGAGAGAGAGACACATGGGGACAGTGAGCAGAGGATGGAGAGAGAGAGACACATGGGGACAGTGAGCAGAGGATGGAGAGAGAGAGACACGCAGGGGGAGAGACACAGGGGGACAGTGAGCAGAGGATGGAGAGAGAGAGACACACAGGGGGACAGTGAGCAGAGGATGGAGAGAGAGAGACACATGGGGACAGTGAGCAGAGGATGGAGAGAGAGAGACACACAGGGGGACAGTGAGCAGAGGATGGAGAGAGAGAGACACACACAGGGGGACAGTGAGCAGAGGATGGAGAGAGAGAGACACACACAGGGGGACAGTGAGCAGAGGATGGAGAGAGAGAGACACGCAGGGGGACAGTGAGCAGAGGATGGAGAGAGAGAGACACGCAGGGGGACAGTGAGCAGAGGATGGAGAGAGAGAGACACGCAGGGGGACAGTGAGCAGAGGATGGAGAGAGAGAGACACGCAGGGGGACAGTGAGCAGAGGATGGAGAGGGAGAGAGAGAGACACGCAGGGGGACAGTGAGCAGAGGATGGAGAGGGGGGGAGAGAGAGAGAGAGAGAGAGATCCAGGGGGAGAGACACAGGGGGACAGTGAACAGAGGACGGAAAGGGGGAGAGAGAGAGAGAGATCCAGGAATTCTTTCCAGTAGAGTTCACTCTTACCTTGTTCACACAGCAGCACATCAATGTTGGGGGGAATACTTAGTGCTCTGTTGGCAATGTGTTTCAGTAATGTGGTCTTTCCTTTGCTGATAGAAGAGAGACAGGAGAGTAACAGTTTGTTACTGATAATTAGATACATTTATATTAAGTTGTGTTTTATGTAGCGTACATTCTGTACATTTGTGTTAAGGATCCGCTTGAAAATGAGATGGTTCATCTCAAGGAGTTTATCCTTCTAATAAGGGTATTCTAATCTAGACCGTGTCTTGAATGAGAGAATTTACCCATTTGGTCCAACCAAGCCATATCGTCTGCCCGCCACAATCAGAAGGTCAGCGTTGACAAAAAGTTGCTTTCCGTGAGCAGATATGCTGAACTTCTCCAGCTGGTGGGGGTCATGAGTTAGAGATTTTAGGACACATTAGCAGAAATAACGTGCATTTTAAAACAGTTTTTAATATTTAATATCATATTGTCTATGTCCCTCAAAGTTATTTCTAATGGTTTGAGCCTCAATCACCACTCTGATATAACCAGTCCTCGTCATTTCTTTCTGGACTTTGAAAGCAGTTTTAGCTGCAATACCACAATGTCCTGAGGTGGTGGGGGTGCTGATATGCAGATTATTTAATATTTGAGTCATTATAATACTGATGCTAGATACAACCAGGCTTGTTTCCATTCCATGCCAGCTTGGAAAATCAACAATGGCGGACATTGTAAACAGTGGAAATGCAAATATGGAACTGAAGACTGAAGAAGAGGAGGAATTATACAAAGTAGGGTGACATTGATGACATCACGATGAGGACAAAATCAGTTGAGCTGTTCCTGAGAGCAATTTTCATTTAAGCACCCATATGATATGAAAGCCTGATTGTTCAAAATTGGTTATTTGTGGGGATAGAAAACACATATGGGAGCCCCAAAAACACAAAAGAAATTGAAAAGTTGAATTTCATGTTATAGGTCCTTTAACCCTTAGAAGATGAAAGACGCCAATTGGCGTCTTCATCAGAATTCCGTAAATGATCAATGACGCCAATTGGCGTCTTCACAGTTTTTGATGAATCTAAACATATTAATATGCTCCGAAGCGCTGTTTAAATTCCTGAGCTTATATTCCAACTACATTACCCAGAAAACCCGTGTCACGTGACACACGTGTACGTGTTGCCATTGGAAGCTGGTCCCACCCCCTGTAAACAGTGGGGGCAGAGGGAGTCTTCATAGTTATCATTGTTTTGCCTGTTTGCCGTCTCGCCCGAGCGATTTTCTAGCAGAAAAAGTTGAAAGCAGTACTATTTATTTGAGCGAGTTTTGTGGTAGTAGTATTGATCCATACGCGTCCCAGTCGCCTTCTCCAGGCGGAGTAGCCCTGGTCCAGTGCTTACAGCGAGACTCGCTGCTCCCTCCCTCCTTTTTTCATTGTCTCCCCATCGTCGTCCGATGAGCTATACCGGGAAACCATTGAAGAAGACGATCAACCCGGAATGTTTTGAGGTAATCTTATTGTAGAAAATGCCCTTCTATAGTGATCAGAAATCATAAGATGATCGCTACAAATAGATGCTTGGATAATTACTACTACTAGTCAGATCATGACGCCAGAATGACTCACCACGATGGCCCCCAGCCATTAGCCAGCACCGAAGGTGCTGGCTAATGGTGTTGGTCGGTGCATTGGTGCTGGCTAAGGGCTGGAGGGGGGGTTGGTGTCGATCGGTTGGTTGCTGCAGTACAAATGTATCGTAGCAGGCATGCACGCATGGCAGTACAAGTATTTTATATTGTAGCGTGCCTTATAGGCGAACTGATCTTTAGAGTAATGTTCGCTCCTTTTATTTACTGTCTACAAAGACGGAGAACAAACATGCATCGTTTACTGAAGCAACGCGTGGTTATGATGACGTTGCTACAAGGATCGGAGGGGGGACGGGGAGTGAAGCTAACAGTAGCGTATTATATAAGATCTGTATGACGTTTCATTGACGTCTGAGCTTGCATGATAATTGCATTCATTGTATATTGTATACAATCATGATTGTACATTGTTTAGTGTGTCTCCGTGTGATGATGATGATGACGATGATGTCAGATAGCCTACGTCCCCCCCCCCCCCCCCAACTGGCTATTGGCCGGGCTGACTACAGCTAAATGTTTATTTTTTATATATTTAGAACTGGCATCAGATGAGGAGGAGGATGATGATGATGATGAAGACGAAGAGTCAAGACTGCGATGGAGTTCTCCGACACTGAACCGGATGCATTCATTCATTTCAGTTGTTGTTTTTTTTAAATTTAGCCTACACACACACACACCGTCAAGAACAACTGGAATGCAGTGGTTTGGGGACACTGGGGAGTTTGGGGACAACTGTTTTGTATGTAGGCCTATTTATTTTCTGTAGTATTTATTATAATTGTATTATGTTAGTCATAAAAAATAAAAGACAAGCTTTTACAATGAGTTAGACCTGTCATGGCTATTTTGTTCACTAGTCTGAGGTTTATGGTTTGACTAAGCGAGTTTCAACTGTGATTTACTCTGTAACGGTAGATGGTAAGAACCCAATTTTTTTGTTATAATACAGTATACATTCAAGTCTATATTTTGATACATATCATGGGCACAAAGTCATATCAAAACAATGTCCTTGGATGAGTTTTTTATCAAAACTGTTTCTTCACAACAGGTTTTTGAGATACATGCATGAATAGACACGGTACTGGTAAGACTATGTAAACATGGTATATATCAAAATGTGCGTTAGAATGTCTAATTTTACCCCAAAAAAGAATTGAGTTTATATGATGTTCCATTTCAGAGCTAGGGGGACTTTTAGCTGGATAGGTCAGATTGATCATGACTGACCATGCTATTTATAGATGGCAAAATATCTACAGTGGTACATGTGAGAAACTTTTTATTTTATTTTAATTGAACTAGACAACTCACCCTTTAAAATGAGATATTGCATGGCTATGTACGCCCAGCAGAAAAAAAGTTATTTAGAAAATAAAACTTCAACCGGTCATAACTTTTTTTGTTGTCCTAGAAACACTACCCAGTGTAAATGCAGGCTCTTTTAAATGGCTTCCAACACCACAACTAAACATTTTATCAACTCAGTTCATTTTTTTCCTGGAAGCAGACAAGCCAAGCTTTCTCTGAAGGTCTTTCGTTGTCACACATTCACAGCAGAGAATTTTCAATAAATCATTCAAAAACGCCATTCTGCCATAGAGAAGTCTAAAAACTATATAGAAATCCATGAAACTCTCAAAGAGTTAAAGAGGAACTTTTGCCATTTATTTATATAAATCCTGTTGTTCTGATCCTGTGACGGCGGCTCAGTGGTAGAGTGGCCGAATGGGAACCGCAAGGTTGCCAGTTCGAACCCGGGCTCCCCCAGAGTTGTGTCGAAGTGTCCTTGAGCAAGACCCTGAGTCTGAACCCCTAATTGCTCCTGATGGGCTGGTTGGTGCCTTGCATGGTTTCCGCCGCCATCGGTGTATGAATGTGTGTGTGAATGGAATGCACAATCTATGTAAAGCACCTTGGATAAAAGGCGCTATATAAATGCACCATTTACGTCAACATTTCACAGAGAAATACAAAGAAACGCTTAGGTATTTTTGGCTATGTTTTGCCAACACAGTTTATGTTGACACTAGGATGACTACCGGTCAGCAAGGACATTTGTTAACACCCTGAGCGGCAAGGACAGAGTTCTCCATTCAATCAATTAGTAACGCCCAGCACTCAGGACGGCGATTGATCAAAAGGACGGAGATTATTGATATCAAAACCGATCGCATCGCTCCAGACTGGGAGCATCTGTTGCACAACATTTGATGCTATTTTCCGGTTGGGACGTCATCGAAAATGTCCCCCCCCCCCCCATCAAAATTCTTGAAACTAAATCATTCTGTCCAATTCTAAGAAAAGATTATGTGTTAAGACGGCCCACCGCGGTCCCGTCGCTAGTCGCATTAGAATTAATCATACCTCCCGTGGTTGTCGATCGCATCAAGAGTGTGTTGGCTACATCACTAAATGTGCTCCGCTGCTATAAATCGCTGGGCGCTCCGATTTAATGGATTAAATAACCCCCGGGCGTTCGGGGAGTTAATGGATTTTTATTTTTCTTGTCTTTTAATGTTTTGGTGGGGTAGGTAGGGTTATTTGTATTGTGATGACAGGCAGCTCACCTTGATATCAGAGGCGTTCTCCAGCATGGCTTGTCTGGAGGACAACTCGGCCTGGGACACAGAGAAGTCTCCTTCTATTGCATTCTGGGCACGCACGCTGGCAACCTGCTTCTCATACTCCATCTGGAATTATACACATTATGGTCAGACGCAGAGCAAGCAGACTGAAATAATAAGCTGGGCAGTGTTCCATCAGACATCATCAAGATGTGTTTCACCATGTTAATGATTTTTTTCAGACCTCAAGTTCTAGGAAACACAGAATGGGGGGACTTTTTTATTATTTCCACACAACAGCTCTAAGGTATATTAATGACATAGTAAAATGTTGAAAATTAGTGGAATGCCCCTTTAAGTGCACTGCCTGGAGTCGTTTGCATAGGTGGATGTCCAGAACCGCTACGCCCATACATAAGGCGGCATATATAGAGATGGCCAGATCCGCCAGTGCGACCGCTATGCCCATAAATGGTCATCAACCACAGCTCTTCCCAATTACCATTTTCTTTTTCTTCTTTTTCTCCTTCTTGCTAAGGTTTGCAAATGGGTCGTCATCGTCCTTCTTGGCCTGCTCTGCGATAACGTCCTCAGCACACTGATGGGTTGAACAAACCACACACACACACACACACACACACACACATTGGAAAATGTGAAGAAAGATTTAAAAACACAAGACCCCAATAAATGCAGAGCACAAAGCTTCATAGGAGAACAACGTACCATCATGGTGTCATTATCCCCATCACTCTCCTCCTCTTCCTCCTCCTCCTCCTCCTCCTCGTCTTCGCTGCGTGGTGGAGGAACCGGCTTTCCCTTCTACATGGGAAAGGTATGACATTAAAAACATAACCGCCAATTCTCCATTCGCAACATTTGCCGAAAACAGCAGATCTACAAGCTGCAAAGCAGTGTGAGCTACTACTAGAAAGACATTTGGTGTAGAGGGTAAAAAGGAAGGGACCAAGTACAGACGAATCCACAGAGGGGTGCCCTCCCTGGCAGCTGCCATTACTGAGGTGTACCATTAACTGATTAGCTACACCTGGCCGACAGGGCACTGCTCCATGGATAATCCATGGAGAGAGGGGGGTGCGCCAAGTTATTATGGTAGGTCCCCAAATTATTAAAAAAACAATATATATATATACACACACACACACACACACACACATACATACATTTTTTTTTTTTTAATTTTGCAACTGAATGGCTGGAAAAAGGAAATTAAGAGTTTACATTCACATAATACATGCATAAACTTCTCCTTAAAGGAGAATTCCATGCTAGAAGGCTTTCTTACTTTTATTTGTAGTTGTTACGTCCCCACCAAAGAGGTCCAGGTGTTATTTTGTGCAAAAGTGCATTATTGGCCATTTCCCCTAATATAAGCCCTCAATGGGGGTTGGGTTTTTGTGCTAATTCACTTATTTCCATCGAAATAAGTAGTAAAGTGTGCCGCTTGGGATACTATTTACATTATGAAGAGAGGATATATACAAAATAAATTATGTTTGAGCGATGGAAACAAGCGAATTAGCACAACACCCCAATGCCCCATTCAATTCAATTCATTGAGGGCTTATGGTAGGGGAAATAACCAATAATGCGCTTTTGCACAAAATAACACCTGGACCTCTTTGGTAGTTTGGTGGGGACGTAACAACTACAAAAAAGGGTAAGAAAGCCTTATAGCATGGAATTCTCCTTTAATGATTATAATCTGGTTTCAGTATTCATTTATGATACATTTTCACAGGTTATTTTTGCAGTCAGTTTGTATTGGGGGTGGGGCAGGTGTCGAGACATGGCCAAAGCATTTCCGGGGGTCACTAGCCAAAAACGTTGAGAACCCCTGGTCTATAGAGACCTGGGGGAACATATATATATATATATATATATATATATATATATATATATATATATATATATAGGGTTTAACCCATTTAGGCCTGACGTCGAAATTAAAAAAAAGTTGGCTCTGAAAGAATATATATTCAAATATTTGTGCCACATTTTCACGATTTTTCAAAAATAGCAGACCTACAAGCTCGTAGCGCGCCACTCGGTGGCACGCTATGAGCTTGTAGATCTCGTTATTAACTTGCCTTCTGCTGTGTTTGGACCTTGGCTGGTTTGGGTTCCTTTTTGGGTTCCGTCTTCTTGGGTTTCTCCTCTACTTCCTTTTCCTTTTCGTCTTCCTTCTCATCCTCTTCTTCATCGGATGCAAACTGATAATGTGATGTAAAAAAAATAAGTTAAGTGTGATTAAACATTTTGACAAACACCTCAGTCTCAAGACAGACTGCATCCACAGTGGACTAGTGCTGCCTGCAACAGTTCTCGTGCCGAGGAAGGGTGAGGACTCCATGTGAATGAACAAAATTCCTGTTGTATAGACATACCCAATAATATGTGGCTAAATTTGACTGAGGGGCTGCCCACCAGTTTGACCCACCAGTTTGAGATATGGTTTACAGAGTAATGTCTTGCAGAAAACAGCGAGTTGAGAAAACAGGCTTGAAAGGTTCACTTCTGTGGACTATTAACATTACACCTAGCTACATGTTTAAGCATTTATTGTCGATTTCAGACATGCTCTTGTATGTGAAGAGTCTGCCTGTGCTATTAACTAATTTTGGACTTTTCCTCTAAGCTGGAGGTTGCACGATGGCAGGCTCTCAGTCAAATCTGGTCATATTATGAACCCTTTCTAGATCAGCTACAGCATGTCTGTGTTTATTACACACTAGCTCTGTATAAATTATGGTTAAAAATATCAATTGTTTTTCAGCGAGCTCAGGGGTACTCTGATAACTTAACTCTGATCACAGTCCAGATTGAAACTGTACGATTTAAATACATTTTCTTCACAAAAATTGCTTTTGACCGTCATCTGATGCTGTATCTATGATCAAAGACGAACCACGGCCACTTCTGCAATACTGGCGAGAATATACAGGCATGCCAATCCCATCCAAATAAGGTACATTTGTGAAACAACAGATGTCCACGTATTAGTAATTATACACAAGAGAAAGTTCAGGAAGCTAATCCCATCCCAAAGCGGGGCTGAAGATGAGAAATAAAAAAAGTGTACATGTCAGTGAAGAACGAAGTTGATGTGAAATGTTGCCTTCCACCTTCAAGTCCCACTACATGGAAACAATGAAGAAAAGAAATGTAAGGTAACACAGGAAATAAAAACGAATAGAATACACACATCACTTTAGTAGAGGTGCTGGGTTCAAAAGTAGCATCAAGAAAAGAGAAGCCGAAAGGGCCTTTCTGTGTGGAGTTTGCATGTTCTCCCCGTGTCCCCTAGGGTAGGTACCCTCACAAAAACATGCAGTAATCCTAGTCTCTAAAACTACCTCCCCCTGGCCAGCCGGGGCGCCTGATGGGGGGGAAAGGAACTGGTCGGAATAACGTGTTCCTTCCACGCGCTACGTCCGGCCAGGGAAACTCCCCCCTGTCAGGTGAAACGAAGCAGCTTGGACTCCTCATGCATAGAATGAGACATGAGGTCAGTCCGCTGCCCCCCCCCCCCCCCCCCCAGGTTGGCAGAGGAAGTGTAGCGCCCAGGATTACATTAGATAATTGGCACTGGGTGAAAAAACTGGGTTGCAAAATCGTGGGATAAAAAAAAAATAAAAAAAAAAAAAATAGAGAAGCCAAGGCTCGAAACGTGGTCAATTCTTTTCTCTTTTCTTGACACAGGAAATAAACAAAGATGGAGGGTGATGGGTAGTATAGAATATATACAGAACCTTTTTTAGAACCCACCTGCACCTTCATAGGCTTAGATTTAGCTTTTTTCTTGCCTTTAGACACCTTCTCAACCTCCTGTATCAAAGACGGACAGACATGTACAGAGATATACCCATCGTTTTTCAGTAAATAACCTCTCAGCCTACAAAGAACAGATGTTTAAAAACATCAATAAAATAACCTTCTGGAGCTGGTTCATTTGTGCATCTTTAGTACAAGTTCCAAATATCTATGCTCACTGCTCAGAGCAAAGAACAGAACAGTACAGACCAATAGCCAAAGGACGGTATAGCTAAAAAGAAACATTTTTTTAATTAGTCAGGAAAAAACAAACAAATAGGCCAACACAAAAGCAAACCAAAGCTCTTTCTGCACTTGCACCATTGTTGCAGTCAAACAAAGCAAAGCCTGAAAAATGTCGCCCCCAATGGTGGGGCGGACAATGGCAACAGACAACTAGGTAGAACCAGAGTAATATAGTAAGAGAGTGGCGACACAAAGCAAAGTTCTTTGTTTACCCAGGGTGAATGGACTAAGCTCAACGAACTTGTTTACAGCCAGACCCTGCTCATAGAACATTTCATGGTAGGAGTTCAATGCCTTGCTCAAGGGCACTTCAGCTGTGGTAATTTTAATGTGCCGGTCCAGGGATACGAACTGGCGACCTTCCGATAACAAGACCGCTCCGCAAACCGTTCGGCCACCGCTGCCCCGCTGACTCCCCCATTGTAACAATGGAATGCGGAAGTGCTCATTCTATCTCAATGGGATAGTTCCAGTCATAGGAGCAATGTTTGGAACTATAGCCCATAGGCACCCGCTTTGCGGCGAGATCAAAGCGTGTCGCTACTCTCCTACTCTACACTCTGGGTAGAACATGCTTCAATAAACATTTCTACTGTACAACTACACACACAAAAAAAAAGAATCACAGTACCATTTGTGGTGGTCGATCTTCATCAAAAGAACCTTCCTCGTCACTCTGACCGAGAGCAGCGAAGATGTTTCCACCCTGAAAAGATACAAAGATGCTTACCATGCAGAACACCAGAGCAAAACTCTTCAAAACCATCACAGGAAAAAAAGATATTCTCAACAAACCTTAGTGTTCTTGCCACCTTTACTGGGGACAAATGCTGTGGAGAAAAAAAAAAGGAGAGGCTTGCCGTTATTGCCATTTGTTATTTCACAAAATAAATTTGACGACTTAAACCCTATTATATACTTAGTTGACCCTGTTACTAGATCCTCTAGTTCCGTGGTTCCAGGGGTCCTTGAGGGAGTTCCATGGGGTCCCCAGCTAAAGGATAGTTTGGAACCAAATGGACCCTTATGGGTCTGTAACTCAGAGAGTACAAATGGAACCAAATTGACCCTAACAGGTCCATTTGTACATTCTCAGAGTTACATTAACATTGATTTTACGATATAAATCGGGGGTCCCAGAGATAGAAATGCCGTTAAATGGGGGTCTGTAGACTAAGATGCATGTCAAACTCGGGGTCCTTGAAATTAAACAGGTTGAGAATCACTGCTAGAGCCGTAAAAATCTTCTCTTATGGGGGTCCCTGGCGTATCTTTTCATATGGGGCTCCACGGGCTAATGAGTGTCAATTTGGGGGTCCTTGACATGAAAAGGTTTGGGAACCAATGCACTAGGGTTCATATGGTTAAATGGCCTGAAAGCCAGCCTCCAGTATTCTTTTTACATTTGTCAGCCATTTAACGTTTTCCAGTGCTGACCTGTAATGCTATACTGTACTGTGTACATTGATTCCAGAGATACCATGGACGAGTTTTGACAAATAAGTGCATTTTGAGCGAGAAGTTCCAAATGTTAAGCTCCTCTTAAAATGTTATTTGGCTAAAAGTAACGTCCGATTATCACCCACTAACACGCCCGCTTTAAAATGACCCTACAAGTCCTTTTGTTCGCCACAGTGTTGCTAAAGCTTGACGCGCAAATTTCAAATCACATACGGAGAAGAGAAAACCAGAAGAAATTCCAATGGAAGAGGGCTTTAAAAAATAAATGACACTCTCACATCATTAAAGGGCACAAGAGTCTGCGACTGTTTACCAGGCTCCTCGTCATCCTCGTCGCTGGCTTGCACCGACAGCTTTTTCAGCTTCTCCATAATGTCTGCATCTTCATCGTCATCTCCCCCACCACCTCTCCCTTTCCGGCGGTCTTTCTTCTTGTTTTTTTGAGGCTGAGAACAAACAAAAAATGTTAAATGTGTGCAGGGTGCACTTGAGCTAGAACTTGGAACAGGTTACAATGGGGGACTCCATGGGTCCCTCCAATCACATTCCATGCTCAGCCAATCAAATCATCACAAAAGTAATTCCGGCCAATCACTGTTGGCATCTTCACTCTTCTGCCCTCACTTTTATCTTTTATCATGTACTTTGCTCAGCCAATCAAATCATCGCTATGGGCCGTGTTCATCAGGCCAATCACAAGCCAATGTCTGTGTTTACACAAAGCTGGAAAGCTGGGCATAGGAGGGGCTAGCACCACTCAGAATAGACAAACGGGGGATTTGGCTGCTAAAGTATGACAGTGTTATTAATGTCCTGTTATTGGCTGAGGTATGACAAGTGTAATATTAATGTCCTGTTACAACTGTTTAGTGAAATTACACCCTTAACGACCACACAAGTAATTTTTCAGTAGCCTAATGGTGTAAATGATTAGACAGTCATGTTCAAAATACACCAGCACTATAGCACATTCTTCCAATTACAAGTGAAGGTTACCTGTTTTCCCTGTGTGTCCTTCACAGGTGCCTCCTCCTCCTTTTCAACTTTGCCATCTGTGGCAAGCTCCTCAAAAAACTGGATTACATACAATGAACATGCAAAATGTTAAAATATATCACATTTAAACCAGTCAACGAACACATTGGGTGGATACTGTTAAGTGCACTTACACTCTTTTTGCCTTTTTTATCTTTCTTTCCTTTCTTCACAGCTTCACAGATGCGGGAGATGATTGTTCACCAAGGGAAGAAAAAGAATAAGGCATGATATCATTAGCCATATAACGAACGACAATAGTCAATGTCCCAAGGTCAGCCTAGCCCTTATACTCTACCATACATGCAGTGAAACTGCGGCCACATGCAGCCCTCATCTTCACTCTTTTACTGCCAAGGACGAGTTTAACCCATTCTGGGCGGGATCCCCATTGTGTTGTAAGCATTATGTTCTACTTTAGCTGTTGAAAAATAGCAGATCTACAAGATCATAGCAATAGCACTCGTTATCGTGAAAATGTGGCACAAATGTTTGAATATATATATATATATTCTTTAAAAGCAAACGTTTTTAACTCAAATCTTTGCTTCTGGGGGGTCCCTGGAACAACATATTTTCAGATGGGGGTCGGCGGCCAAAAACAAAAACAAGTATATTATTATTACTAACGCTTCGGATGACTTATGAAATGACGATAGGCGACTTTGCTTTAGCCGATTTTGCTTCCGGTTAATTTTGGGGTCTTCAAAATAAAATCCCCAGCTGCATCCAGCGGCAGGGAACATACATAGACTGAAAACAATGCTGTCAGTCAAAGAGTGCAACCTCGCAGGAATACTGACATATTGTTTATTTATTCTTATATCTCAGACGTTACAATTCCATAACATGCAAAGATGGCCCCCTTTAATTAATTACTTCAGTCTATATATTAGTAGCTTAATTATGACTATAATATTAAACATTTATTGTAATTCTTTACGCCCAATGTATTTGTATTTAAGTTCATAAAGTTAACATAAGTATAGCATATCTAACTGCATTTGAAATTAAATACCGGTACCATTTTTAAATACCAATTCAAAAATAGCAAAACATAATTCAGGATTCCTTCAAAAATAGCCGACCTACAAGTTAAAAACGCAGCAGAGCTTGTACTTTGTAGATCAGTTATTTTTGCTACTTTTGTGTTTTGATTGATTTATTAACAGTTTGCAGAATTACAGTACATTTCAACTACAACTCAATACAAAAACTGTTAACTGTGAGTGGACGACACCATAAAGCATTACACTAGTTTACAATAGGGCCCACTATTTTCAATTCATCAACATAGAACATAAAATAGAATGACGAAGGAGGGCATTATTATGTTTGGGAAAAAAGTGAAAATATGGCAGTTTCCTGCCAGACACTGCAGACAGTATATATGCAATGTGTGCATTCTGTGGACAGGCTGGTGACCCGAGGTTACATCTGGAGTGAGTGTGGAATCCCTCTCCATCATCAAAGTTGCCCACCTTATGTTACATTAGCAAACTCACATGCCTATATTTAAATATAAACTGGCGCTAATAACTGCGCCAACATTTAACATAAATGACTCATAGCTAGTCACTTACAAGATACAAACTATTAAACACATTTCACTGGTGTGTTGCCAGACAAGTGAATACAATACAATGACATTGCATCACTTCAAAATTAAAGAGACCCTTAACGCGAGACGCTGGTTTTGCAAACAGCCCAACAGGGTCGTTAACAACGCATACATTTGCGTTGTTGTTGGGACTGCTAACACTGCTTATTTGTCATTGTTATCTGGATAATTCAACCATTTAATTAGCTTGCTACTTATCATTCCAGCAGATGAGGACGAGGCTATATTAGCTAGTTAGCTCTCCTAGCTTTTAACTAGTACCCGTTATGTCGTTACCTGCTGCTGGGGCGGCTTCGTCACCGTCCCGCTCTGCCTCTTCTTTCGCTTTCTTGGGTGCCATTTCTGTCGCTTTGATTTGTGTAACTTTGTCTTAAAATTACTTTAAAATGTTCTGTTTTCTGACAGTGAGTGACAGTGAGCTTTAGCAGCCGCCGGCTAATTCACTCTAAGCCACACAGATGACATGCGGCCTTTACTTCCCAGTTTGATGATGACGCGGTGCCATCACCCACTTTCATTGGCTCGTGTTACACCGACATTGGTGACTTGTCAAATTATATTCTGACTCTAGAGGTCGCAATTTTGCTAAGGCTTTTAGATTTAGTAAAATAAAAATAGTACAATTTTAAAATAAAAAGAAGAAGGCTTGGAGCCTTGGGAGGATAGAAGCACATTCTTTCTTGCTCATTGAGAAATGCTGAACCTATGGGTTTTATTATTTTATTTTCCCTGCCTCCAGTGGAATAATGTAAAACGGATGTAAAAAGGAGGGGAGCGGAGTCAGACTAAATATTCTAGAGTCTGGCAGGCTGGCAGTGACAAATCAGAAGAAGAAAAATTCAACAGTTCAGTCAGTGGTACCACGTCTGTAACCGGTCCGGGGGGCCCGTCGTGGTTGGTGACCCACCCTGGCCAGGTTGTGTGCATATAGATATAGGATGCACGTGCACCACTGTTTTCACAAACATCATCAAAGTATTAAAGCCTTGCGGAAGACAATGAAGGGCAATGCAATCAATGTGATGATTTGCTCTAAAGCAGGCCCCTTCCCCATTCTGCTTTGTTCTCAGGAGAGGGTTGAGTACCATCCATCCGGTTGAAGGGAGAAGTTCCCTCTTCTCTTGTGCATCCTATAGCCTACAGTAGCTCTGTGTCTGGTCCATACTCCATAGCATTAGAAGTAGTGATGGGAGATTAATTGGGCGTCTGCGTGGCTCAGGAGGTAGAGCAGGTCGTCCAATGATCCCTGGGTTGTCCACATGTCGAAGTGTCCTTGGGCAAGACACTGAACCCCACCCTGCCTCCAGTGGTTGCCACCATTGGTGTGTGAATGTGGGAAGTGAGGACGCTGGCGTTGACTGTTCGCCGCTTCACCTCCCAATAATGTATGAATGAATGGACCATTTGTGTCACTACCCTACAGGCTCTGATGAGAATGAAGGTGCTGCCATAATAATGCCACTGATGTTGCTATGTCCACACAAGAGATGGCACGTTGATCAAAACCTTCTGATTTAAAATATCTTGGTGCCTGTATACATCGACTATACAGTGAGAAGGATCTCATGGCCAGATGAGATCAGGAAAAGTAAGTGTAGACGAAGGCCCTCAGCCTCCCACTCAAGGTCACCGCTCTTCTTCACGATTAAGTCAGTCCCACTTTACAGCTCTGAAATGAGGATGCTCATAAGTCACAACCAAGAGGAGTCCTGAGAAGTCGTACCCATGGCAAGACTGTCTGGCACCCTGAGCTTGCAACTGCCCGCCTATATACACACTATAAAAGCCCAAGTGCCCAACTGCCCGAGAAGAAGGCCTACATTGATAAGCTCAAGAGGGACACCGGTCTGCCTCGCGAAGCAGCAGAGCTGCATGCATGCACACTCCTGCAAGTGCAAGGTGGACTCGGTGGAGGGCACATGTGCAGGGACAGCCAGAGGAAAAGGACTCGTTTTCTGGCTTGTGATGCCTACTACATTTTCGAAAGGAAGAAGCACACACAACTCCAGCTATCTCAGTCTCTTGGAACATTTTACCGGGTGCACGGTCAGGAAACACATTTTAGAAGAAGGAGAATACCAGCACTCACAGAGTAGTCCTTTAAGGCACTTTATTGTTTCATCTTTACATGGGAAGGTATGCTGCAAGCAGAAACACAACGTGACACAACATTTCAGTTTTTTATTGAAAACAAACAAATGCAGGTCCAGACTAGGCAATGCTGCCAGCATTGGAAGCAATCCTGGGTCAAAGGTCAGCACACTCCTTGGCCACTGGGCCTGTGATGGCTGAACCTTTCATTTCTCCTTTTACGTTTACTATGACACCTGCGTTGTCTTCAAAGTAGAGAAACATGCCATCCTTTCGCCTATACGACTTCCGCTGCCGTATCACCACCGCAGGATGCACCTTCTTCCTGAGTTCTGGCTTGCCTTTCTTGACTGTGGCCATGACCATGTCACCAACTCCTGCAGCAGGCAGACGGTTCAGACGACCCTTGATGCCCTTCACAGAGATGATGTACAGGTTTTTACCTCCTGTGTTGTCGGCGCAGTTGATAACCGCTCCCACTGGGAGACCCAGTGAGATGCGGAACTTGGCTCCAGAAGACCCACCACGTCCTCTCTTAGACATTGCTGCCGAGGGGAAAGAGGGTCCAGGGTTCAAGTCCCTGCTCGGGCGCCAATTGTGATGTGTTGAGCAGGGAGTAGACTATGGTGGACTGGATACAGCAGAATAGTCCAGGTATTTCACACAGACACAGATGGAAGTCACTAAGCTGGTTTATTTGGCAGCCAACTAATAGAGCATTGATTCAGTATTGACCATATTAAGCCCTGCCCTAGGTCTCACGGCAGACCGAACTAATATAATAAACAAAAGTGAACGGAGCATACGTCACAGTACTGACGTATGGTGACGTATGCACTATATGCGTGTACTAATATGGTAGTGGAAGTGACGTCAGATCTTCTACACACAGCAAAACAAAAGGGAGCAGTGCAGAATACCCTGTGGCACCAACTGGCACTGCATACTGACTGTTACAGTACTCGAGTCATGACAAAATAAGAGTGACATGAGCGTGACGTCAGAGGTATAATGTGTCATATGTATATAAATACATACGTTCTAATTAATTATATATATTTAAACATTTTTGCCAAATGTTGTGTTTTATTTTGTAGTGTACAACAGGACGTGTCATGTGTCTCGGTGTCGTGCAGCTGACACACCCGCTGGAGTTACAGAGCAGGCAAGGCAAGGACATCTGGGGATGGAATGACATTTACTGTGTAAGTTAACTAAGTGTGTGTATGCTGTTCATTAACCTCAACCCATCAAGGATCTCTGTCTGACTCTGGACGAGGAGGACTCACTGCACTCTGGAGGAATCGCCTACATTTCGCTTTCGAAAGGTAATATTTGACATTACATTACATATACATGTTGCTATTATAGTGACTGGTTATACCACAAGCTATTAGCTAGCGCTAGCTGATTACCGGTAGTTATATATTAGCAGGTAAAGGCGACGTTTTTGGACACAGTCTGTTTAAATATTATTCCTTAACTGTCATAATATGAGCTATCCAGAAACTGCGAATGTAGCAATTCCGCGACGATTTTTGATACGGGGGTCGGGGGGTGGGCGGATAATGAATCGGCATTCGGTTTAATTTAATACACCGTCGGGGGGCAGTTTGGTCACCCTATCTAACTGAATCGATATCTGGCGTCGGTTACACTGACGTTACTTTTCAAATTAGCGGTTATTATCTCGTACACTCGTTCTTGTTCCCATGCAGTCAAATCGTGCAATCCGCGACGTATGATTGATTATATGAATGCCGCAGTGCAAAGTCTGATAGTCTTCCTTTTCGAGTTGAAACGGCAGCATCTGTATTCATTCCACTCCCAACTTGGGAGATTCCAGTTGGGATAGAAAGCAGTTGATCTGTTGAACTGTTTTGGTTCGCCATGTGAGATGTCTGTGAGTCTCATTATGAGCCTGTTATGTGGGCTGGTCACTCACGTTCCTCATGTCATGTGCTGTTGGCATAGTTTCTGCCTAGTAGCCAGCCTACATGAGGAGTACAAGGTCAACATGAGAGCTGGTCACGAATATTAGTTTCAAAAGTAGTTCCATGAACACCTATGAACAATTCAAATACAGATGTGATTATTGGTGGATAAGGAAGTGGGAAATACATAACAAGAGTATAAGCATCAAGATTAAGCATGCATCATTTTTCTCCTCTTCTCCCTCCCAGGTGCTTGGATAGTGTGCATTCTTCCAACTTTGTTGGATTTTGCCCGAAACAAATACAATAACAAAGAGCAGTATCTGTCAGGTTGGTGATGGTTAATTGGTGACCGGGGTTGGATCCCTGCCATCCCTGACGTGAATGGCTGTGTGCAGAGGTGGTATAGCATTCTGGGTGGGATATGTCCGGAGCCATGGCAGCATTCAACCCCTCAAACAGCAGAGATGGATTCTAGCACAGGTAAAACATGTTGTGCTTACTTTAGCCCCGTCTGTGACCTCACCCATCGTATTAGCTCGAGACATGATCAAAGTCAAAGTCGCAAGATTAGTCACACACGATACCGCAGTGAAATTTGTTCTCCACATTTGACCCATCTCTTGGAGCGTGCGCAGCACTCGGGAATCATTAGTTGATTTGACCCCCAATCCAACCCATTGATGCTGAGTGCCAAGCAGGGATCCGGCATTGGGTCCCATTTTTACAGTCTTTGGTATGACCCGGCCGGGGATCGAACCCCCGACCTCCCAGTTTCGGGGCGGACACTAGTCTAACCACAAGGCCACTGTCTGGATACAGCGATGGGTGAGGTCACAGCCAGGTGGGGTTATAATTTATACTCGATGGCACAATGTCACAATGCTGCGTTGCAATCCATCATACTACGGTTCCAGTACTGTCTGTACAGTAAATATTCCCATTCTTTTTCGTATTAATCTTAGGCAGTTGATTGGCAGTCGCTTGGACAGAGCCGACCTCTGGGCAGCGCGACATGGGCCCTGGTCCCCCCTAACACCTTGAGATATCAAAGTGTGAAGCAGCCCGCCCTGTCGCACCCCTTCCACCATGCGAGTCAGCCGCAGAAAGCCAGTTTCTTCGAGGAGGACTGGGAGGAGTCACTCAGCGTGTGTGTGCTGGTGCGACCCGGCGGGGAGTCTGACGGCCAGCACACTCTGGTGGAGATTCCGCTGTTTGGCCAAACCAAACTAGGGGAGCTTCTCCTCGCTCCGCCGGGGTTCAATAAACCCATGGAGTTCCTCTTCCCGCTGACCACCGTGGACGGCAGCGGGGAGGACGACATCAGTGTCGGGACGAAAGTGGACAGTCGGGAAGGAAGTGATAGTGACATTGTTGTGGCGAGAGAACATGGGTCTTTCAGAAGCCTTTTCGAGGCGGAAGGGTGCCCGGCGCCTTTCATGTACGGCTCCAGTTTCTATTGCTTTCACTGCCCGGGGACAGAACCTCCGCCGCCTGGTTGCGGGATCATATCCCCACATGTTATTGGACTTGAAAACAAAGCCATGGACCTGTCTTTGTTGCTGTCTACCTCGCTGTGTAGCCATGCAGAGGGAGCCGAGGGTGACCATGACAAAATGGAGAGTGAAGGAGATGAGAAACTGGCCTTGATCTATGAAAAGCTAAGGACAGAGGTAAGCGTAATTCTAATTTCTACAATAAAGACATTTGAGGCATGTTGGTGGTGGCCTATAAATATCCTCAGGCTGTCACTTTATCATCATGGCATTCATTTTGACCATCTGCGTTGCAGCTTCCTAATTTCTTTTTGAAGAGTCACGATTACTCCATGTACTCCAGTGATTTGGAATTCGTTAACGGGCTTATCAATACCAAGACCAGGTATATACACATTTCTTAAGTCCTATTAAATTAGCCTTTTAGAAGCTGTCATCATCAATCAAACATAGTCATGCTTATTTATTTCTCATTGATGATTGGTACGAATTGTGAATGTGATTAACACGTCTGTCCTTTTGGATGGTTCTAGAGGCCGTGTGGTGTACCAGCTGATGCTGTCCGTCTGGCGGTTCTTGTGTCTCTGTTACTATGCAGAGGCCCGGCTGGAGGTTCTGAAGCTGACTAAACACATGGAGGATGGGACGGTGAAGGCTCGCTGGAGGATCAAAGGCCTGCCGTGCCACACTCTTCTACTGCGTTTCTACAGAAAGGACAAAACTCACCTATATAGGTAAAACTGCTAGCTGTAACACACCATTAATAAGTCAGTGTTGTGCTATTGAGTAGCTTTCTAATGCATTGCGATGATACGTTTTGGATGCAACATGATTCTTTTTAGTGCAAGGGTTCATAATGGAATACCAAACGACTCGCCCCTTTACCAACTCGCCCCAGGCGTACAGCCGGCGGAACTGCGCGGCCTGGTATTCCTAAAGTAACCTAAGTAAATGATGCTTAAATGGTTAAACCTAAACCTTATTCCTAACCTTAACCTCAGTAAAACTATGCCTAAACCTAACCCTATACCCAAACTTAACCCCAGTGAAACTATGCCTAACCCTAAACTTATTTCTAACCTTATTCTCAGTAAAACAAAATAAAGAATACAAGAACCGTCAGACCGTGAGGTCGGCGGAAAAAAAATCGATGGACGAGATGGTTTAGGGGCGACCGTACCTGATAACCTCATAATCAAGCCACAACATTTTCTATCGCAGGACATATGATGCACTCTCTACCTTTTACATCGGACATGACGGACTCATACATTGTCATAAAGTTGACAAGGTAAGGTGCCGACTGTTTTGGGTGATATCTGTCAAATATCCAGTGACAATTCCATGGTTGACATATTGGATTGTCTTCTGTGTCACTATAACCCCTTTACGATTCATTGTAATTGGTTTCAGTCTCACAATTTGTTGTTCTTCTAATCTAGGTGATGCAGGTTCAGCCGCCGGTTTTGCCCAGGGTGACCACACTGCTGACGGGGGTTTTGGTGGCCCTCGGGGCTCAGGAACACCGGCCTGCCCTCAACTTGTTGCCTCTCCTATTGTCTTCACTCCGACAGGGCAGAAACTGACCAGGGAGAGAGAGAGGGTGGAGCCGAGACAAAGTTTTGGCTGGTCTATGTCCAAAGAACAGAGGAACACATGAGATGAACACAAGAGAAATAAAGAAATATATCACAGAAAGTTGGAACGTGAAAGTCACTCAAGTTGCTGTGTTGGATAAAGGTGTCATAATGTTTTAGAATGGGAGAACTGCATTAAATGTTTAGCTTCTGAAAACTTGAATAATTATCCGCACACCCGCCTGTATGGTATGTCTGCTTTGCAAATGTAAAAAAGGAAATATTTGATCTTGAAAAGCACTTAACAGTATCTTCAAAAGATTAAAAAGGAGTGTAATTTATTGTGGAACATTTACAAATGTCCATGGACACTTTCAATTCACTGTATGGAAAAAATACATAGTTTGGAGTTGCAATGCTTTTATATGACAGCAGCTAAATGTACATTCAATTCCACACCTGTCCAACTTGAGTTTCTTCGTAGACATAAAAACAGCGGCTCTGTTATGCAATTTATGACCATAGTAAATAAGCCTGCCTGCAATTTGATGTCACCTGTACAAATGTACAGGTGATGCTGGACTGCTCTCTGGACTGCATTCTGTGCACATTCATAACTAGAACTGTTCATACCATGTAGACTGAAGCTCATCTGAGAACTGTTCATACCATGTAAACTGAAGCTTATCTGAGAAAGTTATATATTTTCACTTATAGCGTGTTTTCTTTGTGAAAAGAACAAGAAATATTTGCTTCATGTCATTCAGAAACCACTGTTTGTTTTGTTTTTGGGTTAACATCTGTGGCAAATTATTGTGAGCACAGTTACCATGATGGGAGAAAAAGCAGTTAATGCTGCGGATTCTGAAAATCCTTTTAGGGTAGCTTTGTGCAATGCAACAATATGACCACTGACAGTGAACCATCTTCGACAGGCCAGGATTGGATTCATGTGTGAAAATAGGGGTGTAACGATATAGTAACTGCATCGAAAAATCGATTTTAATTTCAAGAATCAAAGTATATCGAAATGAAAACAGCAACATTCCCCCTGTCGGGTGTAAAGGAGCAACTTGGACACTCAGGCATGAAGGAAGCATGAGTTCAAGTCCGTTGCTCTCCCCATGTCCCCCATATATGGGGACTAGGTTGGCGGAGGGTGTGTAGAGCCCAGGATCACATTAGATAATTGACACGGGTGAAAAATGGGTTACAAAATCGTGAGATAAAAATTATTGGAAAAAAGAAAACGGCAACATTGAATATGTATTGTTTTTCATGAATGGCAATAATCGGTATCGAATCGTTTTGCTATGCAATTAATTGATTGTATCAATACTACATTTGTGTGCGTGGTATTTAGCAATTTTTTGAAGAAAAATTAAAAAGGGGTTTAATTACTTAATTTAAAATGTCAATGTATTTCAAACTATCGATTTCAAATCATTGAATCGTATCGGATCGCCATAATGAACCAATATCGTCCATGTTTCGTGATACGTATCGTATGACTGTTAAAATGTATCGTTACACCCCTATGTGAAAACATTACTGTATAACGTAGGCCTTGTCTGAAACGACCTTTCCCTTCTATGTGCAGCATGTATGTATGGGTGAAACGCAAACCAACATTTATGTCTCGAAAGCCACTGGGTGTTAAAAATGTGAGTGCATGATGTATGGCTTTGTATGCGCAAGCATTTATTTTTTAAATGAGTATTCTGGAGGAAAAAAATCTATCATAATGCTGGTGTGTTACATGATTCTCTGTCCTTGAGAGCAGACTGCAGTCAGAATACAGCTGCAGACTGCAGCCCAAGCTTGACCGAGTCAGCAGGGAGGGAGGGTGGGAGGGAGAGGGGCCGTGTCATCCACAAGTAGTAAAGGCATTGACAAGGTTTTAAAGTAAGGATGCACGATTAATCGGTAGCATAATCGGAATCGGCCATAAAAATGCCATATCGGTATCGGAACAGTCTCAAAATAATACAGCTTATTTAATCGGTTTTCACCAGCAAAAAATGAATTCTACATTTAATTTCAGTTGTGAAAACAGACACTTGGAGAAGTATTATGCTATTTATTGATTGAATACTTTATTAACAGACTTTGGGCCAAGCCCCTATAGGGCCTATAGGCTTGTTTCCATTGTGGTCCTCTGTATAATATCGCAATCGGTATCGGCAGATATGACACTGCAAATAATCGGAGATCGGTCATAATTTCATAATCGTGCACGCCTATTTTAAAAACTCAGGGAGTTCAGGTTACAGAAATATGCGAATAAAATTGGGGATGGAACTTGTAATTTGATGAGTTTACTTAATTACATTTGGGTTTGTTGAGTCCTAAATGAGTACCGTTAAAATTGAGAGTGCCTGTCACCAGAAAACCCATGCTTTCACTGTGCCATCATCACCGTTTCACACAACAGTACAATAGGTCTGCGTGAATACTTTGTGCTTTTTATTCAAACCAGGCAATAATAAAGCATGCCACATTACTGTAGCACATTCTCAATATGCCATGGTGTATAGTTATCGGTTAATATCTATTAGGCCTCGTTTGGTACTGTTGCTAGTTTCAGATGTCTGCAGTAACTCAACCGTGTGAATAAAATTAACTAGTGGGTAACACTGATGTGTGCTTGTTTTTTTAT
This sequence comes from Electrona antarctica, assembly GCF_951216825.1. Classification (NCBI taxonomy): domain Eukaryota; kingdom Metazoa; phylum Chordata; class Actinopteri; order Myctophiformes; family Myctophidae; genus Electrona; species Electrona antarctica. Next base: position 43,518,318 of record NC_136796.1, read on the forward strand.
GTAATATGTATTCATGCTTCCTTCACTCAAATGATCAGTTTAAAATACCTTCGTTTCTCTCCCTCAAATTGTCATTGATAAAAGTACCCCCCCCCCTAAAGATGGCAATCCAAAGGGAACATTTTTGTAGAAGTAATGTTTATTCCAGAGTACAGATTAAGCATTCACATTGTTGCAAGTAATTCTAGAAACTGCAGCTGTGCTTGCAGACAATGGCATAAACAGCACACTGTCACACACTATCATGCTCTTGATTATACCATGTTATTGTATTCCAACTTTTTATGGTTCAAAAAACACCACATCACTGAGGTATCCTGTAAGTAGACATAATGGAAAAGAATCTGACAAAGAACAACATCCTAAAATTGACATGGAACAAAATGATGATCTGTGCATCATGACTCCTATAAAGCATGAACCAGCTAAAAAATAAAAAAATAAAAAATCCTAGCCATGATCAGCAACATCCATTTATTCAGTCTAACAGACTCAGAGAGCTGTGACGGTTACATCACATCACATTGTACAAGTTGTGCTAATTCTTTTTTTTTTCTTTTTTCTTTTTTTTACAGTTGAGCGTACACGTATATATATAATACAGTTTGTGACATTGGAATTGCTAAAGCCGTCGTACTAACGCTTAATGTATGCCCCATCGCACGATGGTGTTGCGCACTGAAAATAGCCAATAATGGTTAGATAAGCTATTTCCGTCGACACCGTAGCGCAACAAAGTATAGATGCTTCCTGCTGGTGACAGGTTTGACACTTTCTTCAAATTCAGTGATTAATATTTCAACGACTAACTTGTCACTTCCTCGGAGGTCTCTCAGAGACTGAACGGGAATGTTACAGAATGAGGTGAGTGGATAACAGCGGACGTGTCTGATGATCTGAGGAGGGGGGGGGGGGGGGGGGGGGGGGATTAGGAGTCCTCTATGGAGAAAGCGCGATGTGTGTTGGGGAAACGTTGTGAGCTATAGTTGGGGTCATCCCTCACTCTCTCTTTTATGTCACTCTTCACCTAATTGTAGGGAGGAAACGAAAGGAAACGGGTTAAAACCCTAACAGAGACAGACGCTCTACTATTGCAATATTGTTACTAAACAGTTGGAAAACAAGATGGGCACCTGCGACTAGCACTCAGTGGAGCACATTCTCCAGCAGGCCATGGTGGTCTCAGTCATCTACTGTACGTATAACTATATTTGCGCAAGGTTTCAGCCCAAGTCGACTACCTTGACTTCCATTCAGAATATATTATTTGGCCTAGTGGCAGCATCTACAAGAGATTTTGGTGCTGCTGCAGGGTTTGTGATTAGCCTTGGATTCCGGAGAACTCGCCAGTTTACCAACTCGCTGCGATTTAGTGCATTTTTAGTTTAACTTCACCTTCATTTAAATTGCATTGAATTGAGAGAGAATAGTTGTTTAGAGTTAACACTAGAGAAAGTAGAAATGCTAAAAGTTTAAGCACCATTGTACCGAAACAATGTAATTCATTAGTAAACAATTCCTGAAATGGTACAGTAGGCCCTACTTATCATTGGTATTCACGACACATACTCACCTTTTTATCATCATCTAGCTGACCATTTAATTGCACAAAATAATTTGATCACTTTGGAAATGAACTATAACATCTGTGGGTTTGACATACTGTACTACACTGATGAAGACAGCATGTTAGCATAACGATGAAGACATTGATGAAGAATTTTCGCCGCGGCGACTTGGTAAAACTGGTGAGTTCTCCGCTATCCGGGCAAAAAAACGGAATCTCCCCCCTTGCCCTTCAAGCATGCTGGAGCCAGGTGGTTTCTTACTTGTTCTGTGTAGGCTTCCTGCATGTCCGAAGTCTCTAGCTCCACCTGTAGGCTGTCTGCGGCGGTGACCGGCCTGACGCCCGCAGTGCGAGCAGCCCTGCTCACAGCGTCCGACAGAGACAGGTGTGGCCCCTCCCCCTGGGCGGTCTAGCGGAGAGGAAAACACAATCATACGCTCCGTCAATAATAATTATGTCTTTATATTAACCCATTTAGGCCTGATGTCGAAATTTCAAAAATGTCTTCTAAATCCTGACAGTTTTCTGAAATACCTATGTTTCTAGATATCAGTGGTGCTCAATATTTCATGTCAAGGACCCCCAAAAATTATATGTAATTGGCCGCCAACCCCAATTTGAAAATATGTTGTTCCAGGGACTTGCAAGTTTCGCCGTTTGGCTTCGTCAGGTGTCGTGCAATAAAGAAATTAAGCATAACTAATCTTGTCCTGAGTCTCTGGAGTGTGCGGTCCCTTCCTTTCCCTGGGGAAGTTCTCTTTTGCCTGCATATATATATATATATATTAAACGTGTTTCACATAAATCGGCTTCGTGTTGGCACCATAAATAAATACTGTACTTTCCACGGAAATTGCACGCTGTGTTCATGATTTGAGGCATTTTGGTCAAAATGGACCAATCCCGGAAACTTTGGAAAGGCAATCTTAGCCAATTGGATGTGTTGATTACATGACTATAGAGATGATGTATACCGATGTATGAATAAAAATGTGTACAAGTAAAATAATAATAATGGTGGCCTCGGGTTCGTCGTTGGGGGGTGTGCACAGTTTGACCTTGACCGCTCCAACAGTGCCAGCAATTGGCTGTACACAGAGGAAGGAAGGACACACAGACACGGACGGACGAGTGCAAAACATACTCTCCCCATGCCTTCGGCCTGGTGGAGACAACATTGAGTTGGAAACGAACTTGGTATCTTGTGATTTACAAGCATACAACTGTACGGCTAGTGCACTAACTGGCTGAGCCACCCCACGCTTAGTATATTCTGTGGTAGTAGAATTCTCTGAATGCATTAAAACCCATTTAGACCTGAGGAAGATTCTACAAATGTCTTCTAAACCCTGACAGTTTTCTGAAAATCTATGTCAGTGGTTCTCAACCTTTTTCATGTCAAGGGCCCCCATAAATTATATGTATTTGGCTGCGGACCCCCATCTGAAAATATGTTGTTCCACGGACCCCCCCCCAGAAGCAAGTTAGAAGAAGCGAGTTAAAAACGTTCGCTCTGAAAGAATATATATATATATAGTCAAAGATTTGCGCCACAGTTTCACGGTTTTAAAACCAAAAAGGGGGTTCCCGTACAGAATGGGTTTTTAAAGAGAACCTCTTTAGTGCTAAAACTGAGCTTTAGGGCCCTTTATGCACCAACGACCTTACCTTCCTCCTCTTGGCTGGCATGCCGTGCAGGTAGGCATCGGACAGAGGTGGCTGCGCCTTGATCTTCCTCTGAGACAGCATGTCATGTCTGATTATGGGAACCCATTCCTGACGGAGACAGACAGACAAACAGCAACCAAATGAGTCATGGTTATATTGTATTGTCGCCGTCGTCGGGCAGAACGGAATGTCCATAACAGTTGAAGGAAATGGAGGGGGAAAAGAACATGTGTGTCAATGGATCCAATGTAGCCAATTAGTCCCAACAAGGTCTTATGAATACTTTGTATTGGTTATACATGTATAAAAACCCACAGACAAATTTACCCACTTTCAAACTGGCTTCCATATTTTGAGCAAAAAATATTCAAACATTTCCAAAAATGTTTCAAAAGTAAATATAGCCGATTTCACTACTTTTGCCTGACACCGTCATACGACAAATATAAAATAGGACATTCATATTATGGAGAAAAAAAAACATAAAATGATATACGGACATACAAGGTTTCTGCCCAACATTGCTGTTAAACAGTGTTTAACAGCAATGTGTATAACTGTGTTTAACTGCGTGTTTAACTTTGTGTTTAACTTTGTGTTTAACTTTGTGTTTAACTTTGTGTTTAACTGTGTGTTTAACTGTGTTTAACTTTGTGTTTAACTGTGTGTTTAACTGGTTTCTGTGTTGCACAATAAAAGGTTACGTATTCCCAGACATACAGGTGGAAACTGGAAATATTTGAGTTACCTAAAGGGAATGGGGGGGCATGAGACGCATCTTTAGCTTGAAGTTCTAGATGGAAAGCAACACCGTTGTGCGGAATATAAATTAGGCGTTTGCTTAATTTAACCCATTTAGACCCGAGGACGATTCTACAAATGTCTTCTAAATCCTGACAGTTTTCTGAAAAACCCATGTTTCTAAGTCAGTCGTTCTCAAACATTTTCATATCAAGGACCCCCAAGATTATATGAAATTGGCCCCCATCTGAAAATATGTAGTTCCAGGGATGCCCCCAGAAGCAAAGACTCGAGTTAAAAACGTTCGCTCTGAAAGAATATTTTCAAAGATTCGCACTACATTTTCACGATTTCTCAAAAATAGCAGACCTACAAGCTCGTAGCGCGGCACTCGGTTCCGCGCTATGAGCTTGTAGATCTGCTATTTTTCAACAGCTAAAGTATAACATAATGCTTTAAAACACCAAAAAGGGGTTCCCGTCCCAGAATGGCTTCATTTAAAACAACAAAGACCACTAAATCTTACAGGTGGCACAGCGGCCGCCCAAGGTTCCACTTCAGCTCCTGACTCTGTCAGCTCCCTTACTGTTGACGGCACGGGGCCTCGTGTCTCCCCTGACGGCACGGGGCCTCGCGTCTCCCCGGACGATGCTCTGCGGGAGGAGGGCGTGGACTCTCCGGGCGACGTTCCGACAACCTCGCCGCCGTCCCCAGACGAGGCCATGATGACCTCCTCCGCTGTGGTGGCTGGAGCAGGGGACAAACTCTCCTCCATCTTTTAGATGCATGTGGAGTGAGGGAGGAAGGGAGGGAGGGAGGGGGGTGTCCAGAGAGACGGAGAGCGACGGCAATGAATCATTACATATAAAGTTGTCGGAGTAGGTTTACGTTGCGTTTATGATTTGGTGTGCTTTCAGATTGACGACTTAATTTCTTTCTAATGTCTACAATCAGGGGTGCCCCAAAAGGCAGATCGTGATCTACCAGTAGATCACACAGGCTGTGCAGGTAGGTAGACCACATGACATGCCCCTAAAATATACAATTTAAATAAATTAGAAAAGTATTTTTGACATAAAAAAAGGACAGCTCAAACCCACAATGCAATAGTTGTCAAAAGTGTTTAGCACAAACTTCAGTAGTACAAAAAAAAGGAAAAAAAAGTGCATTTGTCTAATACGTAACTACTACAGCAATGGGATAATATATATTTTTGGTGGATATAGATCTGGTTGAGCTGGTCATTTTGAACGTAGCTCTCAAGTCTAAAAAGTGTGGGGCCTGTGGGCACCCCTGGTCTACATGTAAGCATGGCAACAATTAAAAAATAAATGCAATATACTGTAGCAAATTTACCTTTCGTTTCAAAAGTGTACATTTGTTATGACCTACAAAACTGCAACACAAATAGGCCGAACGTCATTTCAGTGGTAGTTATGAAATCAACAGCTAGCTATGTAATGACACAGCATGGGAAGTGAGATACAGAAGCTGTAAAACGTATGTTTTCTTTTGAAATGTATGAACTTTGCCTTCTTTCTATCTAGGAATTCATAGAATAATTGACTGTTGTCCTACAGTCCAATCATGCGGCAAAGGCGTGCTTATCACGACGTCAGTTATTATGATAAAGTCCATACTAAGAATAGGACCTAAACTTTTAGGGACAGGTAAGCAGTGTTGTTTTCGTCGACTAAAACCAAGATGAAAAATGCTCGTCGACTTTTTTCACTGACGAAAACTAAATGGAAACTAAATGAAAACTAAGCTATGACGACTAAAACTAAGACTAAAGATACTGACAATTTCGTCAACAAAAAAAAACTAGACTAAAATGTTAGGAAGGGACTAGTGGACAAGAGATCCAGTATGTCATTTTACAATTGGTTGCATGCTGAAAATAGATCGGCTATGTCATTACGACGACATCAAGGCCTGACAAAATACATTTTGTTCGACTAAATCAACCGTCGATTTAGTCGACTAAAACTAGACTAACACTAAAACATCCCAGGTGACTAAAATGTGACTGGAACTATATTAAAACTATTCAAGAGACTATGACTAAAACTAAAATAGAAATTTGCTGCCAAAAACCAACACTGCAGGTAAGCAAATGGCGTGTAGTAGAGCAGAGGCCAGGTGAGCTATGATGTAGAGACTCGACTCACCTCCACATTCTGACTCTCCGACTGCTGTTGGTCAGTCCGAGCCTCAGCGGAGTCACTCTGACACAAAAACACAAACGGATCCAATTACTACAACAATAACAAACAGCTGTGTAGACCAGCTGTGCCCAACCCTGGCCTTACTAGACCTCCACCTGGGCCCTGATTAGAGGCCTAGAAGACGGGCTGACGCAACGGGTAACAAAACAAGAGATGGGAACAAAGTACAAGACGATAAAAAAAAATCACACCCGTGTGAACTGAGTGGTGCAAGGTCTTATATAGCCTGATCAGCTGTGGTCTGACGTAATGTCAGTGACCATGGTAACCATGCTCACCTGGACACGTACACAGGTACACAAACATACAGACAAAGCTGGTTGTTGGAGTGGTTTGCACCACTCAAAACCGATGGAGGTATAAAGTTTAATGTGCGTTATTAACCTGTGCAAGGATGACGTAGTGCTGGATCTGGTCTTCGGTTACAGGATTGTGCTCCAGTATGACATGGAGCCTCATGGACATCATGCTGGTCAGCCAGTTCACAAGGCTGGGGTTGACCTCTGCCGACATCCTTCTCTGTAAACAGAACAATAATACAGTTCACAAGGCTGGGGTTGACCTCTGCAGACATCCTTCTCTGTAAACATAACAATAATACAGTTCACAAGGCTGGGGTTGACCTCTGCAGACATCCTTCTCTGTTAACATAACAATAATACAGTTCACAAGGCTGGGGTTGACCTCTGCAGACATCCTTCTCTGTAAACATAACAATAATACAGTTCACAAGGCTGGGGTTGACCTCTGCAGACATCCTTCTCTGTAAACATAACAATAATACAGTTCACAAGGCTGGGGTTGACCTCTGCCGACATCCTTCTCTGTAAACATAACAATAATACAGTTCACAAGGCTGGGGTTGACCTCTGCCGACATCCTTCTCTGTAAACATAACAATAATACAGTTCACAAGGCTGGGGTTGACCTCTGCAGACATCCTTCTCTGTAAACATAACAATAATACAGTTCACAAGGCTGGGGTTGACCTCTGCCGACATCCTTCTCTGTAAACAGAACAATAATACAGTTCACAAGGCTGGGGTTGACCTCTGCGGACATCCTTCTCTGTAAACAGAACAATAATACAGTTCACAAGGCTGGGGTTGACCTCTGCCGACATCCTTCTCTGTAAACATAACAATAATACAGTTCACAAGGCTGGGGTTGACCTCTGCAGACATCCTTCTCTGTTAACATAACAATAATACAGTTCACAAGGCTGGGGTTGACCTCTGCAGACATCCTTCTCTGTAAACATAACAATAATACAGTTCACAAGGCTGGGGTTGACCTCTGCAGACATCCTTCTCTGTAAACATAACAATAATACAGTTCACAAGGCTGGGGTTGACCTCTGCCGACATCCTTCTCTGTAAACATAACAATAATACAGTTCACAAGGCTGGGGTTGACCTCTGCCGACATCCTTCTCTGTAAACATAACAATAATACAGTTCACAAGGCTGGGGTTGACCTCTGCAGACATCCTTCTCTGTAAACATAACAATAATACAGTTCACAAGGCTGGGGTTGACCTCTGCCGACATCCTTCTCTGTAAACAGAACAATAATACAGTTCACAAGGCTGGGGTTGACCTCTGCGGACATCCTTCTCTGTAAACAGAACAATAATACAGTTCACAAGGCTGGGGTTGACCTCTGCCGACATCCTTCTCTGTAAACATAACAATAATACAGTTCACAAGGCTGGGGTTGACCTCTGCCGACATCCTTCTCTGTTAACATAATAACAACAACAAGGAAGATTTTATACAAAGTGCAACTCAAGCAACATTGTTCAAATTAGTCAAGCCATAAAGTATAAATTAGTCTTAAAGCTAGTGGCCGTAGGACAAAATATAGGACCAATTATGTGGTTTATAAAGAGTGTGGCAACACTTCCACGTACTTCCAGGTTAGGTGAACATCATGCCAGTTTGAAGGAAAATCCCTCTATCTTGCTGTGTCTGGGGCTACAATGTTATATCTCTGCTGTCGTTGAATAAACCACCTAACTCCAACATGTTAATTTTTCAGGAAATTAATTAACACTCCCATCGCCCAGGACGAAGTACTTTGTCCTTTCTATTAGTAACGCCCGACGCCCAGGACGAAGTATTGTCCAAAAGACGAAGATTATTGATACGAGAACGGATCGCATGGCTCTATAGCCCAGGCGCGCCTCCTGGGCAATCCTCGGTGACGCGCAAGAGTGAGACGTCATCGAAAAACTCCCTCCTCTGTTTAGCTGATGAAAACGAAAATCTTAAAACGTTCATAACTCGCGATCTAAATCATCCCGTCTTTTTCTGAAAAAAGATCCTGTGTTAGACTGCGCTCCGCGGTCCAGTCACTAGTCTCGATAGATTTATTCTTGTCTCCCGTTGTTGTCGATCGACTCTAGAGTGGTGTGGCTATTGTTAGCTGCTACACACACAGCAACAACTTCCGCCGGTCGGTCCGGAAAAGGGGTCCGTGTTTATAAATCGAATGGGCGCATTAATGTAATGGATTAAATAACCCTGAGCAATTAAAGTGAAATAAAAGATATAACTAGAAAAAGTGCCCTTCCGGGCACAGGTCTCCACCAGGAGGATAGGAGTGTGTGTGATGTTGTGGCACAATGTTTAGGAGGATGTTTTTTTTTATTTGTTTTTGCAACAATTTTCTTCATTTTGTTGAGGAAATGCAGAGCCAGATCACTCATAGCATCTCTGAGGATAGAATTCTGGATGAGCAGGACATGTGCAGCATTTTGTACAAAACGGGCCACTCCTGAAAACTTTGGAAGGCAATCTTAGCCAATCAGTGTACAATCTGAGAAATCCAACAGACTCGTCTTGATCACATGACTACAGAGATCATGTGTACCGATTGCCATTTCTTCATACGCCTTTGATGGCAATTGGATGATTTGAGGCATTTTGTTCCAAAAATGTGTTTTGCAAAAATCAACCTGTTGGTGGCGCTATAACAGGCCAATGTGAAAAGGGTGGGATATATTCCTCAGCCTAGTAAGAAAATGTGTGAAAGATTTCACGTAAATTGCATGCTGCGTTCATGATTTGAGGCTATTGTTCAAAACGGGGCAATCTTGCAAACTGTGAAAGCCAATTATAGCCAATTAGGATGGAATATGAAATATCAGACAGATCCGACTTGAGCACATGACCATAGAGATACTGTGTAACGATTTGTGAGATTTTTGGACAGAATCTGGAGGAGTAATATCAAAAAATGTGTTTTACAAAAGTCGGCCTCCTGGTGGCGCTATAAAAGGCAGTTGCGGAAAATGCAGGTCAAAGGTTTGTCCTTGGCCTCTAGGGAGTGTGCATGCAACGTTTCACGCAGATCGGTGCAGTTTTAGGTCAAAATGTGAAAAGCTGCCTCATGGTGGCGCTATAACAGGCCGTTCTGGAAAATGTGGGGCAGAGGTTCATCGTTGGCATCCAGGGAGTGTGTGTGCAAAGTTTGGCATCGACCGGGTTAACGGTGCCGGAGATTAGCTGTACACAGACGGACGGAAGGAAGGACGGACACACACACGGACGGACGGACACACACACGGACGGAGTGCAAAACATACTCTCTCCCCATGCCTTCGGCCTGGTGGAGACAAAAAATTAAAAAAGCAATACTGCCTCATCAAAGTTGGTGTTGTGACTTTATATATTGCCAATGTACTTGCATGAGCGGGGGAGAGGTCTGTGGTTTTTAAGTAATACAAGAGCTTGTGACTGAATAACAACTAGATCGGATCGATTTAGATCGGCTCGATTTCCATTTCCTGAAAAGTAAAGTTTTCTAGGTTTGCACCCGGCAGCAACGACATCGTACGGCACTGCAGATGTACAGGATTCATACTAACAATGCGATGGTTGATGACAGCGGTCAGGGCTCTCTGCTCTCCTCCCAGGCAGTAGAGGTTGAGGGCCAGACACTCAAACAGGCCCTGGGTGCACAGCAGGAGGAGACGGGGGCCAAAGGTGTGATCTAAGAGGCAAAGGACCAAACACACAGAGAGAATGGCATTTCCAGAGTATCCAACTGCTGTATTAACCCATTTAGGCCCGACGTCAACATTTTAAAAATGTCTTCAAAATCCTGACAGTTTTCTGAAAAACTTTGTGTGTCTGTATCTGTGGTGCTCAATATTTCATGTCAATGACCCCAAAAAGTATATGTAATATGCCTCCGCCCCCCCATCTGAAAATATGTTGTTCCAGGGACCTCCCCAGAAGCAAAGTTTTTAGTTAAAATGTTCACTCTGTAATAATATATATTCAAAGATTTGAGGCACATTTTGACTGTCGCAAACGATACAGAGACACCTCCCTGACAATAACGCAGAGACAGCTTGTTTATTTTTGGACCACAACGCTTATATGAAACGATTTTAAGACGACCCCATGTTATTCTCCATAGACAAATTACTGAACCAGGCAGAACCAGGGGATGAGCGAGTGACGTCAGGACTTCGGCGCTCTATGTCCAAGTGAAAAACACTGCGTATGACGCAGTGTTTTGATTAGCAGCCTTCACATTTAGTATGTGCGTGTATAAACGTCCGGTACATTAAATGTGGCAAAACTAAGCCTCTGCTAAGCCGACCAAGCTATTGCAAACTCCAGCCAGTACAGTACATCAATGCACGTTCCGGGAGCATGCAGGTGCCCCCAATAATAATCAACATAATATTATCCCATTTAGACCTGACATCAAAATTAGAAAAAAAATCTTCAAAATCCTTTCTATATCGGTGGTTCTCAATATTTCATGTCAAGGACCCCAAAAATGATATGTAATATGCCTCCGCCCCCCCCATCTGAAAATATGTTGTTCCAGGGAACCTCCCCAGAAGCAAAGATTTGAGTTAAAAAATTTCACTCTGTAATATTCAAAGGTTTGAGGCATATTTTCACAATTTAAAAAAAATAGCAGACCTACAAGCTCGTAGCGCGCCACTCGGTGGCGCGCTATGAGCTTGTAGATCTGCTATTTTTCAATAGCTAAATTATAACGTTACCAAAAGGGGTTCCCGCCCCAAAATGGGTTATATATACACTCACTGATCAGCAGCATAATTCACATGACCTGGAACAATATATGGACCTATAAGCCCGATCCCCATGAATTCTGAACGTAATTAAAATCGCCTCCGTGTGGGCATCGGCCTCAGGTTCAGGTTCAACGAAAGGGTGCCACAATATGTGGTTCCCTGTGATCAAGTCGCAGTGCTCTAAAATATGCTGTTAAATTATCTCGGTTTTTAAAAAGCCCTTCACAGGAGGCCGTAGAAGTGAATAAAGGTGAATATTTACCATTACAGCGCAGGATGTGTGTAGCCATTCGAGTGAACTGCTGTCTGAGGAAGGACATGTTGGTCTGAATGATGTCCACTCCTTCTCGCACCATAACTGTGGCCTAAAAAACAACGAAATTTTAATAAATGCCTTCTAAATCATGACAGTTTTCTGAAATACCCATGTTTCTAAATCAGTGGTGCTCAATATTTCATGTCAAGGAAAAAAATATATGCAATAGGCCACCGACCCCCATCTGAAAATATGTTGTTGCAGGGCAAAGATTTTAGTTAAAAAATAGCAGATCTACAAGCTCGTAGCGCTGCCCTCGGTGCCGCGCTATGAGCTTGTAGATCTGCAATTTTTTCAACAGCTAAAGTAGAACATACGGTAATGCAAAACACCAAAAGGGGTTCCCGCCCAGAATGGGTTAATTATTAATTATTATTATTACTACATTATTAATTCATAGTTCATAATTGACATATTTCTTGGTAGTGTGGGTGTGTAAATAAATAAATAAATGAATGAATGAATGAGGTAGCTCTTACGAAGCTCTCAGCGATGTATTCCTCCAGACCGTTGATGAGGTCCTCGGATGCCGTCTGTGAAGAAAACGGCTCGTTTAATTATGACCAATGAGTAACAGTCAAAGAACCAATTATTTATTATTTACAAAAATAATAAAATAAAGTTATCTTTTAGCCTTTTTCTGAGCCTTTAATGACATGAAAGTGGAAAAAAGACAGGAAACAGAAGAGAGAGAGCAGGGAAGCAGGGACGTGCACACATAGACATCAAAAGGGGGCTTCAGCCCCTGCCCTTTTTACCCGTCTGTAAAACAACTGCCCTTTCCAGACCACGAATGCAGCGTTTACTATATGGTGAAAGAAATGCAAAATGCCCTCCTCTCCTTTCCATGCCATGCCGGAAGGCAGCATTCAGGATAATTTTTTTTTTCCAAAGTCTCCTGAACTTGAACGCAGCATTTTGCGTTGAACGAATTTGTTTAGAAATCCTTGTCATTACACAACGCGACGCGTTGAGAGCTTGTAGATCTGCTATTTTGGGGCCAAAAGTGCCCCTCTTATGGGATTTCAGCCCCTGCCTCTCTAACACTCTCTGCACGTGCCTGCAGGGAAGTGACATGCAGCAAATGGTAAAAGCCCGAGGAATTGAACCATTGACTCACTGTCAGGCATCAGAGCCTATGTGGTATATACGCACGCCCCCCAACATGTCATAATAGGCAAACATTCAGCCCCAAAAAAAGCTCATCGGCCTGCAGGGCCGTGGCTCAGCGGTCCAGGCACCTTGGCCGGTACTAGTCCGAGTCTGGCAGTGTGCCGCGGGTTCGACTCCCGATCCCGACGGCCTTTACTGCATGTCACTCCCCCCATCTCTCTCCCCCCCATTTCCTGTCAGCCTACTGTCTGTCCCTCTATAAAAATAATTAAATAAAGGTGAAAGCCGCAAAAAAATAAATAATAATAATAATAATGAAAGCTCATCTACAATACATGCTCACAACACATTGCATTGCGACGCTTTGTGAGCTTGTAGAGTTTTTTTAGATGTTAAATTGGCTTGACGTGCATCACCAGCAGGTGGCAGTAGAGCGCCAACTCACAGCGATGTTGGCGTCGGTGGGCTCCCGTAATTCTCCGTGAAGGTAATTCTCCGTGAAGAACTCCGTGAGCTGGGGCTGGATGCGGCTCAGCGGCTGAGCGTTACCGTGGAGCAGGAGAACCATGTCCACCATGGAGAAGCTCTGACACACCAGAGACAGCAGATCCCCAAAGAACCCTGACAGACAGAGAGAGAGAGACACACATGATCCTTGATCTGAGGACGATTCTACAAATGACTTCTAATCCTCACAGTTTTCTGAAAAACCCTGTGTTTCTATGTAAGTTGTTCTCAAACATTTTCATGTCAAGGACTCCCAAAAATATATGTAATTGGCCGCCGACCCCCATCTGAAAATATGATTAAAAAAACGTTAAAAACGTTCGCTCTGAAAGAATATATATTTCAAAGATTTGCGCCACATTTTCGATATTTAAAAAAACAGATCTACAAGCTCACAGCGCGTCGCAGCTTGTAGATCGGCTATTACTAAGTGTAAAATCAGCCATTACGACGGCCACCAAAATACATTTTAGTCGACTAAATCAACCATAGATTTAGTCGACTAAAACTAGACTAACACAAACATTCCGGGTGACAAAAAATGTAACTGAAACTAAATGAAAACTATTGAAGAGAGACTGACTAAAAATACAAATTTGAATGCCAAAAAAAACACTTGCTCACCAACAGCGTCTCCAGACCCTGGAGTGAACAGGTTGCTGGTCTGGGACAGCCTCTGGATGAACTGGGCGATGCTCTCGCTGTTGCCCTGCTGAGCCCCCAGGGAGCCCATCATGGTGGACAGCACGCCCTGAACGATGCCCGTGAACAGCTCTGGACTCAGGGTGTCTCCCCCTCCTCCGGCGGTGCCCTGGGAGGGGGCAGGAGGAGAGGGGCCAGTAGTGCTCTGGGGCGGGACCTGCGCGCCGCCGGCGGCCGGTGAAGGCTGTTGATCACGATCGTAAACATAATCAAACAAAATGTGACCAGATTTGACTGAGAGACTGCCATTGGATTTTTTTTTTTTTTTCGTTTTGTCATGTCATATGAATAGCTTCAAATTGACGTATTGGTTGTTCAGTTTGAGTGAGAGTAATGTCTCGCAGAAAACAGCGAGTTGAGAGAACAGGCTTGAAAGGTTCACTTCTGTGGAACCGACGGGTTGCTAGGACGTGTACACTAGGACATCATTCACACTGATGAAGGCTGGATAGCCGAAACGTTTGTCTTTAATTTACTATGCAAAAATAAAAAACTAAAGCAGTTCTTGGTGTGCGCGCCGCATCACCGTTATTTTCTATTGCATGATTTGAACGGGTTTCGGAACAGCATCGCAGGCGTGCAATAGACGATAAAGAACACCCCCTTGTGTGTTATTGCTTAATTAAAGCACAACCACCAGATGAGGCAAAAGGAGTCCCGTGACACTACTAAAATTTGGACTTTGACGTTGATTTTGTTTCCATATTGATTTTGTTTTTATTCAGTCATGCACAATACATCTATAAAATGTGCCATACAAACGGATTTGCTTTGCAAAGTTTGCATAAAGTTCCATGATGTTGTAAAAAGGTCATTTCTAGAAGGAATTCTGTGTATTTGCACAGATTTAGGCCAGTGCACAACCCATTTAGGCCTGACGTCGAAATTTAAAAAATGTCTTCTAAATCCTGGCCGTTTTCTGAAAAACCTTACGTTTCCGTTTCAGTGGTGCTCAATACTTCATCTCAAGGACCCCAAAAATTATATGTAATATGCCTCCGCCCCCCCCATCTGAAAATATGTTGTTCCAGGGACCTCCCCAGAAGCAAAGATTTGAGTTAAAATGTATCACTCTGTAATAATATATATTCAAAGATTTGCGCCACCATTTTCACGATTTTTCAAAAATAGCAGACCTACAAGCTCGTAGGGCGGCACTAGGTGCCGCGCTATGAGCTTGTAGATCTGCTATTTTTCAATTGCTAAAAGTATAACATAATGCTTTAAAACACCAAAAAGGGGTTCCCGGGCCAGGATGAGTTAAGTGCTCACCTGCATGAAGTCGTGCATGCTGTGGAAGAAGCCAGGAACCCCAGGCATGGTCACGGTGATGGAAGGTGCCGCTCCAGTGCTGCCACCCACCCCCGACCCCGTCACTCCCCCCAGTAGGGAGCCCAGGAGCTGGGCCAAGTTCCCTTCGGCGACCCCCTCCGCTGGCTGTCCCACAGAGGCGGTGCTGGTGGTGTGGGTGGAGGTCTGTCCGGAGGTGTTGGTCGAGGAGACGGGGGTTGGCGGTGGGTTGGCGGAGGAGGAGGAAGAGGACTCGGTTGAAGACGTGGAGAAGGAGAAGGATTGGGAATGGGATGCAGAAGTTGGAGTGGAAGTGGATGTTGGATCACCTGTAGAAGTTCAAGCCATTTAGACCCGAGGACGATTCTACAAAATGTCTTCTAAATCGTGAGTTTTCTGTAAAAAAAACTATGTTTCTATGTCAGTGGTTCTCAAACTATTTCATGTCAAGGACCCCAGAAATGTTATGAAATTGGCCGCCGACCCCCATCTCAAAATATGTAGTTCCAGGGACGCCCCCCAGAAGCAAATATTTGAGTTAAAAATGTTCGCTTTGAAAGAATATAGATTCAAATTTTTGCGCCACATTTTCACGTTTTTTCAAAAATAGCAGACCTACAAGCTCATAGCGCTATGAGCTTGTAGATCTGCTATTTTTCAATAGCTAAAGTATAACATAATGCTTAAAAGCACCAAAAAGGGGTTCCCGCCCAGAATGGGTTAAAAAACGAGAAAACGGGATGAAGTCATTCTCATGTTCTCAATGTGGGGTTAGGGGACCCCCCCCCCCCCCCCCCCCACCATTAGGGTTCCCAGTGTTGAAGGACAGGGTCCCAGAGCTTTAAGAATATATATATAGTATATATAGAATATATAATAGATATATATATATCGAATTGGGGTCAATAAATTGCATGTCCTTGAAACGAAAGTGTCACTTGATCCATGTTCAATTGTAAAGAGGAGTCACCTGGCTGCCCGGGCATCAGCAGCTGTCCGACCAGACCGCTGATCATCTGGGTGAGAGGGGAGGGGGCCAGAGGTGTGCCCTGAGGGAAGACCAGAAATAAGACTCCATGAAGGGCATAGCTTTACTTACTTGTATAAACCAATAGCCTATAATCTACATACAAGCCAATAACATGACATGTTATGAACAGATGTAGCTATTCTCACATTTTTTAAAACATTTTGGAAAATGACCCCAAAATAAGTACGCCAGGTTGGAAGTGGTTACGGGCATTTTAAGCAGGCATGCAAAACTGGTTTAGGGGTGAAAAAAAGGGTGAGAATGATACAAACCAGGAATACTAGTACAGACCTTAAGAGTATATATGAATAGAGACGGCACCGGATTTCTCCTAACATCCACTTGCATTAAAGGAGAATTCCATGCTAGAAGGCTTTCTTACCTTTCTTTGTAGTCGTTACGTCCCCACCAAAGAGGTCCAGGTGTTTTTTGTGCAAAAACTCCTTATTGGCTATTTCCCCTACCATAAGCCCTCAATGAATTGCATTGAATGGAATGGGAATTGAATGGGGCATTGGGGTGTTGTGCTAATTCGCTTATTTCCATCGAAATAAGTAATAAAGTGTGCCGCTTGGGATATTATTTACATTATGAAGAGAGGATATATACAAAAAAATAGCCCCATTCAATTCAATGCAATTCATTTAGGGCTTATGGTAGGGTAAATAGCCAATAAGGAGCTTTTGCTCAAAATAACACCTGGACCTCTTTGGTGGGGACTTAACAACTACAAAGAAAGGTAAGAAAGCCTTTTAGTATGGAATTCTCCTATAAGTTGCTCTAAAGCGCATGAGGCGATTTCACTCCTCCTTCCGGGTAGGAACAGAACGCATTCTGGGATGGATTGGACCCAAACACGTGAACGCGCTGGCCGTTGACTATCATTGCACGCGTTCACGTATGAAACAGCGTTCACGTGTCATCATGAACGTGCGCAATGATAGTCAACGGACCAGCGCCTTGTGTTTGGGCCAGCGCTGCAATACCAAATTTGGCCACTATGTCCATTTCGCCTCCGGGTGCCGTCTCTATTAATATGTACTCTAAGGTACAGACCCACTAGAGGGGTCTGGGGGGGAGGAAGGGGGGTGGGGGGGGGGAGGAAGGGGTAAAAGGCTGGTTAAAAGGCTGCCAACTGTCACGTTGTGATATTTCAAAATGTCACATAGTGAGCTTGTGGATATTCATTCTATGACAACGTTTAAAGGGATGAATTGGTGAAATTGTTAATTCTTAACAGAACTTGCTTTCATGGACAGACGAGTTATATGCATCCAAAGAAACACACATCACTCTTTTGCTTTGAGTAGCCACAGGGAGAAAGTCAATGATGTTATTATGGCAGTGTAGCAAGCAGCCTTCTGAGATGACATACCCCAAATCCTATACAAATAAGAATTTATAAGAAAGTAAATTAGTGAAATATGAAAGGGAAAGTCTTGTGATGGATTCCTCACTAAAGGACTCGGTGCACCAAAGACCTCCGAGACTGAATTTTACCACCTTTTTAAAAAAAAAAAGCCACCATGGAATTACAAAACCACCAACACCACCACTCTTGCTGTACCTGTCCTGGTTGCTGCCCGGCAGTGGGGGGTATCGCTGCCCTGAGGTGGATGGTGGGTCCTATGATGCCAACAGGGGGGATATGTGGGGAGAAGGAAGGTCTGGTGATGACAACCCTGGCCTGGGGGAGGGGTGAGGAGGGTGAGCTGGGTGCGAGGTAGGGCATTCACTTCTAGTCATTTTTACTAGTTGACTAGTTGCCTAGTTTACTAGTCGACTAGTTGTTAAACCAACTTTTATGTTTAAAAAAAAAAAAAATTATTAAATAAATATTTGTACATTAAAAAACTGTGTACATTGGTGACTATAACTATAATCTACCTGATATTGAGGCCTACAAAATCGGTTAAAAAAAAAATGAACTTTTTTTTTTCTTTCTTATCAACTAGTCGACTAGTACCAGCAAGGTCGACTAGTGGATTTACTAGTCGACTAGTAAACTAGTCGACTAGTTGCTTAATGCCCTAGTGCGAGGGAGCATGCATCATTGCATCACTCTTTCACTTTGAGCAGGCAATATTAGGGATGGGACTTTAACCCATTTAGACCTGACGTCGAAATTTTAAAAAATGTAAATCATGACAGTTTTCTGAAAAACATGTGTTTCTATGTCAGTGGTGCTAAACCTTTTTCATGTCAAGGAGCCCCAGAATGATATGTATTTGGCCGCCGACCCCCATCTGGAAATATGTTGTTTCAGGGACTCCCCCAGAAGCAAAGTTTTGAGTTAAAAAGCTCTGAAAGAATATTCAAATTTTTGCACCACATTTTTAAGATTTTTCAAAAATAGCAGACCTACAAGCTCGTAGCGCGCCACTCGGTGGCGTGCTATGAGCTTGTAGATCGGATAATAACGGATAATAACCGTTCAAAAGGAAAAACAAATAATTATCCGTTTAGGACAAATTATGAACTCATAAATGCCTGTTATTATAAAATACTGTATACCAACTCATACAGGACTCTAGAAGTGTTATACGCTAGTTGTTTGTGTCCATTAATTAACACAATAAATAGTTCTAGATGCGGTTCATTTTAATGTGAGACGCTGCTTCAATGCACCCCGACATGCGCTGGCTCATTACGCCACTGTAGCGACAGCCCAACGTGTTCCACAGCTCAATGTGCAAGTCCTGCGACCTCAATGACTTGTTTTTTTTAAAATAAACTAACTGTTTTTGTAGCTGAAAAAGAGACATCTAGGAAACCACACAGTCGTGGAAAACATTTCCAGAAAGACAGAACCGTTTAATTAATGTTTTGGACGCTATTATTAATTAACCTTGTCTTGTCTGTCTGGAATGAGACTTCATTCACACCTACATCAGTTCAGTTGTGCTAGCACAGTGGTTTGAAATAAACCTTGTTTTTTGACCAAAAATGCCATCTGGGACAAGGAATAGGAGATACAGGGGATTGAAAGAAACAGATAGAATGGGTGTTTATGGTGACGACGATCTAAGACAAGACCCAGTGAACAACAGCTAGCAACCCGATGCTAACATAAGTAGCATTATGGCTTGATCGTAAGTGCTATAAAAGCGCAATTGCCATTAATCTACGACAATGGCGTTGAGGGTTTTATTAAATAATGAGCTTTAATTGACGTAGATCTCGGCCAATGGCGGCATACGTGTTAAAAAGGCATGGCATTAGAAAACCACCAACGCTTTCAGCTGTACCTGTCCTGGCTGCTGCTGCCCGGCGGTGGGAGGTACCGCCGCCCTGATGTTGATGGTGGGTCCTCGGGCGGTTCCAACGGGCGAGGAGATGTGCGGGGAGAAGGAGGGTCTGGTGATGACCACCCTGGCCTGGGGAGGGTGCGATGAGGGAGCGGTGCCGTCCGCGGTGGTGTTGGCAGGGCCGCCGGGTGGCATCTGGCCCGGGTGGCCCCCGGCGGCGGCCGCGGCAGCCATGGCGGCGGCCTGGTGGGAGATCTGGTGCACGATGGCCTGCATGAACTCGGGAGGGAGTCCCGGAATCTGGATGGGCGTGGCCCCTAAAAAAAACACAAGACGCGTTAAATCTAATACACCTTGTCATACCCTTGACAAGTGACATTTTCAAAGTACTGTACTTGCAACTCAAGTGAAGCTCCACAGCTTATTTATATTTATTTATTATTAACACTTTTCTT
Source organism: Electrona antarctica (assembly GCF_951216825.1). NCBI lineage: Eukaryota > Metazoa > Chordata > Actinopteri > Myctophiformes > Myctophidae > Electrona > Electrona antarctica. The sequence goes on from NC_136796.1 coordinate 43,538,245, forward strand.
AATCAAAAATCAGACCCGTCTGAAGTGAGTGGTGCTGTACTGTACTGTACTGTACCTGTACTGTACTGTACTGTACTGTACTGTACTGTACTGTACTGTACTGTACTGTACTGTACTGTACTGTACTGTACTGTACTGTACTGTACTGTACTGTACAAGCTCTCCTCCCTGGCCTCTGTCTGTGTGTTAGGCTGCACAACAGTTGAACTCACCAGGTGGCCCAGAACTGCCAGCGTTCGGCTGCCCTGGGATCTGTGGCCCACCGGCCGACTCGCCTGTAGAACACAACACCAGCAGGTGGTCAGAAAGCTATCTGGATCATGACGGATAAACAAAACGGACTCCAGAATGATTAACTCTCAGCTGGGACTGCGAATATGTTCAGACAATGGTTCTCCAAGTGAAGTTATTTAGGGGGGGGGGGGGGGGGGGGGGGGGTTATGAGTCAGCATCTGAATCAGGTTAATCATTCCTTCTGCAAAATAGAGGACCAGACAGGAATGTGTCACGTTTTTAAGTGGCACTACAAGCTGTAAAACCACCTAGTACTATCAGCGGTTAAATTAGCATGGGGAAATCAGTTGGGAACTCAAAATGACTAGTACACTTCACCTCGAAAGAGAGACAATTTGATATGGGTTGGCTGCCCTTCATTCGTTCCTTGAGCCACAGGCCCAAAATTGGACAGGACTTGTGATGCCATGCCGTACTTTGTGTTTTTTCTATTCATTTGGTCATTAAACGCTTTGTGTGCCCTTTCAACATTTTCAAAATAGCGACCCATTTTATTTATTTTATATATATATCACAAACAAAATGTAAAAAAGTGTTTTTTTTTGTTTCTTTTTTCAAAGACGTCCACAGACGTCCTGGGCACCACATAGCGGTAATTCCCAGGACGTCTGTGGACGTCTTGGGCACAAAATGTGTTAAACAACACAAATATTATATGGGGGTCCCCAGCAAAAAAATATTTTCAGATGGGGATCCGTAGCCAAAGCCATTTGGCTGGTGGTCCTTGACATGAAAAGGTTTGAGAACCAGTGGTTTAAGTCAGGATACCAACCATCAATGTTCATTTGCATCATAACCACAGGCTCCATGGTTTGATGGGTGATTCTGATGACTCGTGGACCTCCCTGTCCGGGCTGGTGATTGGCCCCGTTGGGCTGAGAGGGCGGAGGCTGGCCATGGCCCAGTTGATCCGCTTGGCCAGTAGTCGCAGAGGGTTGGGCTTGGCCTTCAGCCGCCTGTCTCCCATTGGACGTCATGGTGACTGTGGTCCCTAGGTTTATCTGTGGGAAAAACTCACATCAATCACTCTGAAGCCCCCAGAACCGAGAAGAAGAACTGAAGCGCAATCAACATGCTGGCCGATCATAAGTACTGCTGCGTATTGCGGCGGGGGCGGCTGGGGCCAGACACATGAACGACCAATTAATGTTTTCGTCCAATGGGCTTGACTCATGAGCTTGCGCACGGGAGGCGACACTACTGCAATTTACAATTCATGCATTTAGCAGACGCTCTTAATCCAGAGAGATTTACAGTAAGCAAGAACAAAAAACATGGAAAATATATCAAATACATAAAAAATTGTCATGAATCATATGTAAGCTAAGAACCTAACAGTGGAATATCTACACGTATATAATGAAACTATGCGTATACACTATAGACTGCCGTCTACATAAAATGCTATCTACATAAATTGAGCCTTTGCATACGCCAGTAAGGTCGTCAAGGCTAGGGCAAGCGCATGCGAGACGACGCAAAACTTCATCGCAGATTAGGCCACGCCCGTCACACTTTTCCAACCCGGAAGAAGGGGTGAAAAGGGGGTATTGTGCTGGGTGAGCAACTCCATTCAAGTGGATGGGAGGGGATTTACGGTGCCCTCTCTATTATTTTTTAACTTTACACTAATTCAAGTGTGCCCTCGTATTTTGTGCCAACCACAGATTATTATTATTGTAATATATAGTATACATGCCTGAAGAAGGTCCAGAGGGACCGAAACGTTGCATTATTAAAAGGAAATACTCATGTACCGAGCAGATACAGTGTGCGGGTGTATCTGCTCGGAAGTGCAACCGAGCGCTCAATGTTAAAGCCCAGCTGCACGGGGTTTCCCGGTCATGAATCCACGGGTCCCCTTGTAGTCCCTCCTCCTACCGCTAGGGCCCAGAGCTTCAACGTTGAATAGCCTCACTGGCCCCTTGGTCGCCACTCACTCACGCCGACTGTTTGCGTTCAGTCACTCAAGGACAGGTAAGTTCCTTTTAATGAATGACGTGACGTCACTACCTGTGTGGCTGCAGGAGGAAGTGCTGTGTCAGCGTCGAAGGCTGGAGGAGCGCCCGGCTGTTTGCTTGGACCCGCGGCGTTACGTTTAGTTTTTGTTTTATAACCCTTGAAGTTTGTAATTCTTTGTTTACGCGGAGCGTTATCTTTTGGAGGACAAGGACAGGTCACTGTGGAGAGGATCACGCTGAGAGGACTCCCCGTGGATCGTTATGATCGTTAAGGACACCCTTGGAACAGCGGGGATTTAATCAACACACTTTTCCGCCCGTGAGTGAGAAACTAACGTGGATGCAACAGAACAGCTGAGGGGTTTTGGGTTACAAAAAACGGATACCGTGCAGGGTACAAGAAACGTAACTGTCGGGGTTTTGCGTTTGTGCAAGGGCTTGGATATAATCTGGAACTGAACTGAATGTGCTTTGAACTTTTCAATATATACAACCTTAACTGCAAGCTACGGTGTCTGTGCTTTATTGTGCGTTACAAGTGACTTTACAGGGTGTGTAGTGTTCCTTATGCAACGGTTTAACCCATTTAATTAATTATTGAACATTTGTTTGTACCACGCCGTGGTACTCTGTGCTACGAGCATGACACCACTGTACAACAGCATATAGAAGCGTATGCATTCTGAGCTTGTACCGTAGATGGGCTATTTTGCTATGAACACAGTAGTGTGTGCCTTGAGATTTTGACGTGGCCAAATTTAAAAGCCTAAAGGGCTTTGCAAACGGGGAGCGATAACGCGCCTATAGTTCATTTTCAATGAGACCTGCGTTTTTGAGCGGAGCAGTCGCGGTGCGACAACGCAAGCGTATTTACGTGAGCGCGGTCCCGTGAATTTGTTGCGCGCGTGCTCGTTGCGTGCACACGCCCACGACTCACCAGACTTGGATTCTGTTTAGCTTTTTTTTTACGCTTGCGTTGTTGCGCCCCTCTTCAACAGACCTGGAGGAGACCTGTGTTGATCCAGGCAACAACGCCTGCGTTCCTCGCTCTCCCTGTTTGCAAGGCCCTTAAGGCTTTACAGGAACCAGCATGTTTGTTTCCTATGATTAAAGTAAAAATATTTCATATTAGCAGGAAAAAATGAAGTGAGTGGTGCTGTACTGTACTTGTGCTGTATGTACTGTACAGGCACTCATCCCTGGCCTGTGTCTGTGTGTGTGTTAGGCTGTGCAACAGTGACACTTGGTGGTGAACAAAACGCTATAACGCTATTTCCGTGCTCGGACAGACCCAGCCACCCAGCCAGGGACAGACCCAGAGACCCAGGGACACACATAGCTGTCTATAGGAGTGGTTGCGCCACTCAAAAAAAAAAAAAATTACAGTTTGACAAAGGTATCATGGCAAACGCGAACGTACTGGAATGGGCATGTGTGGCAGTCCGGCCTGCAGCAGGACGGGGGAGGTGTAGTGGGACATGGGCCGCACCACATGGAGGTGCCGTGGAGGGGTAGCGGCCAGGTTACAGCGCAGGTCTCCCAGGGCCACCAAGGTGTTGCCCAGGAGACGCAGGGCGTCCCCCACCATGTTCAGAACACGCTGGTCCTCTTCTCTGCCCTGGCTCTGGAAATAGAAACAAGACAAACGCGTTGTTAGACATTCTCTCCTCCTCAGCAGTGTTGTGTTCGTCGACTAATGCTACGACGAAAAATGTCCGTCGACTACCTTTTTTTCCACTGACAAAAAATACATAAAAATAAAAACTAAGCCATGGTGACTAAAACTATGACTAAATATACTGTCGATTTTGTCAACAAATAAAAACTAGACTGAAATGTTAGGAAGGGACTAGTGGACAAGAGATCCAGTAAAAGTAATTTTACACTTGGTTGCATGCTGACAATAGCAGATCTACAAGTGTAAAAACAGCCATTACGACGACATCAAGGCCCGCCAAAATACATTTTAGTCGACTAAATCAACTGTAGATTTAGTAGACTAAACTCTTATGCTATTCAGTCGACTAAAACTAGACTAAACACTAAAGCATTCAAGGTGACTAAAATGTGACTGAAACTAAATGAAAACTATTCAAGAGACTAAAACTAAAATAGAAATTTGCTGCCAAAAACAACACTGCTCCTTCACTTAGGTGTTAGATGTAATGTGTATTATAGATGTGTACATTAATTTAACACCCCGAACGCCCAGGGTTATTTAATCCATTAAATCGTAGCGCCCAGCTATTTATAGCAGCGGAGCACATTTAGCGACGGACCGGATGTTATCCCGGACGTGGCTGAAGTAGCTAGATGTAGCCAACACACTCTCGAGGCGATCGACAACAACGGGAGGTATGATTAATTCTAATGCGACTAGCGACGGAATTTGACGGAATGATTTAGATCAAGAGTCATTAACGTTTTAAGATTTTCCATCTCGTCGGCTAAAATGGGGGAGAACATTTTCGATGACGTCCCACCAGGAAATTAACATCGAGTGTTGTGCAACAGACGCTCCCAGCCTGTGGAGCGATGCGATCGGTTTTTATATCAATAATCTCCGTCCTTTTGATCAATCTCCGTCTTGAGCGCTGGGCGTTACTAATTGATAAGGCGGAGAACTCCGTCCTGTGCGCTCGGGGTGTTAATAAATTGTTGTACGCATGTTTATGTCCCCACATTGTTGTTGTAGTCTGCCGACGTGGCCGCGCCCAGGATTGAATGTGTCCTCTCGATGAAGGGACGCAGTTTCTCCTCCACTCGCCTCACTTCAGACAGAACCTCCACAAACTCTGCCGGGCTCGGATGATGACTGGAAAAAAAGGCAAAAACAAAGAAAACGTAAAAAAACAAGGACCCACTTGGTTTGTTTCCCTCCATGGGGGAGCTTGATGGAATGGTATATTAAATAAATATCCTGTGTTCCAATGGATCAAATGTAGTTACTTTAGTCACAAGATCTTTTACAATTTTGTTAAATAGAAATACATACTAAAACCAACAAAGAAAAACAACCCAATCTGTGCCAGGAACGTCAGGTTACGTTTTAAGCAGCATGTGCATGTGCCAAGACGTTAAGTTACGTTATTTAAAAAAACAATTATTTTTATTTGTTTATATATATTTTGTATTTTTTTAATCTGACCACGGTTATTTATTCTTTCATTTGTCCCTTATCTCTGGCACCTGCACAGCGTTTCTATTGTAACAGGTGGCAAGGATTGTGTTTTAACCACTTTCAAAACGTTTCAACAGAGTGAATATAACCGATATCTTGTAGGACGAATATAAGTAGGGTATATTCATTCATTCATGTATGAAAAAAAAAACATAAGGTGAAATATGGAAATACAAGGTTTCTGCCCAACAGCAATATGGTATATAATTTACTTGGGTCCAGAGTGAGGCAGTCCCTCTGTTTGGGTGGAGGAGGAGGAGGAGGAGGAGGAGGAGGAAGCAGCAGCAGCAGCAGGTGGTGCTGGTGGTGCTGGAGAGGTGGTGTCCATGGGCTGTGAAGCTCCTGTTACTCCTGCAGTGGAGGAGGAGGAGGAGGTGGAGGTGGAAGAGGAGGAGGTGGAGGTGGTGGAGGTGGAGGAAGGCTGAGACGTTCCCGGCTCAGGTCCAGCAGTGCCATTACTGGACTGACCCTGATGAAACACAAAAAAGAAAGCATCGCTCTTCATCAGTGTTGATTTTGTCGACTAAAACTAACCGACGAAAAATGTTCGTCGACTAAGACTAAATATATTGACAATTTCGTCAACAAATAAAAACTAGTCTAAAATGTTAGGAAGGGACTAGTGGACAAGAGATCCATCCAGTAAGTCATTTTACACTTGGTCGCATGCTCACAATCTACAAGCTCACAATCTACAATCTACAAGCTCTACAATCTACAAGCTCACCACTGCGTCGCACTAAATCAAGTGTAGATTTAGTCGACAAAAACTAGACTAACACTAAAACATTCCAGGTGACTAAAACTAAATGAAAACATTTCAAGAGACTACGACTAAAACTAACATAGAAATTTGCTGCCAAAAACACTGCTCTTCATACAACGCACACAACACAATCACTGTTGAGTTTCTGGGTACGTTGCTTTTTGGCAGACGGCTCACCTCTAGTCTGTCGATCAAAGATCTAGCATCTCTCAGCAAGTTCTCCGCCAGCTGCAGTCTCATCCTCGGCTCGCTCTGCAGTGATTGGTCCATGTTGATGTGCACGTCGAGTGAGCCGTTGCTCTGAAAACAAAACCATTTTCAGAAGGTTGACAAAAGACCCATTCTGGGCCGGGAACCCCTTTTGGTGTTCTAAGCATTATGTTATACTTTAGCTATTGAAAAATAGCAGACCTACAAGCTCCTAGCCGCACTACGAGCTTGTAGATCTGCTATTTTTGAAAAAACGTGAAAATGTGGCGCAAATCTTTGAAAATATTTATCTTTCAGAGCGAACGTTTTACTCAAATCGTTGCTTCCGGGGACGTCCCTGGAACAACATATTTTCAGATGGGGGTCCGCGGCCAAATACGGATCATTCTGTGAAATATTGAGCACCACTGACATAGAAACATTGGTATTTCAGAAAACCGTCATGATTTAGAAGACATTTTTTAAATTGCGATGTCAGGTCTAAATGGGTTAAGGACTCGATAATTAAGTAACTGGCAGCAAATAATGTGACAGATGGATCACGGATCATGGATTTCATTACCCCGGTAGTACTGGTGCTGACTCTGGCATTCCTTCCTGCGTTGCCAACCCCTGCCATCATCTGCTGAACTTGCATCTGTAGAGAAAAAATCCCAATGATAAGCTCTTAACAATTTTCTGGGACTATCTAAATGCTTTAGCAATGCTATATCATTGGTACTCACTTATTTGTCATGTGTATAAATACAGAGTACACGAAAAAAGTACAAAGACATGCACAATCCAACCCAAACATGGGCAGGTGCCGAGCGATGAGTATATAGTATATAAGGATAAGGAATGAAGACGCTCGCACACTGTGGGCTCCGATGCTAGTGATAATTTGCACAAATTAATGACATTTCGAGCATAATGCTCTTCCTCAGTCATACATTTGTGCAAATAAAGGCATTTATCACTAGCATCGGAGCCCACAGTGTATAAATACAATGAAATTATTTAGCTTCGAGCACTTTCAGTCTTATACACACCAGTGTAAACAAAAACAAAAACAAACAAACAGCTATAGTGCAAAAGAAAGAACACAAAAGAAAACAGTGGAGTGCAAAGTAAAGTGACAAAGTAAGGCAGAGTAAAGTGCAATACAGTTCAAGGTCAGCTGTTCAGCAGCCTGACTGCCTGGGGGAAGAAACTGTTACTGAGACGTGAGACGGGTTGTGACTGCCTGGGGGAAGAAACTGTTACTGAGACGTGAGACGGGTTGTGCGAGATTTGATGCTCTGGTATAGCGTTATTTGGAAGGGTGTATAGTTGGAACGGGGTATTTGCGGGATGGCTGGTGTCTTTAATGATGTCGTGGGCTTTTTTTCGTACTAACATCTCTCAATAGCTCCATTTGTATTTGGATGTGATTAGTTTCCCCGAGTAATGTCTGAGAGGGCAGCAAAAAATATTTACCAGAACCGCCAAAAAGCAACAGGTAATGTGCTGTGTAGCGTTGACAGAGGTGGGGCAGTCGGCAGAGGTACTAATAACTAATATGTGACCAGGTCTAGCAAAATGGTCCTCATCTCGCCTATAATGAAAAGGCAGAAAATCTAAAATAAACTTGATTTTTTTTTTTTTCATATTTACACAGTTTGAATGTTGAAGAAGGTTTTCATTCCAACAACAGATTATTGATTTGGGCAAATTAAATGTATACATTTATAAGTCAAAGTAGGCTAGCCAGCTCTAGGTGTTGAAATGTTGTGAACATTCAAAGGGGATTTTCTCAGCTTTGGGTAAAACGGCACAATCATTTTAAAATGGTCATATTTTCCAATTTCATTGAATGATACATCATATGAAAGCTTACATTCTGTACTTTAATAATCTGTAAAAAACTGAAAAATTACTCTGGTCGAGATGAGGGCCTATTTGCCAGACCCGGTCATGGTGACCTTGTGTTGCGTTACCTGTATCTCTGAAGGATCCATGATGTTGACGGGGAGGTTGAAGGTACCGAGCATTACGTAGCTGTTCCCGTTGCGGTCATGTGGTCCTCCTGGGGGGGCCGTGGACGCGTGGCTGGTGCTGGGTCCACCCTCCGCCCCCCCTGCGGACACCCCTCCACTCCCAGAGCCGGTCATGTTGGCCTGGGGCGGCGCTCGCTCTACCAGGTGAATTACTTTCCCATCCACGTCTGACAAACAAATTATTATTTGCATCTTTTAGCCTACTTACTTACTGACTACAAATCACGTATACTTGACTATTGCTGACCATTTCCAAAGCATAAACACAATTCTTTCAATCTGCTTCTTTGGCCAATATTCATGTTCCATCCATCATCGATATGTTATAAATCCTATTAATTTGGCCTTTAACCCATTTTGACCTGAGATCAGATTCTAAAAATGTCTTCTACATCCTGACAGTTTTATGAAAAAGCTATGTTTCTATGTCAGTTGTTCTTTGATTTTTAAAAAATAGCAGACCTACAAGATCGTAGCGCGCCACTCGGTGGCGCGCTATGAGCTTGTAGATCTGCTATTTTTCAATAGCTAGAGCATAACATGATGCTAACACCAAAAGGGGTTCCAGCCCAAAATGGGTTAAATTGCATAAGATGTTGATCGAGTTTGGTAGGCATTAGCGACCCCAATATCCACTGGGTTTGTTTTGCACTACCATTAATCCCCTTAACAGACATTGTAGAATAAACAATCCGGTATAATAGATACTACAAAGCTATTCATATGGGTAGAAAATACTATTATACTACTCACTGTACTCGGTCAATGTCTTCTCATCTTGCAATACTCTGCCCTGGTAGATGAGCCTCTGCTTCTCCACTGGGATCTCAACGGACGTGGCGATGTGTTCCTTGAACTCCTTCACAGTTAGCTGAGGGTGAAATGCATGAGACAAGCTCAAATACCTTCGGACAGCAAGCAACGTCACAAACTGTCAAATACATGAATGAGGAAAGGAGATGTGCAAAGATTGTGAAGTTCTCTCTGCAATGCCTCCTAAGTACACAGGCAAATCCTCACTGTTAATGTATCCATTTGTAGAGAGGGGCGGCGGTGGCTGGATGGTAACCGCAAGGTTGCCTGTTCGAACCTGGGCTCCCCCAGAGTTAGTGTCGAAGTGTCCTTGAGCAAGACACTGAACCCCAAATTGCTCCCGATGTGCTGGCTAGTGCCTTGCATGGTTTCTGCCGCCATCGGTGTATGAATGTGTGAATGGGTGAATTGATGCACAATCTATGTAAAGCTCCTTGGATAAAGGCGCTATATAAATGCACCATTTACCATCTTACCATTTGGAGTGAACCAAATCTAAACATAGTCATACGGGTCATTTTGGATCCATTTCCAGTTCAAATTTGCAGGATTTTACTGTGTAAAGCAGGGGTTCTCAACATGGTGCAGGGGACCCCCCCAGTGGTCTTTTAGGAGTTTACAATGAGTGGTCCACAGCTCAATGAGTTGACTGATAGTTCATCTTCATATAAATACAACTGCTCCTAGCCGCAATTTGCAACACTAGATAGTTGTGAGAATATTGAACCAATGTGGAAAGTAGTAAAAAACGCTTTGGACAAAACCTCTTAACTCCATCTGCTAAAGCAACTAACTCCACCACCTCTCATGCAAGTAATTGACAATATATAAAGTCACAACTCACAACACCAACTTTGATGAGGCAGTATTTCTTTGTTTTCAAAATATAAGGTTTTCAAAAGTTCCTGAAAAATTTACATTTTGGAGTTAGGTGGGTTTCTTCCCGACCTCAGAGATATGTTGAATCTAGCCGCAATTTGCAACACTAGATTTTGTTTTATAATGGGATGAATCTAGAGTTGCAATACCCTCCATTGACAGCCCATTGATCCAAATTGAATTTGCAGCTGTAGGGCAAACTTGGATTATCCTCTTTCAATCTGCAAAGCGTTTGCTTCATAATAATCCACCGTAGACATGGTATGAGCTACTTTCTGCTAAGAAATTTCGTGACGTTTTTTCTTTTTTGTGATCTCCTTTCGCGCGAAGGCGCATGCGCACAGGCATTCACTTCCTTGTTTACGGTCCGACGAAAGTGTCTCATAACTCTAAATCTACGGCGCTCTCCATGGTTTTGATCCAAACGGCAATGTTCTGTCATCATTTCTGACTTAACCAAGCATCTCGAGAAGTCAGAAATTAAGAGTTTAGTATATATCCATCTGATCAAAACCACGGAGAGCGCCCTAGATTAGGAGATACGAGGCATTCTTTCTGCAGCGGTAAATGTTATTATATGCTACTTTCTGTCAAAAAAAAGTGTTGGAAATCACTCAACCCTTGTGTACCACCCGTTTTGAAATTGCACATAATGCAGGAGGCAGTAGGACGTTGTTTTATTGAAAAACGAGTGCTTCCAAAGTCCAACAATGAGAAAAAGAATCACCTGCACAGAATTTCTTGACAGAAAGAAGCTCATAAATCATAACATGTCTACGGTGGATTTTTATTTAACAAACACTTTGTAGATAGAAAGAGGATAATTTTTCAAAGTTTTTCATACAGCTGCAATGTTTGTGAGTTTACAATCAGATAGGACTTACATCCTGTTTAAACTGATCCTAAAAGCTAGGATGGGTACAATTTGAAAACAAATTTCACATACGTGCAAATGCACTGTGAAAAATACCCCCCCAACAACTAGAGAATTGACTGTTAAATAGATATATAGCAAAGGAATTTTGAAACAAATAAGCCCCGAAATCCGAAATCACACAAATGTCCCACAGATACAAAGGGCTGAGGATCACTTTGTCCGTTCTTTAATTTATGGTCTACTCTATGGGGTATCTGACCTGATTGATTGATCTATTAACAGTTTGCAGAATTACAGTACATTTCAAGCACAACTCAATACAAAAACTGTTAACTGTGAGTGGACGACACCATAAAGCATTACACTTGTTTACAATAGGGCCCACCATTTTCAATTCATCAAAACATTTAGAGACGTACGAATATACACTTCTATTATAGCCTTTACCTCGCCTCTGACTTTGTAGGTCCTACTTTGAGAATCCAGTGTCTTGACAGTGACCTCAATCATGGTACCAGGCTCCGCCATGTTTCTGCAGTGTCGTCTTTAAAAAGAAAGTGCAATTTAGTATGCGTTTTACATAAATGAACTATAGCTGTCAACGTTGCCGCAGGAATCAAGGCAAGGCAATCTGTCCACTCACTAACAACAAAACAAGTATCAAGAATCAAATCTGAATCACAGATTAAAGGGTGACCGTGACGAATATCATCACCATCTACCACAATAAATGAAGTAATAATCCAGGCAACAGTTGATCTCACTTGTACTGAGGTTTTACTACGATGGTTGGATGTTATTGTTGTTAGCCGGCCGGCTAACGCTGGCTAATAATCCCAATTAGCAGAAGAAGGCTGGCTAGGTTAGCACAGCTAACCAGCTAAGGTTAGGTTAATCTCCCGAAGGAGACAGCCGGCTGTTCAAAGGTCCAATGTAAACCACTCAGACTGTCGTGTTTCTTGTTACCTAGTATATCTATCATCAACGTAGTTTGATTTGTTTCAGTAAATTCTTCGTGTATAGACTGTCTAACGGTGTGTGAACTACACACCGTTAGCTTGGCAAGCTAAAGAATTTCCCATAAAAATGCGACACCGCTAGTCGTCTCAGTGAAAAGACCCCCCTGTGACGTCACGTATGGTATGAGGTCGGCAGGCGAGGCACGTCCGCGTCAAATGCCTGAGCGCATTTATGGTTGTCTGTCTATCTCTTAGATATACTGTATACTCTAAGGTCTATCTCTGTGGTTCCCAAACTTTTTCATGTCATGGACCCCCAAATTGACACTAATTAGCCCGCGGACCCCCCCATTTGAAGAGACAATGTCAGGGAGCCCCATTAGAGAACATATTGTACAGCTCTACTAGCAGTGATTCTCAACACGTTTAAGCACCCCCAGTTTGACATGCATATTAGTCTACAGACCCCCATTTAATGGCATTTCTATCTCTGTCTATCTATTGTATTTTGTATTGTATTGTATTGTATTGTATTGTATTGTATTGTATTGTATTGTATTGTATTGTATTGTATCCCCCTTTTCCCCCTCACTGTATATGTTTCTTTTCCCTTTTTACCTCCTTTATGATGAATTTCTGTTCTGTTCTGTACGTCTCTAAATGTTTTGATGAATTGAACAAGGTGCACCCTCTTGTAAACAAGTGTAATGCTTTATTGGGTCGTCCACTCACAGTTAACAGTCTTTGTATTGAGTTGAGCTTGAAATGTACTGTAATTCTGCAAACTGTTAATACATATTTCAATCAATCAATCAAATCAAATTGTATTATTTAGACAGCTAATAGTATGCATTTGAAGCAGAGAGCTTTTGGAGGTTCTCTTCTTTCATACATTTCCCAACGGAGCTCTTAAAATAGGTTGGAACACTTTTTTTCCAGAAGGACACGCCTAAAATTAAGGCAAGCGAATGAATAACCGCTATACATGCAGCCTACATACAGACAGTACAGTGTGTGTGTGTGTGTGTGTGTGTGTGTGTGTGTGTGTGTGTGTGTGTGTGTGTGTGTGTGTGCGCGCGCGCGCGTGCGTGCGTGTGTGTGAGTGTGTCATGCTTGCCAGGCGTCACACTCTGCCTTCCCTTCTTGACGACATAGGCAAGTTGAGACGGAGTCGTAGACTCGTAGGTGTGGCAACACAGCCGAGTGTTTTTGTGTATTTTGTGCCTCATTCAAAACGCAAAACTGTGAAACAGAAGCTGTCCTGATGCAACGCTAAAATCCGAGCGCTTATTAATACGCGTTTATGTGCAGGATCATAGATTATTGCGTCCCAGTGAGTGAGCTTCTTCTGACAAACTTGGAGATAGGTGGAGCGTGGAGTGAGTCTGTGGACTGTGGAGCGCCCTTAAGTTGGACTTGAGATTGTAATCACGCGAAATCACCGTTTCTCGGTTCTAAACAACCTAGAAGACGTCCATGGACTTGAAGTAGCCTATTTAATGGATCCGTTGGACCCGGCCGAAATAATAAATGTGAACTTGGCCAAGTGATCACAGGGGTGGAGGTAATCATTTTAGTTGTATTTATTTATTTATTGAAATAATATAATTAAATTTTTCTCCGAATCCGATCATAATTAGAGATGGCAGCCTTTATTTTTCGTTTCACAATATAAGTAAGACTTGTGTTCTTACTAATTGTTAGCCCTGGACTCTCTATACATGTATTTTATAGTCTGACAGACTTTTACTTTAGTATATATGCAAATGTCAATCGATATTCGAGCAAATGCATCTGGTAGTCTTGATCCAGGGGGAGCTAACTAATTGTACCATTGTTTTTTTTGTCCCTGTTCTCATGCTATATGATTTATAATTGATATAATGCTAATATGCAAATGCACTAAAATGTGGCATGCAATTCCATTGTACTCACCACAGAATAAACACTATTATAAAGACATCGGGTCAATATCCAATAATTGGACGGAGTAGCCTACATTCTGTTTTGCTATTACCTTTTCCCCTTTTCCCCCCTGACTTATACCTATACGGTAGGTTGTGTTGCATTACACGCAGCTCTCCATCATTCCCTTGCCTCTTTCCCTTTCAGTCTTCAAATCCCCTCAAGCCCCCCCTCGATCACTTGGCACTCTGTGGAGATAGAGCTACCATGCGAAGATTCAGCTCTGAAGGGTCCTTACTGGACCTGGACTTTCTCCCATGGAGGAAGGTGGTACTGAAGGGTCCGGCAGCAGGTAACAACAGGAATAGCCGGGTGTCGGGCAGCTATACACCCCACCTAGAGGGGGACGAGGCAGCTAATGCCAGGTCGCCCTGCAGCACTCTTCCTCAGAGTCCCGTCATCCTGGAAACGGGGCCGAGCCCGAGCAAGGTGGAGCTGACCCGGGAGCTCAGTGCCAGCGTCGAGAACTTCACGGAGCTCAGCAGCAAGCAGGATGACAACCATCTGGGCGTGGGTGCCATCAGTAAAGGGTGCCGGGCCTACAGTGACGGCCAGTTGGCCCCTGCGTCCAAAGGCAGCACCGAGAGTATGGAGAGGGATGACGACCACCCTCCGCCCTCACCGTCCTCCCCTGCCAGTCCCTTTTCCTTCGGTTCCGGTTCGTATCACCGGCACAACGCTAAAGCCAAGCTGTCATCAGCCAAACTGCACCTCAAGAGCCTGTTTATGCAGGTACTGTATAGTGTAAATGCTGGTTTGTGAAGTTTCTTTGGTGTGTACCCGTTAAACCTGCCTATAATAATAAGTGTGCTTTGTAATTGGGAAGTATTGTGCAAAATGTAGTTCACTCAAATTCTGCCATCACGGCATTATGGAAAGTATGGCTTTACTGGGTTTGTGAGAGCCAACAGGAGGGGAGTGGTGTTCCATAAAGTCTTTTCTTTGTTTCAGAGTCCAGTTTCGAGTCCACATTCGTCAAACTCAAATTTATTCAATGCAGAACAGAAAGACAGGTGATTATCATGACCCCTACTACAATAATATGCTGAATTGCCCAAAGAAATAATTATTTCATCTTCTTCAAGTCACTATTGATTGCAATATTAGAGGTCCTATACAACGCAATTAGGGTACACTTCCTTTAAGAAAATATATACAGTACATGACTACATGTGGTTAACCTGTTGCATACTTGCATTGATGTGTGGTAAAAAAAAAAAAAAAGGATTATAATTTCTCACTATCGTTTATGTTCTCCTTCTCTACATTTATGTCACATCTTCCTCCTCCTCGCCACTCGTGTTCCTACCCAGTGCAAAAGAGAGGAGATCTCGACTGCGGTTTATGCGCCAGTGGAGTCTGGTTGGACACGGGAAAGGCAAGTTCAGCCGGGAGGAGCTGGAGACCTGGGCCCAGTCGCTCAACTCCCTCCTGGCAAGTCGGAGTGAGTTTACTTCCTTTCAGTCTCACATGTTTCTTTTTTTTAATTTTTTATAATTTTTATCCCACGATTTTGTAACCCATTTTTTCACCCCTGTGTCAATTATCTAATGTGATCCTGGGCTCTACACACCCTCTGCCAACCTGGGGAGAGCAACGGACTTGAACTCATGCTTCCTTCATGCATGAGTGTCCAAGTCGCTCCTTTACACCTGACAGGGGGGAGTTTCCCTGGTTGGAGGTAGTGCGTGGAAGGAACACGTTATTCCAACCAGTTCCTTTCCCCTCCATCAGGCGCCCCGGCTGGCCAGGGGGAGGCAGTTTAGAGACCAGGATTACTGCATGTTTTTTGTGAGGGTACCTACCCTAGGGACACAGGGAGAACATGCACCATGTTTCTGCTGTGATGTCAGCATGACGGACCCATTCAGCAGACGTCATTGGTATATCTTTCTGTGTGCTATGCAGTAAAAGCTTGATGGTCCTGACCTCAGCCATATTCTATAAATAGAACATAACGTAAACAATGACTCCTTTACGGAACACAACATATTGTAGCAGATCAGTCTGACTATTCCTGTCTCACTGCCTTTAAAATTAGAACACTTTTATAAGACACGATGTTTACAAAAAGACATAAAAGCTTGACTCTTAAAACGGAGTGCTCCATGTATGGGAATTTGGGAAACATATACATTCCCTATTTCATGATGCTGTCCCAAAGTGCTGTCTAACCCTGACCCGTTTAGCATTTAGTTCATATTTTGGGTATGAGAGTTGTGTGATTTGGGTTCCTAAGCAAGTGTACTGAATCTGATCAGACAAATAGGGCAGAAAGACAATTTTGTTTTCCTTTGAATTTGTCAACATTGTACCACATTCATCTGCTCTATGAAATTACATCATACTGCATTTAGTGGTGCATTCAATTAATCGATATGGCAATATATCGATCGAAAATCTGAACGATAGGTGAATCGATCGAGAGGCTGCTCTATCGATACGGCATGAATTATCTGGGTGACGCAGTGTTGACAAACGTACCTCTGTTTAACGTTATCAAAGCCCCCCTTGCAAGTTGCAATGCACTCCCTTCCCAGACCCCTTGTTAGGATGTTTAGACATTTTGTTTTAATTTAAAGATCTCTGTGGGCCTGAAAGGGTTTTATTGTATTTGTGCAACATGGTCATTATTTTGAATAAACGTATAATCGATATATATCGATATATATCGTATCATGGGCTCTGTATCGTGATACATATCTATCGTGAGATTGAATGAATGAATGAATAGTTTATTTCGGTGCTTTACATTTACATGTTAAGTTTCATCATTTGCATTAAAGTTTTTTTACAAGCAATATCCACCACTAACTGCATTACTGCAGTTCAAGATGTATTGATTTGATTGTTACTTTTTAAAGGTTTTTTTTTAAAGTAGAAATCTAACGATAACTAATTCAACAAGGCAGTTTTCTTTTGTATTATTTTTATTTTCTATATGTATATAATCTTTGGAGGATAACTCTTTTGTAAATTAAGTTGTGTGTAAACTTGTACTTGGGAATAAGTGACTTTGAAAGCTGAAGCTGTGCAGTAGTTAACTTAACCAGCTCAGCTAGGCGTAGAGAATGTATATTTATTAAGACTCAGGAATTGATTGTTTTGCATGACTCACTGTATTAATTTGATTGGAACAAAAACAAGATATCTATCTTACTTTTGGGGAAACTTGCATGTGCAGTGCAAGTCTCCTAAAAGTCCTCATCCATCTAGTGTACAGAAATCAGATTCGAACTAGATGTTGTAACCATGGAGTCTGCATGCAATCTTGGGCCTCCCCTCTGTTTACACAGAGTAAATACTATGTCCCAATCCCCCACTTGCAAAAACAAGAAGTGACACAGGGGGCATGTTGTAAAACAGAAGGAAGTAGTTTGTAACCAGACAGAATCACCATCATATAGCCGCAGTTTCTCAACGAGAGGGACAGAACATACTAATATAATATACTGGATAGTCCCACTACAAAAGCAGTTGTGGAACACCGGTGTACACAGTGTTATTTGTCTGCACTTATTAGCCCCGTGGGGCTGTGTGTCCTCGCTTCTCACAGCCTAATTACACACGCATCATTCGCTTGGGAACACCCCACTTATGCTCTCCCCCCCCCCTCTCTCTCCACCCCCACCCTGTCTCAGCGGGCGTGTCAGTGTTCGGAGCATTCCTGCGCTCTGAGTTCAGCGAGGAGAACCTTCAGTTCTATCTGGCCTGTGAGCAGTACAGGCACTCCTCCAACAACTTCAGCCTGCAGAGAAGGGCCAAGGACATCATCAACACCTACATCCAGCCAGGCTCCTCGCGGGAGGTGCGAGACCATCGCTGTCACTGTCATCATGCTTTCTTGTAGTGCTGCAACTATCAAATATTAGTGATTTATTCTTTTTGATGAGTCAAATAACCAAGAAGCACGCTATTTTAATTTATTTTTATATATTTATATATATATTTTAAATAGAGTGCTATATATGAATTTCATTCATATATGAATGTATAAATTACATTCGGATATATATTTATTATTTTTCTTTATTAGACTGATTAACTACACAAGCCCTATTTTATCTATCTTATCTTTGTTGTACAACGGTGTCACACATAAATACCAAAAATAGGTCTTTTCTAGAAATTGGGGGGGAAAAACACATTTTTTTTTTTTTATTAAAATCAATTATTTTATATAAATGTATTAGTTCGATTAACTGTTGCAACCTTACTTTGAGTAAAGTGCCATTTCATCTTCTCTCCCAACGTGGCTTGCATTTATTAAATAATTATAGATATGTGTTGCATTGAGAGGTCACTTTTCTTACTGGTCATTTTCTTTTTTTTGCGTTATCCTCTATTCTAGGTGAACCTGGACAGCAAGACCAGAGAGCTGACATTACAGCTGTTGCAGGCCCCGTCTCACACCTCCCTGTCTCATGCACAGAAACGCATCTACTCCCTCCTGGACACAGACTGTTATCCCAGGTTCCTTCAGGGCAACATCTACCTCTCTTTGCTTCAAGAGGCAGAATAGAACTCGCCAACTCGGATGTATTTAAACGTAACATGGACTCTCATGGGGATGGCAGGTCAGATTCCTAAGAATGTTTTGCTTAACACAACGTAGACTGCGGGCTAAAGTGTTGTAAATAGTTTGGCAGAGATCAGCGTTTATCGAAATATTTGGAGCAGATCTGTTGCTCATAGATAACACTTTGAAGGCAGGCACTGATTTAAACGACAGTCAATTTAGACAAACTAGTGGCTTCTAGATGAGAATTAAAGCTGCAGTGAAAAGACACTGGAAGCAGTTTCCTTTCCTTTTCCCCTTTTCTTTTTTTTACTTTCCCACAGCTTAAGTGACCCATGAAACTATGCAGATGTCTTGTTTTAATCATTAAACATCGTTGTGGCCTCCCTGTATACAGTTAAATTCCCCATGGTCCAGCGATCACGTTTCGAGTTTCAGGAAAGGAAAACTCAACTGAATCTGACGGAAAGGAAAAACAAGTTGAGCAAGAAGGTGCACTGTAGTGAAAAGGTCAAAGTACTTACTTTGTACGCTGGTTACTTATACAGCAAAGGTGAGGAATTCAAGGAAATTCACTTTGATAGGTGTGACGAAAAAAAAGTGTGGACACCAAATTGTTTTTTTGCTGGGAGGAGAAAAACATGCAAGTAGTTTCAGTGATTTGTTCTGACATTCTTATGCTGAGTAACGGGTATGCTGAATGTCGCTTTTATAAAACGTATAAAACACCCTCATGGGGTGTGGCATCTAAAAGAGAGACTAATATAAAAGTGGTTTGTTAAGTTTGTTAAGGTTTGTTTTGAAAATGTTATGAATGTTATGAAGACATGAAAATAAAATCATTTTATTTTCTATCCGAGTCTGTGGTTGCTGTAGACCGTGCAGTGGTTACCAAAACAATTTGAGCTCTGGAACCACAAGCATATTTTGTTCAAGGACCATTTCACCCCACCACAACAATATATGGTATATTATATAGTTTATATGAATGCATAAGTCATTTCTACTTGAGTAATTTATTAATATTTTACATTAATGATCTGGAAGCCAGATTTATATATAGTTGCTAGTTGTGTCATATACACTGAAAATAGTTCTGCAAGCTCACACAGCATCCTGTGATCTTGTAGATCTATTTTCATTCATTTCATTTCCCACACTAAGCCTAAAATCAAAATATCTCTTAAATTTCATGGGCTTGTGAAAATATTTAAACATTTTCGATACGATACGTACGATAGGTACTACACACACACACACACACACACACACACACAGGCCACTTTACTTAGACACCTCTCCAACTGCACATTCATGCTAATTTATAATACATATGACAGCAACTCAATGCATTTAGGCCTGTAGATATGATCAAGATGATCTGCCACAGTTCTAAGCACGCATCAGAATGGGGAAGAAGAAAGGTGATTTAAGTGACTTTGAATGTGGCAATGTGGCATGCGGTTACGGGCAGGCAGTGGCGTGCACAGATAGACACTAGGGGGTGCTAGACCCCCTGCCCTTTTGGCAATGTGCCCTTTTTTCAAAAATAGCAGACCTACAAGCTCGTAGCGCGCCACTCGGTGGCGCGCTATGAGCTTGTAGATCTGCTATTTTTCAATAGCTAAAGCATAACATAATGCTAACACCAAAAGGGGTTCCCGCCCAAAATGGGTTAAGGCAACCGGCCGGTTCCACTGGCTGCACAAGGTGCCCTTTTTTAACTTGAGCACCTGCCCCTCTAAATGTCTGTGCACGCCACTGCGGGCAGGTCTGAGTGTTTCAGAAACTATACTGTTCTCTACTGAGATTTTCACGCACATCCATATCTAGGGTTTACAGAGAATGCATTAGACCAGGCAATGTTTTCCATTTTTATATTGCCCAATTTTGGTGAGCCTGTGTGAATTGTAGCCTCAGTTACCTAT
Organism: Electrona antarctica; assembly: GCF_951216825.1. Classification (NCBI taxonomy): domain Eukaryota; kingdom Metazoa; phylum Chordata; class Actinopteri; order Myctophiformes; family Myctophidae; genus Electrona; species Electrona antarctica. The sequence continues at coordinate 43,558,615 of NC_136796.1, forward strand.
TCAGAAGTGACAGGGTTATAGGGATACATCACTGAGGATACGTCCCAGGTGCAGCCAAGCGATGTATTTTCTTTCTGAGGTATTCTATTTATAGTGACTCATAGGAATAGACTATGTGACAACCGGTATAGTCTGGTCTGGTGACCACCGGAGAGACGGGTGACAGCCAGAAGGTAGATGGCACCCCGGGAGCAGTATGGGTTGGCGCCCCAGCCTGCATACTCTGTGATGCAGACTGAGTGCCGCGCTACGAGCTTGTAGATCTGCTATTTTTGAAAAATCGTGAAAATGTGGCGCAAATCTTTGAATATATATTCTTTCAGAACGAAAGTTTTTAACTCAAATCTTTGCTTCTGGGGGGTGCCTGGAACAACATATTTTCAGATGGGGGTCGGCGGCCTATTACATATAATTTTGGGGGTCCTTGACAGAAAGGACTGTCATGATTTAGAAGACATTTAAAAAAAAATCCGACGTCAGGCCTAAATGGGTTAAATGGCGATTCAGCTCAAGGCGGTTGATCTCCTGGGTATAGATCATGGGGTTGCTGGGATACTACAGTAAAGTCTGATTTGGGGGGATGGAGCCAGATGGGACTGTATGTGCGGTTTGAATCATGGACCACCGCTGGGCTGGAGAACAAACAATACAACCAGCCCTGCTGCAGTCAGTCATCATGGGGCCTCAATAGCTCACTGTTGCATTCGACCGCTTTCATCAGGCAATGTGGCCGAGGCTGATATTGGTACATTGTGACTCGCAGTCCTTACGTATCTAATCTCCCAAACAGCTGGACTGATCATGCACAATGCTAGAAGGCTTTCTTACCTTTATTTGTTGTGGTTACGTCCCCACAACTACTACCTTTATTTGTAGTTGTTACGTCCCCACCAAAGAGGTCCAGGTGTTATTTTGTGCAAAAGTGCATTATTGGCTATTTCCCCTAATATAAGCCCTCAATGGGGGTTATGGTTTTTTTGTGCTAATTCAATTATTTCCATTGAAGTAAGTAGTAAAGTGTGCCGCTTGGAATACTATTTACATTATGAAGAGGGGATATATAAAAAAAAAAAGATATTTGAGCGATTGAAATAAGCGAATTAGTACGACACCCCAATGCCTCATTCAATTCAATTCATTGAGGTAGGGGAAATAGCCAATAATGCGCTTTTTGAGCATATAATTCTCCTTTAATAACATGAACTGTAGTATCCCCATTCTGGAGTAAACCCATTTGGGAAAAAAAGTTATCTTTCAGTAAAGATTTAGTCATTTCAGTGGGCCACAAAACAGGAGGGAGCCTAATACAGAGCCCTGGGGGACTCTGGTTAAGTAAGGTTAATGACTAACCCAAAGCTATGCTTCTAACCTGACTAACTAATTATGACACAGAAGTATTTGCACTGTGACCTTATCTCCATTTTGTAAACAGCTAATTATGTGGTGGTTGGTGGGGTAGGTGGAAGAGGGTGAGCAAGCTAGTGTTAATGTATGTATTTGTATATCGGTTTGTATCTTTGTACTGTATATTTTGTGTATTTGTGTACAGTATGCTTTTTTTCCTGTATTGTTTGTTTATGGGTCCCTCTAGAAAATGAGATGCTGCATCTCAAGGGGCTGTCCCTTCAATAAAAATCTGAAATCTTTTGTTATTTCTGCACTATACGCTCAATATTGTACAAGGCTAAACGAGTCCAGCTCATCTATGTAATGCAGCTCCAATCAGATAATGCTCCGGTAAACAAAACCAAAAGATCTCCAGGAAGTGCACTTGAACACTGGGGAATGTTCCAACATGTAGTTGGCCAATGTTTTTTTTGGGGGGGGGGGGGGGGGGGGGGGGTTATCTGCATAACTATGTTTTGGAAGCAATCAGTGAAAAGCTATTATTTATATTGCCTGTAATGACTAACGGAGACAGACATGATGGATACTAACAGAGAGGAGTGCAAGAAGAACACCCAAGATTCAAAAAGTGCTTTTAATATGTATATCCAAATATGTAATAAAACACAAAAATGCAGTACAGTAGTGATAACAGAAGAGTGGCGTGCAATGTGTAAACTCATATCTACAGGAAATTCTTGCAAAGCCCTTGGCCTTTCCTTCCCTTGTGTAAATGGTTCCTTACAGTACATGTACAGTATATGGCAGATAGACTTTTTCAAGCCCGAGTCATAAACAGCTTAACCCATTTTGACCTGAGATCAGATTATATAAATGTCTTCTACATCCTGACAGTTTTCTGAAAAAGCTATGTTTATGTCAGTCGTTCTTCGATTTTTCAAAAAAGTGGCACGCTACGAGCTTGTAGATCTGCTATTTTTCAATAGCTAAAGCATAACATGATGCTAACACCAAAAGGGGTTCCCGCCCAAAATGGGTTAATGCGGGGACGTGCACAGACATCAAAGGGGGCTTCAGCCCCTGCCCTTTTACCCGTCTATAAAACAACTGCCCTTTCCAGACCCTGCCCCTCTAACACCCTCTGCACGTCCCTGCTCATAAAACAGCCCTAATGGCTCTTCACTTCTACATTCCCATCATTCTCCTCTAGTCCACCATTACAACCCCACTGCACCGTCGCCAGTTTGTCTAGCCTGGCACGGCCAGACTTCACCCGCCCCTATTGCATATTAGTCTAGTAGCCAAAAAGTGAACCCAGACATGTTGAGTACACCAAGGTTTTATGTTAGAAATGTTTAGTATGGGTCCCCAGCATGTAGAAACTGCCGGATGCTAACTTGCATATGTTGAGCAATTTTCATAATATGTGACCATACCATTAACAACCTATAGAAGGCAAAATATTCAACATTTCATCATGCTTTATCTAGCATGTGATGTGTCAAACTAGGGGGTTTTCATGATGCTGAATCCATTCCAAGCATTAGTTTTGCAAAAAAACACTCATTGGGCTTAAAACGGCCATGCCCACTTTATGATGACGGCATTGGCCGCTTTTACCCCAATGAGTGTTTTTACAGCTACAGTTTGTCGGCTTGGTTCATCTACAGGGTGTCCAACAGTGTAGTTTTTGGCAGCAAATTTTGATTTTAGTTTTAGTCATAGTCTCTTCAATAGCTTTCATTTAGTTCCAGTCACATTTTAGTCACCTGGAATGTTTTGGTGTTAGTCTAGTTTTAGTCGATTAAATATCATACGATTTTAGTCGACTAAATCTACGGTTGATTTAGTCGACTAAAATGTATTTTCGCGGGCCCATTTTCACTTGCTGAAAATAGCCGATCTACAAGCTCACAACGCGTCGCAGTGAGCTTGTAGATCGGCTATTTTCAGCATGCAACAAAATGAAAAATGTCCACTAGTCCCTTCCTAACATTTTCGTCTAGTTTTTATTTGTTGACGAAATTGTCAGTATATTTAGTCTTAGTTTTAGTCATCATACCTTAGTTTTCATTTAGTTTGCATGTAGTTTGTCAGTGAAAAAAAGGTAGTTGCCGAACATTTTTCGTCTTAGTTTTAGTCGACGAAAACAACACTGGTGTCCAAAGTGCGGCCCGCGGGCCAAATGCGGCGAATTATATGCGGCCCGCAGCTTCATAACCTGAATTGTATTATGAACGGTGCGCCCAACAGTACGGGATATTGTTACATTTCCGTTTGTTTTAACCTGAGTAAAATCTTTCAGTGTTCCTTGTATTTCTTTTTTTACCTTGCTCATCTGGTTACATTGGTAACCAGATGTAAGATAAGGCTGAAAAAAAAGGCTTAGTTACACTTTTTGTTTACAGCACACACACCTGACAAAAATAAATAATATTTAAATGAAATATTGATGATGATAGTTAAATAGAATCGTTTAAATCCGAATGACCCTTGTTTGGTGTTTTAATATTTTCTAATTTGGCCCCCTTTGAAAAAACGTTTGGACACGCCCTGACTACAAGCAAGGACTCTCTAATGACTCTCTGCAGAAGAGGACTGAGCTGGACAGAATGTCTGTATGGCTTGTTCCACTTTTATGTAACTAACCACTGCTGCCCTCCTTTTCATTCCAATATTTATATTCCATGCAGGAGCCAAATTTGTTGATTTCGGTCCAGTAAGCTGGATAGGAGCCCGGCCTAGTTAAGGAATGACATGAATGGCCTAGTTAAGTCAGTCAGTAGCTCCAATATTGTTTTGTGACAACAAAGTTTGTTTCAGTTTGTTTTGAATAAAAAGCCCCCTTGGCCATTGTCCAGTGCGGTGCTGCAGATTTTGTCCGTCTGGGTTTCTGGGATTGATTTGTGCATCCACGCTACTCCTTCCACCAACCTCTTCCTGCTGCCTATCGCTACACGATTATTAATATAATACACAGTATGGGATGTGTTTAAATAATATGATAATGTGTGCCGTGTAAGGTGCCATGTGTGTCGGTCCTGCCATAATAAATGCGCATATGTGATTATTTTTATGTGTACCTCCTCTGAATGTATGCGACTATGTAAGCAACTGTAACAGTCCATGTGTGACTGGGGTCAGGTGACTGGGGGTCTAGATGGAGAGCTCACATCAACTAATGCTCTGGGCTGTCCATTACCACCCTCTGCAGCACTCCGCAAATGAGAGCAGTGCAGTTCCTCCCATGCTAGGCTCAGATGCGTGCGGTGGTCAGAATGGCCTCAGTGGTGCCTGTGTAGAAGGCCCGTAGGAAGTGGAACCTGGACCTTACGCTGAAACTTCTTCAGCCGCCTGCAGTAAACCACAGTGTGCTCGTCCCCAGGGTGAGGTCCTCTGTGACGTGACGTGGACGCAGAGGCATTTGAAGTCCCCAGGGTGAGGTCCTCTGTGACGTGACGTGGACGCAGAGGCATTTGAAGTCCCCAGGGTGAGGTCCTCTGCGACGTGACGTGGACGCAGAGGCATTTGAAGTCCCCAGGGTGAGGTCCTCTGTGACGTGACGTGGACGCAGAGGCATTTGAAGTCCCCAGGGTGAGGTCCTCTGTGACGTGGACGCAGAGGCATTTGAAGCGGCTGACTCCTTGGTCTCGCCGACAGCCCATGTTCTCCATTGTGTCAGATCGTTGACCTCTCCCCTGTAGTAGTTATCAGGCCCGTCATCGTCACGTTGTTAGAGGGCAGCGGTGGCCGAACGGTTTGCGGAGCGGTCTTGTTATCGGAAAGGTCGCCAGTTCGAATCCCCGGACCGGCACGTTAAAATTACCACCGCTGAAGTGCCCTTGAGCAAGGCATTGAACCTCTACCATGAAATGTTCTATGAGCAGGGTCTGGCTGTAAACAAGCATCTCGAGCTTAGTCCATTCACCCTGGGTAATTTTGGCCAACTGAAGCAGTGCGTGACCACGAAGTCAAGCAGGGTGTACAGGGAGTAGTAGTAGTAGTAGAGGGGGGGCCCCAGGACACAGCCCTGGGGGACTTTCAATAATCACCAGGGCCGGGTGCTCCTGTACTCCTGCTTCTGTTTGACCCAGAGTGCCCCAGTGTAACTACTCTCTCCCAGGGTGGACGACGACCACCCACTCGCGTTGTTCCTGTCCCGCTCTACCTTGAACGCGGCGGCTTTGTGATGGACCTGCACGCCTCCCGCGTGCTCTACCTTGAACGCGGCGGCTTTGTGATGGACCTGCACGCCTCCCGCGGAGCAGGACCAACTGCCCTGCGCCTGCGCGGACCTCTCAGAACGGCAGCCGCTCTCAGTGTCTGCGTCGCAAGCGGCGGCGGTTTCTCTGGCCACTACGGGGGTCTGCAGGCTGCAGAGTGCATCTTTCTTGGACGTGCACAGCGGTGGGAGAGAGAGGGGCGGGGACCTGGACAGACAAGAATAGTGGATATAAAAAGTCAAGTGGCACACACACACACACACACTAGGATAGTCCCGATTGGATCGGGTGATCGGAAATCGGGGCCGATCACGTCATTTTCAAATGATCGCAATCGGATCGGGAGCCAAAAAACGTGAGCGGGACATCCCTAGTATCAATATTATATCCATATCATGATATTAGACTGGATATTGTACTATTGTGATATATGGCATAAACGTGTTGTATAAAATATAAATATCGGATCGGGAAGAATCGGTAGATGCTCTCAGACACAGACACAGACACACACACACACACACACACACACACACACACACACACACACACACACACACACACACACACACACACACACACACACACACACACACACACACACACACACACACACACACACACACACACACACACACACACACACACACACACACACACACACACACACACACACACACACACACACACACACACACACACACACACACCGCAGTATAGGGTAAATAACTCTCTTTGTGTGTGGGGGAAAAAATGGCAAACCTGTCCGTTTGTCCCAGTGCGTGTGTCTGTCTCCCTGTGTCAGTCAACACTGGTCTCAAACCTGAGAAAGGCACACAGTGCTAACAGATAAGGAAAGGTGGGAAGACTGCAAGCCGTGGTGCCTGGGCGTCCTGCATGACCTTCCATCCTTCAGCTGACGTTGGCGACTATAGTGGCTACTAGTGGTGATTTTGACAGCACATTTTGGTTTCGTTTTTTGAAGAGAATTTGTATTTACTTTTAGTCATATTTCTGTCATCTGAAATGCTTTAGTCAGTGTTTAGTGTAGTTTTAAATCTAAATCTACAGTTGATTTTGTCGACTAAATGTGTTTTGGCAGGCCTTGATGGTGTCGTAATGCCTGATTTTACACTTGGTTGCACTCTGAAAATAGCCGATCTACTAGCTTGTAGATCTGCTATTTTCAGAGAAACATACAGCTAAAATGACTTCTCTTTCAGTTTTTTTTGTCCACTAGTGCCTCCCTAACATTTTAATCTAGTTTGTATTTGTTGACAAAATTGTCAATATATTTAGTCATAGTTTTAGTCATCATGGCTTAGTTCTTATACACAGCCACTCACCTGGGAGTGTGAAGGTGCTTCTCTCCTGTCGTCCCAGAAGGAACCCCACATCTCTGCGGCTGAAGTGACGACTGTAAAGGTTGGCTCCAGCAACCAGGCCCTGTTGGCTACCAGAGGAGACCAAGAGACGAGCAGGAGACAAGGGAGAGTGATCCAAGAACACAGGGCGTAGAGGAGGGGGGTGTAGTGTAGAACAGAAAGCGAATAAAAATAATAATAATCATAATTAGCAAACAGAAGAAAATTATAAAAGTATAAAATAAGTATTTTAAAATGGTCAAAATAAAAAAAAAATATGTTGAAATGAATTGTGGAAAAGAGGAACTTGAATGGAACTTCTTCCATCGGCCTTGAAATAACGCTATACGTTTGCACAGGTTTATTGAATTTATATAATACAAACTTCTAAGTATGCCAGTCAATATGAGATTAATAAAAAAGGCAACTTCGCATATGCAATTTTGTGGGAGACGGTTTAATGCATTCTGAAAAAAAAGGCAAGCAGAGAGATAAGATCCAGCCATCGCATATTCCCGTTTGACAGGTATAACGACTAACGAGGTTTTAAAAACATCTAAAAAGGAGACGGATATGGTCTTTCCTTCTTCTCTCCCAGTCTGTCCAATGTGTCCATGTAGTCCAAATAACACAGTGGCACACCAGACTCTCTCTTTGACAGAGAAACTGGCGATCAAGCTAAGAAAGTCATTCCTTTAAAAGGAAGAGGCAACACCGGAGGTCAGAGGTCTGGTCATTGGAAGCCGAGCTGAGATCGATTAAGGGAACTATATTGAACATTGAGCAGAGGGATTCAAAAGTGAGCGTGTCGAATGTATGAAAGCGGACAAAATAATAATAAAATGAGGAAAAAGCATGACAGATGTTTTCAAACGGGATCAGACACAGCGGAGGGCATGGAGAGAGACAAGAGAAAGGAAGACACGTGTTTAGAAAGTCCACAAAGAAAGCAGGCAGTCATCTACAACAATCAGGTAGGGAAGCTGAGATGGTAACGGGTACGCCGGTCGCCCCCTTGTCCATCTCGCCCCACTACTCTACCTAGCTGTAAATTACAAACATAATTCACGTTGGTGATTATATAAAAAGGTATTATCATATTAATTCAACATTGTTAAGTTCACTCTGTATATCCACGGGCATAATAGCATGATGATGCCATTACAAAACATGGGCTACATGGAAGAAATGTGTTTAATAACACGAAATTAACTGCTAGAAGGTCCTAAATTAACTTAATTAAGCAGTCACCGACCGTCTCTGTGTCATGTTATTCTTTCTTAATTTTACAGAGTATAGAGATCGACTACTATAAAATCAAATAAATCCATATACAAGATCATTTCAGATAGGGAGGGAAATACTAAATTAACTAACAGTTTAAGTGCCAGGGACGTTAAGACGATCCCGTTTTCACTATGTACTGAGTGCCAGGGACGTTAAGACGAGCAAAAAATAAATATATAATATATATATTTTTTTTATTATTATTTGTTTGAATCCATGTTTTTGAAAATTCCTCTAATCTGGTGTACAGGTTATGACATGCACATTACATGCACAATAGAATTACATTTTCTTTCTTTTATTTATAATGGGAAAAGTGGCAGGACCAGGACCAAAACTGGTGTCCACCCCTGGCACCCAAAGACTACATTAAAACATTTCGCGGGGGCGAGTCGGCAAAGGGGCGAGTCTATTGGTATTCGCAGAGAGAGGGTGAGGGAAGCTGAGATCAGAGAGAGCAGCTGAGGGCCATCTCTTTGTACACAGTGAACAATAGCCAACTAACAAGAGGAATGTGGCAACCCACTGCCAAGCCCAGCAGACCTGGCACTCATACAGAGACTACAGTCACCTTTCTACTGCACTCTTTAGCTGCTTTACTTCCTTTTCCACTGCAAACAGGAACGCCTCAGTGAAGCATGGTTGTCATAGTGATGTCCAAAGCTTAGCGTAGGACAGAGCTAAATGCCAAAGTTAAAGATATAGATGTCTACAGACCGGTACAGTCCAACTATTTCTGATAACACCTAACACAGGTGATACAAGCATGCAATTGAAAAAAAAAGCTAAGCCCCTCCCCAAACTGCTATGGTCCAATCACAGCTAAGCATAACATGGGTTAGAGTAAAAAATAAATGGTGCATTTATATAACGCCTTTATCCAAGGTGCTTTACATAGATTGTGCATTACATTCACCCATTCACACACACATTCATACACCGATTGCGGCGGAAGCCACGCAAGGTACCAACCAGCACATCGGGAGCAATTTGGGGTTCAGTGTCTTGCCCAAGGACACTTCGACATGTAGACAGGAGGAACCGGGATTCGAACCGCCGACCCATGGATCATTGGACGACCTGCTCTACCTCTTGAGCCACAGTCGCCCCAAACCTCTCCACCAATAGTTTTCCATTGTTTTAAAAAAGAAATGTCTCACACATATTTTTCCAGTGCATATGCGGCAGGCCTCGTTGACAGATTTGGACGAGATTTTTGAAGGTCTAGTTCCAAAAATGAACCAGTATTTAATGTGTAAAATCCATGATAATTTACATTGGAATGAATGAGACCAGCTGGAAAGTGTCCAAGTGGGAGTGCTTTGCTAAAGGTGAATTGTTCAATATTGATTCATTTTAGATTTTCAACGGCGAGTTTTTTTTTTTATTGCATTTGTGAGCTTCCATGCAGTATAGGGGGAGTCAGTGACACAATTAGGTTTAGTGACGATTCTCTCTGTCTTTTTTACGATTAGTTTTGGGGCTTTTATGCCTTTATAGGACAGTAGACCGACACGCCGACACGCTGCATTTGCAGCTTAGGTGCCCAGACCGCTACACCAGTGGCCCGCCGCCTGCAGGCCAGTGACCATTCTCTCTGGCTAAACGGTAGCCTGCAGTATTTTCACCAGGGACGTGCACACACACTAAACTAGTTACTACTACTACTACCACTACTACTACTACTACTACTACTACTACTACTAGGCTTCAGCCCCTGCTTTAGTTGGCAGCGGTGGCCGAACGGTTTGCGGATCGGTCTTGATACCGGAAGGTCGCCAGTTCGTATCCCCGGACCGGCACGTTAAAATTACCACCGCTGAAGTGCCCTTGAGCAAGGCATTGAACCACTACCATGAAATGTTCTATGAGCAGGGCCTGGCTGTAAACAAGTATCTGATGCTTAGTCCAATTACCCTGGGTAAATATAGTAACTTTGCTTTGCTTTGCCCTTTTACCCGTCTGTAAAACAACTGCCCTCTCCAGACCATGAATGCAGCATTTACGGTGGTAAAAGACATGCAAATGCCTCTCCTTTCCATGCCATGCCGGAACGGAAGGCAGCATTGCGTTTATTTCCAAAGTCTCCTGAACTTGGAAAAACTCCAACATGCCTTTAACACCACGCAAGATGCACTCATCTCACTCAAACTCGTCCTGAACGCCAGTAAAACCAAATTGGTTTTCTTTACAAAAAATAAAGCTAACTTCCCAATGATCTGTAGGAAAAGGATTGTTGAAGCTATGTCAGTTCTGGACTACGGTGATGTAATTTATAGAAATGCTGCCCATACCACTCTTCTACCCCTAGATACAGTTTATCACTCAGCACTTAGGTTTATCACTGGTGAAAGCTACAGCACTCGCCATTGTACCCTCTATGACAGGGTAGGTTGGTCTTCCCTCTCCGAGAGGAGAACCAGGCACTGGCACCAGTTTATTTTTAAAGCTATTGAGGGGAAGTTACCACCCTACAGTTGGAGGCCATCGATACTGTCCTTTTCTTTTTGCTGAGGTTTGCGTGATCTGCGCAAAAGGACAGTTAACCCATTTTGGGCGGGAACCCCTTTTGGTGTTATAATTTAGCTATTGAAAAATAGCAGATCTACAAGCTCATAGCGCGCCACCGAGTGGCGCGCTACGAGCTTGTAGGTCTGCTATTTTTGAAAAATCGTGAAAATATTTATTTCAGAAAACTGGAGGATTTAGAAGGATTTTTAAAAATTTTGAGGTCAGGCCTAAATGGGTCAAATGATAAGGGACAATATCGGTGGCACCCAACTGTACATCACGTTGCTGCTAAACTGGAAAAGAAGTACTCGTCAGACCCGTTCAAGTGAATGGGCCACGAATGAAATGAAAATGAAAATCGGTACCCCAATATCATCATCATCATACTATAATTCTGACAATGTCTGAATGTCTGAATGTGTGTGTCTGTCTGTCAGAAACACCGCCGTATCTCCTCACTGCCTGCACCAATCACTCCCACTTTTCACACAGGCATTGTATAATATGGAGGTCTTAACGAAGCCCTTTTTTCGATTTTACACATTAATGACTAATAATGAATTTATTAGTGAATTAGAAATGCGAAAACGCAATACCCCCTGCGGCCACAAGGGGGGGGCAATATCTCACAACGGGTAAGGGCTAGTATGGACAATTTAATAACCTGCTTCTGAACCTCCCTACCTCAATATGTAACCGTTTTTAACTTATGTTTTGTTTCACTGTCTGTATATCATGTCTCTATGGCTGCCTTACATGTAGATTTGATTTGTGTTTTATATCTGTCTTAAATTGTTTTTATATATATATAATCTCGTCAGCATTGCAAATGAGGGGGAACCTCAATGCTCTTTTCGAGAATAAATAAAGGTTTCAATCAATCAATCAATCAACTTGAACGCAGCATTTTGCGTTGAACAAATTTGTTTAGAAATCCATGTCGTGCACCACATCTCCACTAGCTAAAGAGTGCTGAGTTGTGCCCCGAAAATAGCTGATCTACAAGCTCACAGTCACAACGCGTCGCGCTGCTACTATGAATCAAAAACATTTGAGTAGATAAACACTTCAGAGAGACACTGCCATGCACAAATCTTCCCCACTCACTCCCTGTAAATCAGTGGTTCCCAAAGTGGGGTCCGGGGACCCCTAGGGGTACTTGAGGGAGTTCCAGGGGGTCCCCAGCTAAATGATATTTTGGAACCAAATGGACCCTTATGGGTCTGTAACTCTGAGAGTGTACAAATGGAACCAAATTGGAAATGCCATTAAATGGGAGTCCGTAGACCAGGGTTCCCCAATTAATTTTCCTCGAGGGCCATATTTTGACTAGGGTACCAGGCTGGGGGCCGAGTCCGCACGCGTGAGGTCGAGGTCTTGCCCTGAAAATTCATTTTCAGGGCAGGACCCCATTTGAAAAGGATGCCCAGTTTGACATGCATAGGCTACTGACCCCCATTTAATGCCATTTATATCTGGGACCCCCCCCCCCAAAAAAAAATAAAACAAAAAAAAATAAAAAATGTTTGTTTTTTTTTAAATTCTTCCGCGGGCCGCAAGGGGGCGCTCCGCGGGCCGCAAATGGCCCGCGGGCCGCCTATTGGGGAACCCTGCCGTAGACTAATGCATGTCAAACTGGGGGTCCTTGAAATGAAAATAGTTGTAAATCACTGCTAGACATGTACAAATCTTCTCTTATGGGGGGTCCCTGGCATATCTTTTCTAATGGGGGTCCGTGGGCTAATTAGTGTCATTTTGGGGGTCCTTGACATGAAAAAGTTTGGGAACCACTGCTGTAAAAGGTCCAAGCTGTTCTTCCTCACCTGGTGCGTCTTGCCCTGCAGTTGTCGATGAGCGGGGAATGTGGGGTCTGGCCCGTGTAGCCCCCAGGGGCAGGAGCTGATGGCATGGCGGGGCGCTGGGGCTGCGGCTCCCTGCTGGGGGACGACCCCACGCTGAGGGAGCGCGAGCACTGGGAGGATGCCGACCGTTGGGGAGAGAGGGGGGGAGGCGCGGGGCGAACAAACGGCCAGGGACGGACCCTCCGCTCCTCGCGCACAACTGGGGAGAGGAGAACAAGACAACAGTCAGTGAAAGTTCAATTCAAGGGTCAAGATGTGCGACTGCATTAAGAGTTTAACAAGAGCTATAAAAAAACGGAAAAAAAGACACTGTCTATTATTATATTCAAAGACCTATTGCAGAGACACAAAACTGTCATTAACCAGGATATCATGTGTGTGACCTGTCACCTGTGTATGTGTTTAATCTCACATATAGCCTACTTACTACTAACTAGGCTAATTTCAGCATGATCAGTTTCTTGTGCACACTGACAGCAGGCCAAATTATTTTCGTTATTGACCCGTTTCCACTGTCCCATAAGTCTTTGCGTTTTGTGTGTGCAAAACTTCCTCTTCCTGTTGCTGCTGTGGCCAGTGCCAGATTTTGCAAGAATTTAAAAAATAATAATTTGGGGACCCCCTCAAAATAATTTGGTGACCCCCCCGAGGGGTCGCAACCCACGGGTTGAGAACCCCTGCCCTAGGCCAATAGCTTGAAGTTTGTTTTCCTGCACAGGTTAAAAACTACATCAGGGTAAAAACATGCGAGGCTGACCTTATAGTACATTATGATGTAAGCAATGCAGCTGCAGCTAATAAAAGCACTAATGGTGGGTGTGTTAGATTTAGGTGTGCCAATTAATGTGCAAGTATTGGTCCCTTTGTACCAAAAAGCCCTGCAGCACCGGGCCGAAAATAGCAGAGATGAAGAAGTGGGACATCTTGTCAAACTAATGATATTGCATCAGGAAAAAAAAAAGAAAACACAGCAAGGACCTTTCAACAAAGTCTGGATTGTGTAACTATTATTATTATTATAGTAGATGGGGTCATCTTAAGATCGTTTCATATAAGCATTGTGGTCCAAAAATAAACAAGCTGTCTCGGCGTTGTCGTCAGGGAGGTGTCTCTGTATGATATCGTTTGCGACAGTCAGCCACTCATACATGATACAGTCTGTTTCTAGCGAAGATGTAACTAATTCAGTAGCAGTAACAATAGCGTTTTCTCTCAGTCAGTTGATTCTTCATATCCATATGAGTGAAACGGCCGGGATGACATGTTTATTTTTCAAACAGTTCTTAAATCAGGCTAAAATCTAAAAGGCTAGAGTCTAAAATCCCCCTATGGGGATAACAATGCGAATAAAAAGTACATGAACCCGTGGATTTGCGTCCTCTACCGATATTGACGTCAGACTTCGGTGCTCTATACAGGAACGAATAGTTTTCATAATCCTCATGGGGGCCTATAACAGACGTGTTAAGGTGTCAGACTTGGATGGTTAGAGTGGCGCGATTACATACAAAGTCAATGCAAGACGAGAATTGCGCGAACGAGCGCGACCTGATGCGGCACAAACGGGACGAACCGAGGCGAATATATATTCAGGTCCAATTCCTCATGGGGCCGAGATCCCTGGTCCAATTCCTCATGGGGGCCCTGGCCCCCCGGCCCCCACAGACTCTACGTCACTGGCTCTATATGTGTGTATGTACAGTACTGTGCAGGATGTCTCACCCTCTCTCTCCATTAGCGAGTACGGTTTGATCTCTCCTTCCTGCTTTTTTGGGGGAGCCTTTCTCCACTGTGCCACTGTGGAAGGGAGGAGAGTCAGTCACCATGGAGATAAAAACCAAACATTCTAGTGGAAGGTTGGAGGATCTCACCCCTCCCCTTTACTTGCGCTCCAGCTTCTGTCAATACAATACTATTGACATAATATGATCATAAAAGCAAGTCACATAAATATTATGTCCCCAACCTCCCTCGTAAAATAACAGGTAGCAATATATGGTAGCTAGTGGTTAAGGGAAACGGTATCGTAAAACAGGATTCATTTGTTATTCCTAACATCTTGGACAGTTAAGGCCGATTTATATTATAATTGGTTGTATATATTGTATCATGCATGGAAAATAGCCAACTGGCAAGCTCACGACGAGTTGCACCATGACACGTTGTGATCTTGTACAGTAGATCTGCCATTTGTGATGCACAACACTGGCACGCAGCTAAGTATATATTAACTATAAATCAGGCTTTAGCCCCAAACGTTAACCCATAGAGCCAAGACTTTCAATGGTAACAAAAGGCACTTCCTAAAGCTGTACGGCTTCTGAATTCATGAATAGCAGAATAGCCGTTTGATAGTTCCCTTGGCTAGGGAGGGACACATATTATTCTGACATGATAAAGCCAAGCTCATTCGTCTTATTATGTTTGAGATAATCAGTGTTCTATACTTTGACTGCCATCTTAAAACTTTTCAATTCCCTTAAAGTAAGTAAGATGTAATTTAAGTGTACATTATCACTGTTACATTACACACAGAACGGGAATAACTACTACTACTACTACTACTACTACTACTAAAAATAATAAATAAATATTAAATAATAATCATGGTAGGAGGGGAAGGGTGTTTATTTTTGCTGTTGTTCTTTTGCTTTTCAGGAAATAGAGCTAATTTGGGAGTAAAGGCTTAAAACAAACATTGTACGAGTCCCCTACGCGTTACTCCCTGACTTACAGGAGCGGCTCTACAAGTGTACACAACGTTTATCGGAGAAGATACTGGATAGTCTTTTTCAGAAGCTCTGTTGACAGGGTCCAGAGCAGCCCCTGGTTTCTAAGAGATTTGGGGAAACATAGTTGTTCATGTTTAACGTATTACTTGGCAGTCTATGGTCATAGGAATACCATGTGTGAATTCTGTTTTAAAAGTAACGTTGTCTGGCTCCATTACAACAAAGCGACAAACACTTGCGAAACCTCAGAGGGACAAGTATATCAAGCAGCTTCATTCCTACTGGTGGGAGGTTTGCTTGCAGGGACGTGCAGAGAGTGTTAGAGGGGCAGGGGGCTGAAATCCCGTTAAGAGGGGCACTTTTGGACAAAAATAGCGAAAATAGCAGATCTACAAGCTCACAGCGCGTCGCAGAGAGCTTGTAGATCAGCTATTTTCGGGGCGCAACCCAGCACTCTTTAGCTAGTGGAGATGCGGTGTGTAAAGACGTGGATTTCTAAACAAATTTGTTCAACGCAAAATGCTGTGTCCGAGTTCAGGAGACTTCGGAAAAAAATGCAATTCTCCTAGAATGCTGCCTTCCGGTAAGGCATGGAAAGGAGTGGCATTTTGCACTTCTTTCACCATAGTTAAATGCTGCATTCGTGGTCTGGAGAGGGCAGTTGTTTTACAGACGGGTAAAAAGGGCAGGGGGCTGAAGCCCCCTTTGACGTCTATGTGTGCATGTCCCTGGAGGTTTGTTTGTTAGGGGGGCTATCTGAGGTAGCCATGGCAACCCGACACCTGGATCCCCGGGACGGGGTGCAATGGGTCCAGCACTGTGTTGTCACTATAGATACATGATATACAGTGACACATACAGGACCCAGCTGGGAGAGGAACAAGCGGTGATGGGGAGGCGGAGCAGGGGCTGAGGAGATTATCTCCAAATAATGACAGGAAGAATAGTGAGCAAAACAGCATGAGATAAAACAGGTGGCCCTGATATTTAAACAGAGAGAGAGAGAGAGAGAGAGAGAGAGAGACAGAGAAACCGTACAGGAAGTTGGATGCTTGGGGAGCAGGGGAGTGGCAGGGGGGGAAAGAGGGATATATCAGTAAAAGAAAGAGATTTAAAAGTCCTTACAAAAATCCGTACATTCCCTGATCCGTCAGAGGAGAGGGAGGCGAGCCTGGGAGAGTTTAGTGAAACAGAAGGCGTTTGGAACTGGAATAACAGCACAGAGCTCTTTCCACACTTAAAAGGTTTCTCTACAATGTGTGGGATCTTTGTGGTTAAAAAAAAGAAGGATCAGAATTTATTTTCCAGATTAGACACATTAACACAATTAGTTGACAAAATTGGTTCGGTGTGGTACTGGCAATAATAATCCAGTACATCTTTATCTAAAACTACATAATCATGCACAACATGGTGTTTCATAAGTGAGTCGGACAGTCTGCCAAAAAATATTCATGAGCTTCCTTTTGACAGTGAGTGAATTTTACAGTCGGATCAAAGATAAAGCAGTACGATTTGGCTTGGCATGCTGCCTCCGCCGTGAGAGAAGAACGGGAATACTGTAGCAGCTAACCACAGAGAACGAGTGAATCCCAGCAGCAGGCAATGAGGAAGTAATGTTTCTAAGTGCCACAGGCCACCCACTCCACATTGGGAATAACGTGAAGAAGGCATTAAGAGGGGAATGCACACCCACGTTCATTCTACACACCCATGGTTACCACCACAGACCTAAAAAAAAACAAAGCAAAAGCACGAGACACTGCCGAGAAGTTACCTGATCTGTTAAGGAAGAAGCCATCAAACACTACAAAGTTGTTGACCTGGAGAGAAAAGAGATGAGAGATGACCTTTATGAAAAGACAAAAAGAAAGACATCGGCTCCATCACTTGGCATCATGACAACTTTGATAAATGATCACGTCCGCAGGGGAAAGTACCATGAGAACAAAGCCATTAACCTCCAGAACCCAGAAGGACGAGTCAGGTTTTAGAGGTTATTTCACTTAGAGAGGGAACTTTAGGGACGGCCCGAGACATCCTGCAAATTGGCTACCGTACTTTCGCAATTCTTCCCATTTTGACCTGAGATCAGATTCTAAAAATGTCTTCTACATCCTGACAGTTTTCTGAAAAAGCTATGTTTCTATGTCAGTCGTTCTTCGATTTTTCAGAAATAGCAGACCTACAAGCTCTAAGAGCTTGTAGATCTGCTATTTTTCAATAGCTAAAGCAGGGGTGCCCACACTTTTTTGACTTGAGAGCTACTTTCAAAATGACCAGCTCAACATGATCTACCCACCAAAAACATAATACCATTGCTGAAAATGGCTTTGGAATAGCGGCGCTGGCATTACATTTATGCACGTGGAATGGGAAAGGGGAGAAATGAAATAGGCAGTTTTTTTTGTATTTCATTTGTAATCTGACATTTTTGCGCAGCAACACACTTGAAAACAAAGTATTGCATTGACCCTTTTTTATGTCAGTCAAACAATCAAGTAAACTTAATTCAAAAATTGTTTTTAGATTTAAATTAAATATTCTTTAGGGGCATGTCATGTGATCTACCTGCACAGCCATTGTGATCTACTGGTAGATCGCGATCTACCTTTTGGGCACCCCTGAGCTAAAGCATAACATAATGCTAACACCAAAAGGGGTTCCCGCCCCAAAATGGGTTAATGGGGCTTATCATCATCCCGACACTCAGCATGTCACACTGTAACATCTATTTAGAGCTATAGATTTTAAAACCATAGACCCATTTCCAAGTCCTGGAAGTATACTTCACAACTACTATACACTTTAAGAGTTTAAGAGTAAAGACAGTAGAATCTAAATATAGCCAGGAAGACCACTGACTGCAGTCACAACAACATGAGTAACTGTTACAAAAAAAGGGAGATGACCGCATCAGATAAAAGAACAATGGAATGCCATTTTCATGTGTCTCCCCCGAGGCCAGGTTGAGACATAGTCACATCATCTGAAAGTTCAATTCCAGGGTCAAGATGTGCGACTGCATTAAGAGTTTAACAAGAGCTATAAAAAAAACAGAAAAAATACACTATTATTATATTCTGTCAACCTGTCATTAACCAGGAGATCATGTGTGTGACCTGTCACCTGTGTATGTGTTTAATCTCACATATAGCCTACTTACTACTAACTAGGCTAATTTCAGCATGATCAGTTTCTTGTGCACACTGACAGCAGGCCAAATTATTTTCTTTATGTTACAAAAAAGGGAGATGACAGCATCAGATAAAAGAACAATAGAATGCCATTTCCATGTGTCTCCCGAGGCCAGGTTGAGACATCTGTTGTTATATATATAGTCACATAGTCACATAATATGTTGTGAAGCTTCGACGTCAGAGACTGGAAGCCCAGAGGGGTAAAATAAGGCAGCATATCGTACCTGAGGGACACTTTCTGTCAGGCAAAAATGCTTTGCCAGGAAAGACAGGAATTTCGGGGAGGGCCTGTCGTAAGCCATCAACACAGGTTGCAAATTCTTGTGCTAGATAAGGAAGAAATATCACATATAAATATATGTTACATACATACAGTAGTGTGTACATATCGTTGCTGTCAGGAGGAAACCACCCAACTCCATTTTTGAGGTTTTTGATTGTTTTGCATAAATCAGTGCTATTGGACACCCTTTACGTCTGTGTGTTGTTTCTAAAAGATTGAACCAATGGAAAGTAGTAAAAGTGCCGCTTGAAAACAAAACAAGCAGGGGCGCAGGTGGCGCAGTCGGTGCTGGGGACGCTCCTCCGCGTGCGTCATCAGGGCCCATACCCAAGGCGGGGTTGACAAAAGGGCCTTTCTGTGTGGAGTTTGCATGTTCTCCCCGTGTCCCCTAGGGTAGGTACCGTGGAAAGAGGTAGGGCCCGCCCCGCACACCATTCTTTTGGTAAAGAATTACTTTATTGAATAAACGACAACGTTTCGATCTTAGTAGTAGTAGCCTGATAGAGAGGAAAGGAACTGGTCCGAATAACGTGTTCCTTCTACGCGCTACGTCCAACCGGGGAAACTGACCCCCTGTCAGGTGAAAAGAAGCGGTTGGACTCCTCATGCAGTGAAGGAAACGTGGTCAGTCCGTTGCTCTCCCCAGGTTGGCAGAGGGAGTGTAGCGCCCAGGATTACACTAGACTAGACAATTGACACTGGGTGAAATAAAATGGGTTACAAAAATCATGGGATAAAACTAAGTAAGTAAAAACAAAACAAGCCAGGTGACTGCTTTTGCAATCAGAGCTCCGAGTCCGACACTTTGGAATGCCCTACCCGAGGAGATAAGGCTTGTTGTCGAGTCTGTGACTCTTCTTCTTAAAAGTCATCTTTATAAAGCTGCTTTCAACCCCCAGCCTTCTTAGTTTTAAATGTATTTTTTTATTTCTTGCTTCCGTTATTGTTATGCGTCGTTTTTTCTTTGTGTTGTGGAAATGTGGAGTGACACCGTTCTTGAAAGGTGCTACACAAATAAAGGTTATGTATTTGTATTATCTAAAAAAACCACTGGTACAATATCCTATATGTATAATGTATTCAGTAGAAAATATTTCTTAACAAGCTAGTCTCTAGGCTTTATGATAAAGACGTCACACAAATGGTTGCCAGGTGGAATGGCTCAGAGGAGTAATTAATACTATGACATCATCAGATGAGGGGCTAGCTTGCATTTGTAAACATGGTTCATTACAAGGTGTGTCTCCACACGCAAAAAAGATTATGTTATTATGTTAACACCACGTTGTTTTTGTCTTCAATAAGATATCGCTGCCAAGATCAACATAAAGAGCCCTCCAGGCACATTCCATGGCATGCAACGTGGTTTCTACCTACGGGTTACCCTGCCCTGGGCTAGGTGTGGCTCACCTGCAGAATGAATTCAAACAGTTCGAGCCCATAGCCGTGTCGCTGCAAGTTCTCACAGATGAAGAAATCCAGGATACACAGTGGCTCAGCCTCTATGTGCGCCCCCCGCTGGTCCTGAGGAGCAATTACAACAAAAAAAGGATTTGCATTTATTACAGGGGGTCATGAAGTGCACCCGATTCGAATGCTGGCATCAACCCATAAAATCACCAGTATGTTACTCATCAGTAAATCATGATGAATCCCATAGCATACAGTATGGTAAATGGTGCATTTATATAGCGCCTTTATCCAAGGCGCTTTACATAGATTGTGCATTACATTCACCCGTTCACACACACATTCATACACCGATGGTGGCGGAAACCATGCAAGGCACCAACCAGCACATCAGGAGCAATTGGGGGTTCAGCGTCTTGCTCAAGGACACTTCGACACTAACTCTGGGTTCGAACTGGCAACCTTGCGGTTACCATCCAGCCACTCTACCCCTGAACCACCACCGCCCAGTATGGTGTACAGTATGGGTGTACTGTATACTACCAGATGCCATGACACATGGTCTTGGAAGGGCCAATTCATACGTTGTTGTATGACCTCATCTTTAGACTAGAATGACTGAAATCAGAGTTATTTTAGTCATGCGAGTCAAGTATAAATTAGGTACACAAGTTGTTAGGAAATGCTAGCATTACCAGTCGTCTAACCACAAAGACTGAAATAGTCAACATATGGAGAGAAATGCATGGAAACTTACAAGCAGAAATAGTTTTTTGTAGCCGACCTTGAGAAATCCCACCGCAGCCCCACGTCCTCTGTGTGTGGGAGAGAAGGGGTGAGGTGTTGACTGGGTGCAGGTCAAAGGAATGAGTAAGACTAAGCTTTGAACAGCTTTCGTACGTAGTCAATGGAAAAGTGGGCGAAGCCAGTGACAACAAAGTGTCACAAATCAGTGACTCATTAACCTAGTTTTGTTTTAATTTAATCTGAACTACATCTGTGAACATGTCATGGGTTGGGTTCCATCCGTCCATGGATGGATGAAAATGAGCTCTATGCTAAATCAGACATATATTTACACCTAATCATGCATCTACAGCAGTGGTTCCCAAAGTGGGGTCTGGGGACCCCCAGGGGTCCTTGAGGGAGTTCCAGAGGGTCCCCAGCTAAATGATAGTTTGGAACCAAATTAACCCTTATGGGTCTGTAACTGTGTGTACAAATGGTCCATTTGGTTCCATTTGTACACTCACAGAGTTAAATTAACATTGATTTTACAATATAAATTGGGGGTCCCAGAGATAGTCATTAAATGGGGGTCCGTAGACTAATGCATGTCAAACTGGGGGTCCTTGAAATTAGACTGGTTGAGAATCACTGCTATAGAGCCGTAAAAACCTTCTCTTATGGGGGGTCCCTCCCTGGCATGTCTTTTCAAATGGGGGGTCCCTCCCTGGCAATTTGGGGGTCCTTGACATGAAAAAGTTTGGGAACCACTGATCTACAGTATATGCAACTCATTGTAATACAGTATCGACGCAAGCTGTAAACAAGTATGTCTGGGCTGGGTCGGTGTCTGAGTGTACACTGTACAGTAGTTACAGTATGTGACAACAGTGACATACCCGTTGCGCTCTCCATCCTTGAATAGATAGAGATGGTGCTTGTTGGACTGCAGCTTGGAGGCGGTCGTTATTGGCGCTGGCAACTGCTGGGCCTGTGGAAGGGAAGCAATTAACCACAATTAGACGTGTTATTTCAGTATGCCAGCTGCACAGCAGTAATAATACACAGCAGTCAAGCCTCCTAGACAAGAGCATGCAGTCACAGCGAGGCCTAAATGGTAAATGGTGCATTTATATAGCGCCGCCCTTTATCCAAGGCGCTTTACATAGATTGTGCATCAATTCACCCAGTCACACACACATTCATACACCGATTGCAGCGGAAACCATGCGAGCCAGGCACCAAGCAGCACATCAGGGGTTCAGAGTCTTGCTCAAGGACACTAACTCTAAAGTATAACATAACGCTTAAAACACCAAAAGGGGTTCCCGTTCAGAATGTGTTAATCGCTGACCCGTAAACACTGCGTCGAGTCAGAA
Organism: Electrona antarctica; assembly: GCF_951216825.1. Lineage (NCBI taxonomy): Eukaryota > Metazoa > Chordata > Actinopteri > Myctophiformes > Myctophidae > Electrona > Electrona antarctica. The sequence continues at coordinate 43,580,939 of NC_136796.1, forward strand.
CCTTGTAGGGAGCCCTCCCTCACACTTCCACGCCGGCTCCGGGCTCGCCCATGCTGCTGTGTAGGCCTACTGTAGTATATTGTACACTACATGCGGCCATAAATGTTTGGAGCTCCCTGTAATAAACGAGCGGTGCACATGCAGCCATTAATGCACTTCCAAGAAGGAATGTGCATGGGGCATATATATTATATCTGGAGGGGTTAAGCTTTTCATGCACAATGTATGCAGCCAGGCCTTAAATGGAAGCATCTTCCTGCTCTTGCTCAAACAGTACATACTGTACCTAGAGGGCAAATGGTACCAATATAGTCTTCTTATCTACACTGCGTGAAAAACATTGATTGTGGGGAGCCATACTACAGACAGACCCCTACCTAGTACTTACCCTACATATGCCTATACCCAGTGTGCTACATCATATATTTATATACTATCAAAGTGCATCCTAGGTTTGAATTCATTATTCATTATGCAAGTAGAAAGACCCCCCCCCCCCCCACACACACACACACACACACACACACACACACACACACACACACACACACGAGAGAAACAGTTGCACCTTAGCTGAGGCTTTCCCAAGCTCATCAATAACAGTGGCGATTTGGACTTGCAGATCAGGCCTAAAACAAAGAGAGAGAGAGAGAGAGAGAGAGCGAGAGAGAGAGAGGTCACTTACAGTAAGGATTATGATTGATGATGACTGGGATTTAATGCATGACGTCACGTACTTAAGGGTGTGTTGAAGGGCTGTCCCACAAAATGCAACAAGCCAACAATGGTTGAATGGTTGGTTACAGTGCAACCTAAACCTACCTTCCTATGCTTTTTCGACCAGCAACCAACTCCTGGTCCAACACGGAGATTCTCTCGGAGAAAAGATGGTTTATATCAAAAGGGAATTCCATAGTGTTGACTGAATACAGCAATGAGCCAACCTCAGTAGCAGCAGAGATGCGGACGGTAGAGATCAGATCCTCCTGCAGGTGCTAGCGTGGATGATCGGCCTCGATATCTGTGCAAAAACACCCTCCAAAAGCAACCTGGAAGAAGAATACTAGTCTAAAACATTGCATTGGCTGTACAGCCTGACCCTAACTAAATGAACAGTTCAGTTGGGGATGCAGAGAGCCAGGCACTGCAGGCTAATTCCATTGTGTCACTCACTGCAGCTCCATTGTGTCTGTCTGTTGTACTTCACACACACAGCCACTACCCCGCGACGTCAACCGAAATACGTCCAAAACACGCGACGCCAAATTAATGGGTCGCATATTTTAGCCCTGTTTGAATTGGTTTTAATACTCAAATAACTAATTCGAATAACATTTCTAACGCAAAAGACTAACATTACATATATAAATGACTGTGTGTCGGCCAAGACCCTAATTTATAGGTTATTTTAGCTTTTATTTTGTTTTATTGTGCACACTTCGTTCGTGTGTTACGGTAAAGTGCATCGCAGCTGTGATTCACTGCGTTGCTAGGTAAACAGTTCCTCCCCCCTTAGCAACACACCCCAAGATAAAGATACACATTCTAAAGGTGGTTGGTTACTTACTACTAATTGAATACTCGTAGAAGATCACATGTTGCGTGTAAGCATTTCGTTGGGGCATCTTGGTCAATCTTATAGGGTCAAATGTCAACATTTTTATAGAAGCAGCAGAATATTGAAGCTCCAACTACAAGCTTGTCCACATGGTGGCGCTGCGTGCACAATTTGTCACTTTTTTGAGTTGTCAGCCATGTGACCACCATCTAAACAAACAGCAACCCATTTATTATCAGAAGTATGAATTGAACATGGTGGACCCTGCTGTAAACAAGTGTAATGCTTAATTGGGTCGTCCACTCACAGTTAACAGCCTTTGTATTGAGTTTGTGCTTGAAATGTACTGTAATTCTGCAAACTGTTAATAACATTTTCAATCAATCAATCAATCAATGTGATGAATAGTTTGATTGAGATAATTATTACATTTTTCTTTGGAAGAGCTTCTCCCTTTTATGGTCGGTCAGTGGTATTGTTACCACTAGTGTACAAGTGTCAAAACTGCTCTCAAAGGGCACCTAAGGACGGCTGCAATTCGAAACTGGCCCCCATAAAATCTGAATCGCCCCACCCACCCTCCCACCCATGTAAAATCTGAATCCCACCACCCACCCACCCACCCATGTTTCTTTTCCCTTTTTACCTCCTATGATGATTTCCTGTTTTGACTATATAGTTGTGTATATTCGTACGTCTCTAAATGTTTTGATGAATTGAAAATGGTGGGCCCTATTGTAAACAAGTGTAATGCTTTATGGTGTCGTCCACTCACAGTTAACAGTTTTTGTATTGAGTTGTACTTGAAATGTACTGTAATTAATTCTGCAAACTGTTAATCAATCAATCAATCAATCAATCAATCAATCAATCAATCAATCAATCAATCAATCAATCAAGCAATCAATCAATCAAATCTTAGGCCAGCATGTGTGTGTGTGTGTGTGTGTGTGTGTGCGTGCGTGCGTGCGTGCGTGCGTGTGTGGGGTGGGGTCGGGCAGCTTGAATGTATATTATATATAGACCAACCTGCGAGGCCTTATAGGGGTGCAACGATATAGCAACTGCATCGAAAAATTCATGTCGAATCGAAATGTCAAGAATCGAAGTATATCGAAATGTATCGTTTTGCTATGCAAATATAGTGGATTTTACCAAAGTGCGTTGTTGTTGTATTTAGCAATTTTATTAAAGTTGAAAAAAAGATGGGTTTAATTACTTTTCCATTCAATATCACTACACTTGGTCTATCGATAAATGTGTGTACGTTCTCTGTGCTCATGTCAAGGTACGAGTTTGTAGAAAAGAATACCAGCACTCACGTTGTATCGTGGAAGGATTAAAGGTATATTCAGTGATTTCACTTAAGTCAAATATCACTTATTTTTTCTTATTTTTTTTTGATAATCCTCCCTACTATAAAGTGTGCTGACCATATAAGGAGTTCCTCCCTGTCCCCAGTGAGCCCCTGGGGTCAAAAAACCCTAGTTTCGGTTTGGGCTTTGGGTGGCAAAGCCTTCATCCAATCAGGATGAGAGGGGCCTTCCTCCAATCATGATCGAGTGGGGCGGGCACATGCTGTTTGTCTGTTGTACTTCCCCCACTGTAGAGCGTGTGCATGTGCACATCTTGTTACCGGGTGTACCGGGTATTTTTCCAAATCACCCAAATCACTGAATGCTCCTTTAAAGCTTTATTTTGTGTACGCAAGCGTACGCTGAAGAAGGCTCTCGGGCCGAAACGTCCTTACTGTTGTTTGCTGCTGGGGGGAAACAACGTGAGTGCTGGTATTCCTTTATATAGCCTGTATCTTCCAGAACCGTGCACCCATGACATTATGAAGTGGAATTACTCAACCGAGTGCTTGCTTTTGCTTTCTTCTTCAAGGTACGAGTTTGTCCATAATGTGTTTCAAATATAATGTTTGCCAGATAATCACTGTTTACTTTATTCATACATTTTCCCTTAAAAAACCCACACTATCCACATGTTTCACATAGATTTAATAGCTAAATAGTTACTGTATCGATTTCAAATCGTTGAATCGTACCGTGTCGCCAAAGAACCAATATCGTCCGCATATCGTATCGTCAACCATATATCGTGATATGTATCGTATGGATGTTAATTAAAATGTATTGTCCCTAAAGTGCTTTCACATTCTTGAGTGTGTGGCCCAAGTGGAATATTTCATGATTTTGCAACACCTGCCTTACTATTGCCATTGGCGTAATGATGCTGGTGGGACACTGTCATGTCATTCGTCAGATGTGTAATTTCTGGCAATGATTCTCAATTTCAATGACTCCAAGTGTGATAACTTGATAAGCATTATTAGGCTATACAGACCCACACTCTTCTATACACTGTAAAAACCCTCTGAGTTCATTTAACACTGATTTATACACCTATACAAATTGAACCAAATTGATAAAGCAAAGCAAAGCAAAGTTCTTTGTTTACCCAGGGTGAATGGACTAAGCTCGAGGAACTTGTTTACAGCCAGACCCTGCTCATAGAACATTTCATGGTAGGGGTGCAATGCCTTGCTCAAGGGCACTTCAGCGGTGGTAATTTGAACGTGCCGGTCCGGGGATTCGAACTGGCGACCTTCCGATAACAAGACCGCTCCGCAAACCGTTCGGCCACCGCTGCCCATATAAGGTTCCCCAGACAGACCCCATGTTAATAAACCAGAGTCTTTAGGTATGTGTACAAAGAACCACTTAACCCATCTATCCTGCTACTCATAGGACAAACTGCCATCCATCTGTCAACACATGGCCACGCTGATCAGTATCAGGATATCACTGCAGTATCAGTTTAAAATGTTCCACTTTGGCAATCAAACTACGTCCTGTACGTACCAGCTGACGACCTTCATTACGCCACAGGAACAAGCTGGAACGTGGTGACACGCATGGGCATGCTGATGCTACTAGATAGGCCTAGTCATTGCAAGCTAAGGGCTGGTATACAGTAGCTGGAAGATGGACCACACGGTGGCACTGCAAGCTGGATTGTCATCTATGACTATGTTCTCAAACAGCAAGATGCACACACACACACACACACACACACACACCATTGGGGTTGTTTTCATTTTCTCTTGAATGAAACCCCCTTTTTAGCCCCCCACTCACTGCCTCTGGTCTCGGGTAGCACTACCACCATTCCTACCTACACACCTTTGATGGCAAATCTGAATCATAGTATGATAACAGCAATAAGCCTACTCGTTTTGCAAGCATATAACCACAAGTGCAATTGTGCAAACCTATCTTAAAAATGGTTTACTTCAGAAGATGTGACATGGGCACAGGCCGGAAACCTCAAGTTAGTTTCATATCAGTCACATGGGGACCTGCGTTTCCTCCAATACTGGTAGATTTAGACAGATACTGCCCCATTCTCAATACAGTCATTTACACACGGTATACTTTCACTTCTTCTCAAGCGCATGTGATATTACATTATTTTGTAAAAAAAAAAGCAGCCCACATCATGCCACTCTGCCATCATGTAGGCCTAATCCTAATTAGGCCTACAATCCTAATTCGCTCCTATGCCACCAAAATGTGGAACGCCCTACCAACAGTCATTAAGACATGCAATTCCCTTGACTCCTTCAAAACCGCTCTCAAAGGGCACCTACGGGTGGCTGCAATTCGAAACTGGCCCCGTAAAATCTGAATCCCCCCCCACTGCCCCCCCCCCCCTTTTCCCTCACTTTATATGTTTATTTTCCCTTTTTACCTCCATTATGATGAATTCCTGTTCTGTTCTTTGTCTATATAGAAGTGTCTATTTGTACGTCTCTAAATGTTTTGATGAATTGAACATGGTGGACCCTCTTGTAAACAAGTGTAATGCTTAATTGGGTCGTCCACTCACAGTTAACAGCCTTTGTATTGAGTTTGTGCTTGAAATGTACTGTAATTCTGCAAACTGTTAATAAATATTTCAATAAAAAGACAAATCAATCAATCAATCAAATCGTTTTTGTTTTATTTCATTTCATCATTAGACAGAGAGTGGTGGGTTCAGTCAGTCTGTTTCAACAGCCCCCCCTCTCCCTCTCTTGTACACATTGCTGACTACAGTTTACTGACCGACCGGCAATGTGGTTTTCTCTTCAGGTAGTAAAAATGGAGTCAACCCCATATAGGAGGAAAAGATGGGACCTCCCCATGGATTGCTCTTGAACGACCTCTCTCACATCATTACAGAATCAGTCACCCGGAATAAAAACCCCTCTCTCTCTCTCTCTCTCTCTCTCTCTCTCATTCTCTCCTTCAGATGATGCCCACCTCCTCACACATATCATCACTATACAGTTCCATTTCCTCTGTCACTAATGTGACTGGAATAGATTTGAATCAAACTGTGTGAATGATGGAACTGCTACGTTCCGTTAAAGGGCAAGGTGGGGGCTCCAGCAGGCATTGGAAGAGTGATATTCCGATATTGAAGTTTGAACCGCATAACCAGTAGGGAATTTGTTGATTTTTAAAAGGCGCATGCGGTCCAAAGGGAGCACCCCAGCTGCCCCTGTAGCAGAGTGGCTCAGAGCCTGATGGCCTCAAAAGTCTAATATCTCCCCCGGTCCAGAGGGATATATCCCTTTGGTCTAGTGGTTAAGATTTCTCACTTTCACACGGCGGGAGGCCCGAGTTCGAATCCCGGGCGTTACATTGGTGCCGTGACCCGGATCGGGTTTCCCCGTGGGAGGAGTGGCTCAGAGCCTCTGCCTGATGGCCTCAAAAATCGAATATCTCCCCCAATCCAGAGTCCCTTTGGTCTAGTGGTTAAGATGTTGGACTTTCACCCGAATCCCGGGCGTCACAACACTCCCAATTAACATAAGAACATTGTTGCATTTTAACCATAACTGACATGACAGTGACAAAAGTAGTCACATAAGTAGTCTAGGGGTCCCTATAGAAAAAAACACTTTAACATCCTATACAGGCTGTTTAAAAATAGCGGATGTACAAGCTTAGCCCAACACTTATAGAACTTTGCGATGCAACACATTGTGAGCTTATCTTGAAAAAGTGTGAAAAATGTGGCATATTTTGGTAACATTTTAACATCGTAAATCTGGTCCCTCGCACAAAACATTTTCAGCACACCCTCTCTGAAAAGGCTGTATATGGTTGGCACGTTGTGCAGCCATATAGCCTACATATTATTAATATATTAATATATTATTTGGAGGTTGTGCAAAAATTGTGCAAAAAAAGAAGAAAAAATGATTTTATAGCCTAATTATAGCACTTAAAGTTAGTTCATGTCAGAATAAACTAATCTCAGAAAAACTTGAACATTACTGAAAATAAACATGGAATATTTCCAATTATAACCACATTACAATGTCAGAGAATGAACATAGATTGTAGTCAGTTTACTATGGAAGTGTTGTTTACAACCTGAAACATTTGAATTAACATAAGAAAAACTTGTATTGATCGCCAGACATTCAGGTGTCATAGTAGCAACAGCAGTGATAATTAAACACAGGAGTGGTACAGGTAAGAGTTAGAGTCAAAAACCAAACAACAATTGGTTGCAATAATGGCGTGGCTTCACTGTACAACGTCAATACTTGGAAGCCAGTCTGAAGCAGTGTGGAACTCCATATTTGGGTATATTTGATGACAAGAATAGCAAATTACTAGGTGTCAGTGGTGGGCAGTAAATAAGTAGGGACAAAATGTAGGAAGATGTTCCTCTTTCCACTGTATGGGTGACACTCATAAGAAGTCACTTTGCAACTCATTAAGTCACATTACAGCTCATAATGATGAAACATTCATGAGTGAGATAATGTTTTAAATTATCATCTTTTGTCAGTGTCTTAACCCATAATTCTAAGCAAATCTATTTGTCTGTCATGCACAGTGACATGCTGAATAATAATTCTGAATGCTGATGTTGGCCTAAGATTAGCCTACACCTCTGTCAAGATGCTGACTCACATTGACAAACACAGATACTGTATTTTTCCATCAATACAGAGTGATTCACTCATCTTCACTACAGTCATCTACATAATTATGTGTCATTACTGTGCATGATAAATAAATTGGTCTTATTGTCAAATAATATTAACACAGTCCATGTGTCTCTTGCTCAAACCATTTTTACAACCGGAAGGAAATCAGATAGTAGTAATCATTGCACATCTATTTCTCACGTCTGTTTCCATTAAAAAAAAAACTGTAACAGATGCTCATTCCATTTATCAGCACATATTGCAAACAAAACTCTACATTTCCAACACACAATACAAAAGAGATTAATTTGTAATTATGACCATACAAACCGTGATGCGCTGTCAGCCTATCAGAGCCTAAGTCCCGGACCAATCATTATGCATTGTTAACTGATGAATCAAGCACCTAATACCATTAGGCTAAACGACCACATAGTCAACACATGTCACCCATATATCTGACTGGTGCACCACATTAAGCCTGATTTTTAGCTTGTAGATTGACTATTGTCGATGAAATAAGGTACTCTTACTTATTTCATACGTCATCATTAGTGCATGTTTTTGGGATGGGTCGCTGCTAATTACTTCACAGTATGTTATGTAGTTGCGTTATGGATGAAAGAGTAATGAGGAATTTAAAACTATATACCGGTAGGCATGCTCAGTGTGGACAGCCTTTCATAATACCCACATATAAAGTTACTTTAAAGAGAGATGTGAGAGTCTTTACAGTCGTAGAACGGTAGTGGTTTGTTTGTCTTGTGCGTGTGTGTGAAATGAACTTAACTGAATGACCTGAACTATGAAAACTGTGTTTTTTTCTTCTCATGAGCGCTATAGCCGTCAAGCAGAGGTCATCTTCTTCCTCAACAACTCTCCCACTCAATCACACATGGGTGACATCACTGGAGTTCCCCCCCTGGTGGAGATTCTCTTTTAAAAGAGCGCTCAGAGTATCATGCTCCTCAATCACTCCAACTGTCAGAGACATAAAGAGCATCCTTCATTAAGCCTCATAGACATTACTACCAGTGTTATTAAATTGTATACTCTCCAGTCTGTGAACAGCAGAGAACTGACACTTGGCTTGAAGTGGCCCTTGGACACCGTTTTGCTCATACTGAAAAAGACAAAGCGCTTCACAGCGATGAAAGGTGACACAGTGCTGTTGGACATGGCCCCCTGCACCGAGACAGAGGTTACTGTGACAAGGGAGCCGTCTACGCACAGCTGGAAGAGGACTGGAGCCCTTCTGACGATAACACTGTGTTTTGCTGCTGCTGCTGCTGTCATCTTCTTCACCGTTCACTACAAGGTAACACAAACAAGTCTCTGAAGGAGAATCAGAATCAGAATCACTCAGAATTGAAATCCCCACTTTCCTGAAATTAATCACTGTTTCTAAACCATTTGTTTCCCCTTTTTTCTTCTACTACAGAAGCTTCATGCTGTGGAAGCTGATGGTGAGGAGTTATTTTCTGACTTTTAATTTTCTATTAGTATGTTCATGTTATTATGCAATTGCAATTTTGGCAGATAGTGATCATGAAGTTGAGAAAAGTCAACCTGTCGAGCATGTTTCTAAATCTCTGTCTCTTCCTGTATAGATCTCCGCCACACATTGAGACAAATCTCTGGGAATGTAAGAGCTGCAATTCATTTAGACGGTAAGAATATACTACATATAATATTCAGAATAACAGAACAAGTTCAGCTGGGAATTAACCAACTGGAAAATACAAATTAGGCCAATTATTGTTTCTGAAGGTTCAAGTCAATGTACTACATTTGTATTTTTATTACAATGTCCAATCTCATTGTATAACTCAGATCCACATGAACATCTTCTACCCTTTGTCTTTTGTCCCATTCCAATAGGTGAATATAACAAAACCCTTGAAATACTGGAGTGGAAACAGGGGATGGACCAGTACCACGCTGAATTAGACCTAACATTAGACAATAATGAGATTGTGATCCCAAGACGAGGACTGTACTTTGTGTACAGTCAGGCCTCGTTCCGTGTCAGCTGCCACCTTGATCATGACAGCGCGGCAAGGAAGATGGTCCATGTGAGCAATGCGGTGAAGCTTTGCTCCGCTTCCTATAGGAACACTGAGGAATGCAAGAACTACGAGACCATACTGCACTCTGTCCGCACCGCCTGTGAAAAGAAGGTGAGCCACAACCCAAAAGCAGATGACAAGTGGTTCGGTTCTGTCTACATGGGGGCTGTGTTCAACCTCCACGAGGGAGACCGCCTCAAGACGGTCATGGACAACAAGTTCTTGCCTCTGCTGGACGACAAATCTGGGAACACCTTCTTCGGCGTGTTTGCCTTGTGATGACAAACAGCTGCTGATAATGTTGCAGATGGTGAGGCAGCTTTAATGAAGTATAAAGAGCATAGTGAAGGATTTAGACCCATAGGACATTAAATAGGATTCCATACTGTGGCGTCATATTGAAGCCAGATCTAGATATTCCATCACTACACCAGGTTTTATACCAACCCATGTTAACTGCGGCAGTTTGTCATTATTGAGTTGACTGTAGAATAATGTAGAATAATGTACAATAGTCTTGGTTCAAAAAAAAAATCGGAAATATGAAAAAGCTACTACTGTGGAAGGGTTATCATGTATTAATTTACTTGTATTGATCCTATAAACAATGTAATATAGGTATAGTTTGCCCACCAATTTTGGAGCTCTGGCTCATGGACTAAAAACCAAAAAGAACTGAACCGGTTCCCATTGGGAACCAACCGGTGGAAAAGGGGTCTGAGTGTGCCACTATTTTTTTAAAAATGAATGTACTTTTTTATGCATACGGTATTTCCTATTTATTTATTTATGTATTTATTTATTTGATTAATGTATTAATTTATTTATTAATGTATTTATTTATGTATTTATTTGCTTCCTTGTTTATTTATGTATTTATTTGCTTCCTTGTTTATTTATTGTATTATATTATTATATAGATTTTGTATGTTTTTGAGTTCAAAGTACAGTACGTTCTGACTATTTTGATGTACTGAATTTATTCACTTCTAATTTTATTCATTCAAATTTGCACTTTGTTCAGTTGTACGCTATTCATCTCTACTTTTAATTAATCATTTTGTTTTCATTCAAACCATTATTTATTCTCGAGGGACATTGAGGTTTCCCTCGTTTGCAGTGTCGTCGAGATACAGTACAACATAATACAAGTATACAACATTTTCAAAGCAATAAACAAAAACAACAAAACAGAACGGCAACATTTCCTCATTGTGTGATCTAATACATGTTTAAAAACAGCTGCAGACACTTGGGGGGTAAGTCTGCAATCTAGTTTAGTGAAGTCCTGCATGGGGAGCAGAACTGTTGTCATTGTCATGGTGCCTGTGGTGCTGTGATTGTTATTAGTATTGTATACAGTCTATTTATGACTCTGTGCTCCATAGCATGTTATTAGCATTGTATACTACTGTCTATAATATGAATCTGTGCTCCATAGCATGTTATTAGTATTGTATACTACTGTCTATTTATGACTCTGTGCTCATAGCATGTGAACACAGTCTTGAGTTAAATAAACGATGACGACGATGATGAAATCCTGACCAAACAAAACGTCAAACGTATATTTCGACATAACGTTACTTTTAGATGTATGACACTCAACAACAACTGTGCTAAACAAATAAAGGGCTAAAAATAAACCCTTTGAGAAGTTAAAATATGGCGAAAGGGATATGAGTCAAAAGGAGGAAGCAGTCTAGAGAGGAAGGCTTACAGTGAAAAAACAATAAAGGTGACAGGTAACGTCATGCATTGTGTGCGTCTGTGTGTGTGTGTGTGTGTGTGTGTGTGTGTGTGCGCGTGCTGGCCCTATACCTGTATCTACTGTATGACCATGAGTGAATGAGAAAAAAAAAGTATGTACAGTCTATTCAACAAAGAGTATATCAACTATATACTGTAGGTAAGGTGGATATGTATGCATGGTATAGTGTTGATAGACTGTAGAGTATATTAACCCTTAACAGCATGATGCTAAGGACATACACGTCCTCTCAATTAAAACCGCGGGGTGCCTCGGACATGTATCGTCTTTAGGTCCTTTTTTAATGATATTCATACATTCATTCAACTTTTATTTATTCTCGAAATCACACCGAGTAATCAAGCTCATTTTCAGTGTCGTCGAGTAATACAATCACATAGAAAAACATCACGATACATCAGAAGATCAGGAACATAAAAACAAAGAATACAACACAATACAAGGTATACATGTGAAATTACATAGGTTTACAAATAAAAAGCTAAAACAAATTTCAAATAAAAGCTAAAACAAATTTCAAATAAAAGCTAAAACAAATTTGTGGGGGTCTGTATGCTCACCAAGGTTTTAAAACGATGCAAGGGTACCAATGTGGTCAGTTTTAATGTTGTTTGTAGGTCATTCCATGTATTTGGGCCACATAAGCTAAAGGCAGATTTACCTATAGTTCAGAGTTAACTTTTGGTACCTTGAATTTGGGGGAAATTACTTGATCGGGTGTGGTATAAAACGGGATCGCTGAAATCCATTTTTTGACAGCGCCGGCCGTTGCTATAAGCAACGCCTTGATCAGCTCTCCCGGACATGTTTTGCGCAGCATGCGCAAAGCAAAGCAAAGTTCTTTGTTTACCCAGGGTGAATGGACTAAGCTCGAGATGCTCGTTTACAGCCAGACCCTGCTCATAGAACATTTCATGGTAGGGGTTCAATGCCTTGCTCAAGGGCACTTCAGCAGTGGTAATTTTAACGTGCCGGTCCGGGGATTCGAACTGGCGACCTTCCGATAACAAGACCACTCCGCAAACCGTTCGGCCACCGCTGCCCGCGCAGCCATTCACCTTGGTTTACGGGCCGACACAACATATGGCTGTCTCCGTATATGAAGATCACGACACAAACCCTGGATAGCCATACATGAGAAGACTGGATCATCACTATATCTGCATATGTGAAGCCGGCCAGCAACTCTACATCTGACCACAAGTCAACACATTGCATCACAACCTTGGGGGACCTGCACCGGTATTATGAAAATTCCATTTTTACATCAACCTAAATATAGAAAAGAATCCTCAAATTGCCCTCCCCAGAAAGAGGAAGAAACTTGAATAAAATGTTAGGAGAAATTCAGAGTTTGTGTCAATAGCATTGAGAAGCTATGTATAGACATGAACAGATAGTTTATCAGACAAGTAGACAGAGGACTTGAAAGTTATGCCATGGAGTGTGTGTGCACAGTTTGGCAGCGACCGGGCCAACGGAGCCAGAGATTAGCTGTACACGGACAGACGGACACAGGGACACACGGACAGGGTGCAAAACATACTCTCTCCCCATGCCTTCTATTATAATCCAGTAGGACTAGGGGTAACAATGGATTGCGACATAGGCTGAAAAGTGAACTGTTTATTTATTGCCTTTGATAAGGTAGAGTTCACATGCGATTACAAACAGTATAGTAACAGTATAGTAAGACTTGTACCCATTAGACAACCATGAAATGCCACAATAAAGGTTATGTTGAGGTTTAAACTGAAAACTAAGGATGTATGGGGAAACTCAGAGAAATGAGCAAAAGGGAACTGAGCCTACTCTAAAGTTAACAACAGATACTAACTGATGCTAACCAACATGAAAAAGAAAAGGTTACAGAAATGAGAACTAGGATAAACTCCCTACTCTAACCAACACCTAACCAAAAGAATAGCGGTTTACAAAAAGCAAGCTCCCATACTCCATTAACCTTAGCAGAATGTTTGCGTCTTACAAGCTCTCAGTGGCTTAACATAACATGTGTTCAACTCAAGATGAAGATGGCCTCGATACCCAGGCTTTCATTTCGTCTGCGCGAAAATGAATGAAGAGGGTATTTTACTGAGGACACACCAACACTTTAGTGGCCCAAAGTAGCAACCAACAACCCAAAGGCTCTGGACAGCATGCACCCACAGCTACTGCAAACTGTGACACACTGCCAGTGAGCACTTCTTATTCTTCTTCTTTTTGTTGTTTAACGGCGGTTGGCATCCAGTTTTTGGAGCATTACCGCCACCTTCTGACCCAAATTATGGATCAAATTTATAACTATAACTACCATATCAAAACACGACTAAAATAAAAAGGTTAATGTCCACCCATTGTGATCCCACCCCATCCCCTATTCCATTCAGTTACTCAGACCCTCAGGCACTGAGAAATCCTCCCTCAGCACACCGTCCAGATCTTGCCCAGTGACATCCACCACCCTCAAGAATCTTCTGGCTGCTTCCAGCACCATCTTTATTCTTTCCGACTTGCTTGAGATTTCGACAGCACAGTTTATCACCATAGCTATAAAAGCCAGGAACCGGGTCTTATCCATACATATGCAGATGCCATCATTGCCATGTCCATTTTCCCTTCCATCTTTTTCTGTTTCCCTCTTTTCATTGTGCTTCTCCACTCTCTTTACCACCTCTGCATAAGACATTTCTTTCATTTCTGCCTTCATCTTGTGTATCTTAACCTCCTTCACTTTCCTCGTACACTTCTCTGACCCAGCATAATGCTCTCCTCCACAGTGCATGCACTTTGCCTGTTCTTTCCCTTCACACTCTCCTTTACAGTTCTCTTTCCCACACCTCCCACATCTTTTCTTTCCCCTACACACAGATGCTACGTGCCCATACTCTTGGCAGCAATAGCATCTTAGTGGTGCTCTTTCAAAAAGCCTAACACGGAAGCTAGTGTACCCAACATATACACGATCTGGCAAAACATCACCCTGAAATGTCAGACAAACTGACGAGCTGTCCTCCCGTTTCCCCTCCCTGAATCGTGTCATCCTCCTTATCACACCAACTCCTTCAATATCCATATCCTCCGGCTTCATCGATAATGGCACGCCACTAATTACTCCCCTTGTTTTCTTTCCTCTCAGGTAAAAAGTATTCACTGAGCGATCATTAAAGTACATGATCTGTACTGCTTTCTCTGCTTGGTCTCGGTTCCTGCACTCAATCACCACCAAACCACTCCTAGTAATCCTCACAGCCTTCACCCTGCCAACCATTTCCTCCACAAACTTTCCCACCGCTTGAGGCTCACTAAAAAGCCCGTCGGTTTGTGTGTCCGAACTCATCCCGACCACATATCTTGCGATATCTTCGTCACTCTCTGAAACTCCTTCTTTCTTTCTTTTCTTTGTATTTCCATAAGCTCTTGGATCCTCAAAATCACTTCTTTCATCCTCTGATGATTCCTTCTCCGACTCCATGTCAAACCGACCGCCACCACTCCACATTCCTCCTCTTCCGGGGTCCGCCAGTGAGCACAGGTGCTAACACTTGTTTAAATAGTGGAGATGACGGGCAGGTGATTGGTCCAGGCTGGATTGGAGGTGAGGCGTAGCAACCGGTAGGTCTCCGCCCATGGCAACAGGACCTAGACTGAAAGCTGATATCAGTGTTCCACTCTCCAACCATGAATGCATAGGCATAGATAAGTATAATATATATATATAATATAAAATATATTTATATTATATTATATTATCATCTTAACATAGTACCATTAACACCTTCGGCCGAGTCTCCACCAAAATATATATATATAAATTGACAAAAAAGTAGTGAATCTTAAAGATGTGCCGACAAGAAGTTGTCAGAACTGAGCAATGTGAGCATCCTATTTATTATAATATGAAATGGGACAGTATAGAGATGGATTCATGATTAATAATGAATACATAAGGGAAACTTTGACAGAAAAAGACCGTATAGAAAATAGAAGTAAAACTCCTTAGACTAATAATGAATACATAAATGATTAATGAATTAGGAAATGATCAGGTAAACTAATCAAGTGAATCAAGGGGTCTGGGTCTGGCTTTGTATTGAATTGAGTTGTGATGTCATTTAATATTATTTAATATTTCTGAATGTTGTAGAGCGGTTATTTTTCATTATGAGAAATGGGGCCAGTACCAAAAACAAGTAAATGCACACAAGTATCTAATGACAAAATAAAGGTTTCTTAGATGCAGCCCGTTGGTTAATCTTTGTATAATCAATAGTAGGTAAGAAGATAAAGTTGAGGTTGAGTTGAGGAAACTCATCTCATATCTGATCTGATTAATCTAGCATTCATCTATGAGATATGATGTCCTTGTACCGGAAATCTCATGTACTCTTCTCACACTTTTGGTCCGACTTCTACGGAGTTTTGTCCGCCGTAAGATGAACCTAAATAGGTTTGAATGGGGGTTCTAGGTGTAAGTATGTATAGGACTATAGCAGCATGCCAAAGTTTGTGCTATTGCCATTGAGAATGCATTGGGCGTTTAAGTTAAATAACTCAGAAACTACAAAACATTTCAAAGTAAAAAGTTCCAGCATGTGTCTCCACAGTAAGCTGAATTATAAAAAGTGTGAATGGAGTTTAGGTGATAAGTGATTTTTTTGAGTGCCAAAATCTACCATTGACCCCATTATAATTTTCTCAAATTTGAAAGCACTATTTATAAAACTATGAAACATTTGATCATGTTCAGGCAAACATGTCCACCGCAATATGAACATTTTAAAGTTTGAATGGGGTTTCTATAAGCTGAATGGTTCTCCACCCTTCGGCAGACAGAACAATGTCCGCAGACTTCGCAACCTACATAGAGAGTATAGGTAGAGAATGTAGCTGATGAAATGGAATGTATACTGTAAACTTTATGATATTGAAAGTTGCTAAACATTTACATAACTAGACTCAGGACAAACGCAGAGTTGCACCAGGTTGTAGGCATAAGATGAGACTTGGTTAGGGTCGGGTGAGCATCAACACATTTTCTCTAGACCATAGAGCTCTAGAGTAGAGTACAAGTGACATAAAAACTGTACACTTTAAGGCTAAGGTCAAATTGATTTTGATTAACACCAACATACTGTGCTAAACGTATCAACATACCCAGCAGCACACCTGTGGCATGTATGTGCACACAGCGGACACAGAGACAGAGATAATAATAATAACTTTATTTATATAGCACCTTTCCAAAAACAAGTTTACAAAGTGCTTTACAGATAATAATAGCAGTAAAAATACAATAAGAATAAAAAAAACATGCAAACACAATACAACATTTCATAAAAAGGCTGTGCAATAAAGGTGAGTTTTTAACCGAGATTTAAAAGAGGATACTGAGTTTGCCAGCCTGAGATCCTCAGGCAGTGAGTTCCATAGCCGAGGGGGCCGTACGGCAAAGGCCCGGTCGCCTTTTGTAATAAGGCGAGATTTTGGAACCTTCAATAAGGTTTTGCTGGATGATCTCAGGACAGGCTTGTAGGGAGTTAAAAGATGACAGATGACGAGCGACGCAATTTGACATTGCTGTCAGTTGTGTTCACATTTAACCTTATGTGTCTTTTCTGTTACTTTTTTTGTTTTTTGGCAGATTGATTAATCTGATTTCAGATCAACATATATATATGTGACAAGGGACACATGTTATAGATTACTGTTTTCTTGCAACCTGGAACCATTCATTTATGAAAGATGGAGTGCCGTGATACCCCCCCCCCCCCCCCCCCCCCCAAAAAAAAAACCAAACTCCCGATCCCGACGGCCTTTGCCGCGTGTCATCCCCCCATCTCTCTCCCCATTTCCTGTCAGTCTACTTTCAACCTATCAATAAAGGCAGAAAAGGCCAAAATACAAAAACAAAAAAAAACCTGAACTTAAGCCTTGCCCACAGCTGTTGTTGTATGATAATGGGGGAGGGGCTAGTGGAGGGGTTAGGGTTATGATGTCACTAAAGTGGTGTATTTCGACTGGGCCTTTTATTGACTCAAAGGCTTTTAACTTTCAGGAAGAAACCAAAACTCGTGTGAAGTGAGGGGCACTCTTATCATCATACATCACATTCCGTGCTCAGCCAATCAAATCATCGCAAATGTCATTCCGGCCAATCACTTTTGGCGTCTTCACTTTTCTGCCCTATGTACTTTGCTCAGCCAATCAAGTCATCACTATCAGCCAATCATCAGCCAATGATTGTGTTCACACAAACCCTCAAAGCTGGGCATAGGAACGCCCCTCAGAAATACACAGGGAAGTCATATTTGAATATTATAACCACACCTGGTGTCTATTAGAGTAATGTTAATTCCATAGACACATACAAAACACCTGGGGGTCTATTAGAGTAATGTTAACTCCATAGACACATACAAAACACCTGGGGGTCTATTAGAGTAATGTTAACTCCATAGACACATACAAAACACCTGGGGGTCTATTAGAGTAATGTTAACTCCATAGACACATACAAAACACCTGGGGGTCTATTAGAGTAATGTTAACTCCATAGACACATACAAAACACCTGGGGGTCTATTAGAGTAATGTTAACTCCATAGACACAACACATAAAAAACACCTAGTAGCCAATAGATTGGCTCCATGAAATCCAAGAACCACATGAAAGCCATGCTTGTATTAAGGTCTTTGCAGAGACTGTGGACTGCTTAATAATGTCGAAAATGGGTTTTTTTGCCATGATTTTTTTCCACCCTAAAACATGATCATCAGGTCTTATTGTTATATAAGGAGGAATAATTATTTATTTTCAATTCTTTTAAAGTGTACAGTATTTGTTAAAAGGATGTTTTTATGTGGGCACCCCCAACAATTCATTAAAGGACCACTTCACCACTTTTCAACCTATCTTCATATAATAGGTCCTCACTAGCCTGAGCTAACGCTAGACCTTTCTGGCCTAGATGGCTCAGATTTACGCACCCCCACCATTGGTTCACCGATCTGTCCGTCAGCCCCGGTCTCTCCTCCCCCCCCAGTGCAGCACTGTTATTGTGTCGACCAGAAGCAGAAACCACTGGTTGCTGGAGTATACCATTCTAACGGACTGTCAAAGTTATTTCCACAGAGTCGGCACACGTTGGTTTTTTTCTTAGACGGTGTGGTGGGTTCTTTAGCCATTCTCCTCATTTTCCTCGCATAGCCTCGTTTGAAGTTCCACTGGTAATGATTTCCTCACGGTGTTGTTTTGACGGGTGCACACCGCTCAGAGCCCTGACGTCACATAATTTGAAGGGTTGACTCCCACGTTTAGGCCAGTGCAGCTCATGCGTAAATCCAGGCTTTAATTTTTCGTGCAGACGAAATGAAAGCCTGGGTATCGAGGCTAGGTCCTCACTAATAATCTTGAAAAAATGGCGCAATTTCTTTCTACTCGGTCTGTATCTCATACGAGGGCTGTGGGCAGTTCAGAAACCGTCTTCCAGTGACATCATCGATGGGGAATACAAGCTAATAAAGGCTTTCTAGTCCTGAAAAGTTGCAATGCGAAAATGGAAGCCATCGTTCTCACGATAATGAAGATCTAAACATTTTTGTAAAAAAATCTTGTTTAAAAAATAATCTGCCTAATGATGATGTCACTGGAAGACGGTTTCTAAACTGCCCACAGCCCTCCTATGAGACACAGACTGAGTAGAAAAAAATCGTGCCATGATTATTAGTGAGGACCTATTATGAAGATAGGTTGAAAAGTGGTGAAGTGGTCCTTTAAGTATGCCTGGTTTGCCTGGTGGGTGGTGATGGGTGGTGAATGGTGATCCACCTGAACTGAAGCCACACCCACATCTGTTGTTGTATGATAAAGGGGGAGGGGTTAGGGGAGGGGCTGATAGTGTGATGTCACTATATTACTGTTTTCTTCATTGGCACGTTTGACTGTCAAGGTTTCAGCCTCCAGGAAGAAACCCGAAATACAAAGAGAAGAGATCATTGCACATAACAACCACACCAAGGGCTCTAATGAAGCACTGTCACCTCTTAAACACATGAACAATTGGAAAAAGTAAAAAAATCACAGCACTCCATCTTTAAAAAAAATGTGCAATTGGATACCGTTAATTATGAATTCTCAGTTTTTCCATTTCCATTGCATTTCCGTTCTTGGTAGTTACTCTTACTTTTCAAATAATAATCACACACAACAGCACAATGTTGTTGCACGCAACCTATTTTTAGAACAGGAAGGAAATTAGAAATTAGATCACGACCTCTATTTTACTTCCTAATCTGTTTTTAGCACATGGCATTAAAAAACAAACTGTGACATGTGCTCATTGCATTTATACACCATCTAAAATAAACATAATTAAATAGGAATAATAATTTGTAATTCCAAAAATATATAGCAGTAATGACTCAATCGGAAACTGATGAATCTGGTTCATATAGTCCAAAAAGTAAGACACAGTGGATGGGTCCTATCTGGTTGACTAACGTAGTGCTCCACATCAGTGGTTCTCAAACATTTTCATGTCAAAGGCCTCCAAATGGATAGGATTTGGTACATGGATATGGAGTGAATGGTATGCTCTGAATGGCCATTTTCATACATTAATAATAATACTACACAATAATAATATCTCAAATGTATATACGGTAGCGCTTTTCTAAGTCCCTTTAGGAAAGGAAGGAATCAACTTTAATAAGAAAAAAACTGAAATCTATAAATACATAAGTGCTAGACTAAAGCACAATATGTCTTCTCTCTCTGGACTAACTAGTGGTTGAAGTAAAATTTTAAGCGATATTAGCCAACCCAAAAATAATTGTTAGAATACCAGCAAGATGAAAGAGTGTGTGTGTGAGTGTGTGTGTGTGTGTGTGTGTGTGTGTGAGTGTGTGCGTGCGTGCGTACGTGCGTGCGTGCGTGCGCGAGCGAGAGCGAGAGTAAGAGTGAGAGTGAGAGAGATTCTGCAGAATGGAGGAACTGTGTGTAAACTGTGGTGTACTGGTGTTCCTCTGCGACAGCCCTCACCAGCAGACCAAAAAAACTCCTTCCTCAACTCTCCACTCGCTCACACTAGTGTGACATCACTGGAGTTTCCTCCTGGCGTAGAGCTCTGTTTAAATAGCGCTCAGTTCATCAATCAATTCAACAGAGACGAAAAGATCATCTTGTACGAAGCTTCAGAGATATTACCCTCGCGGTTGTTCTATTTTATACTCTCCAATTTCTAAAAAGAAAAGGATTACTAACACTCAGCTTGAAGTTTGAAGTTTGAAGCTTCCCTTGGATACTGTTTTGCTCCACTGAAAAAGACAAAGCGCTTCACAACAATGAAAGGTGACAACGCAGTGCTGTTGGACATGGGCCCCACCGAGACAGAAGATGTTACTGTGACAAGGGAGCCGTCTACGCACAGCTGGAAGAGGACTGGAGCCCTCCTGGCAATTACAATGTGTTTTGCTGCTGCTGCTATCTTCTTCACCTTTCACTACAAGGTAACAATTAAGCACAAGTTTCTAAAGGATCAGAACTGTCCGCTTTCCTGAAATGTATTTGTTTCTAACTATTTGTTTCACATCTTTTCTTCTCGATTACAGGAACATTATCACGCTGCAGAAGCCGACGGTGAGCACTTATTTTCAGAATTATATATTCTATTAGCTGAGCATGATATGTGATCATGAAGTTGAGAAATCTGTCGAGCAGGTTTCTAAAAATCTCTGTCTCTTCCTTGCAGATCTCCGCCACACATTGAGACAAATCTCTGTGAATGTAAGAGCTGCGATTCATTTACATGGTAAGAACATACTTCATATGTATTCAGCGTAACAGAACAAGTTCAGCTGGCCAATAAACAAGTAATCTGGGAATAAGTAGATGTTCAGTCAGTCTACCGGTATATGTATTTTACAAAGAAATTGAACATCTTCCACCATTCCAACAGGTGACTACAATGAAAAACTCAATAAATTGGAGTGGAAACAGGGGGTGGACCAGTACCACGCTGGAGGAGACCTAACATTGGACCATAATGAGATTGTGATCCCACGGTCAGGACTGTACTTTGTGTACAGTCAGGCCTCGTTCCGTGTCAGCTGCCACCTTGATCAACACCTTCATGATGAGGACATGGACAGCGCGGCAAGGAAGATGGTCCATGTGAGCCATGCGGTGAAGCTGTGGTCCCCTTCTTACGGGAACACGGAGGAAGACAAGAACTATCAGACCATACTGCACTCTGTTCGCACCGGCTGTGAAAAGAAGGCGAGCCACAACCCGAAAGCAGATGACAAGTGGTTCGGTTCTGTCTACATGGGGGCTGTGTTCAACCTCCACAGGGGAGACCGGCTCAAGGCGGTCATGGACAAAAAGTTCTTGCCTCTCCTGGACGACAAACCTGGGAACACCTTCTTCGGTGTGTTTGCCTTATGATGACAAACAGCTGCTGATAATGTTGCAGATGGCGACTCACGAGGCAGCTATAATGAAGTATAAAGAGCGTGGTGAAGGACTTAGACCTATTGGACATTTACTATGATTCAGCCAGATCTGTGTTCCATCACTGCACCAGGTTTTATACCAACCCATGTTAACTGCAGCAGTTTGTCAATGGGTGTACTGTAGAATAATGTACAACCATAACCATGTCTATGGTTCCGCATTACAACAATATCACTGTATGTACTATGTACAGTACTATACCATCTAACTGTGATAATGTATAGTTCAATGTATTACTGCACACTGAGTGCATGTGCCACTACAGTTTGACAACAATATAGCTTTTAGGGGAGCTGATATTTCCGATCACTGACTCTAATACATATCAAAGTAAAATGCATGTATTTTT